>NC_083223.1:7037099-7337099 GCF_032191835.1 Heteronotia binoei
GAGGTGGTTTGAGGAGAGGCACGGGATGCTATGTTGAATGTTTGGTGCATCTACCTTGAAAAACAGCCTCCCGGAGCCCAAGATACCCACAGATCAATTCTCTGTTATACCCTATGGGAATTGCTCTCCCTATGGAACAATGGAGTGCCCAGCAGACAATTCCCTCCCCCCTCCCCGCTTTCTGATGACCCTGAAGTGGGAGAGGGCCTCCAAATCGGGGGATCCCCTGCCCCCACCTGGGGATTGGCAACCCTATCTCTGTTGTCTGGAGATGAGTTGTAAAAGTGGGAGATTTCCATGTTCCTACACGGAGGCTGCAGATTCTGAGGCTGTTAACAAGAGGACATTTTGGAAGTTATTTCTTCATAGGGTCACCAGGCCTCATTTTGGGCAGGAGCTCACAGGAGCAGAGCGCCAGAACCTCTTCATTTTATTGTGCTCTTTCTTTCTTAACCCCCCTCCCCCCTCCAAAAAAACCCCACTTGCTTCTGGCTCCATTGTTCAAACTCCCTCTTTTTTTAATGTAATTTTTTTAAATTCTTTTAACAACACAATTAACATATAAAGGAAAATTATAATTAATAAAATACTCGGAAACAAATCTACAATGAAAAACGATTCTATAATTATTTATGACATATTAAAAAGGTAGTCCCCTGTGCAAGCACCAGTTGTTTCTGACTCTGGGGTGACGTTGCTTTCTTGATGTCACGTCACATAACACCAGGATTCTTTAGCTGACTGGCAAAAGCAGAGGGCAGAATTTTCCCTAGCTCTTGAAATAACATTGTATTTCTCTCGTTTAAAAAGTTAGCCCCCTGTGCAAGCACCAGTTGTTTTCGACTCTGAGGTGACGTTGCTTTCACAACGTTTTTATGGCAGACTTTTTACGGGGTGGTTTGCCATTGCCTTCCCCAGTCATCTACACTTTCCCCCCAGCAAGCTGGGTACTCATTTTGCCGACCTCGGAAGGATGGAAGGCTGAGTCAACCTCGAGCCGGCTACCTGAACCAGCTTCTGGTGGGATTGAACTCAGGTCATGAGCAAAGTTTAGGACTGCAGTACTGCAGCTTTTACACTCCGCCACAGGGCTCTTTTAAGGTAAAATGGAAAAGGAAAGGTCCCCTGTGCAAGCACCAGCCGTTTCCGACTCTGGAGTGACGTTGCTTTCACAACGTTTTCACGGCAGACTTTTTACGGGGTGGTTTGCCATTGCCTTCCCCAGTCATCTACACTTTCCTCCCAGCAAGCTGGGGACTCATTTAACCGACCTCGGAAGGATGGAAGGCTGAGTCAACCTGGAGCCGGCTACCTGAACCAGCTTCCACTGCGATCGAATTCAGGTCATGAGCATAGGGCTCCGACTGCAGTATTGCAGCTTTACCACTCTGTGCCACGAGGTTCTTACCTGACATATTAGATAAAATCTATTGAAAATAAATTTATTTTATTTATTACTTCCCATTTATATCCCGCCCTCTCCGCAAGCGGACTCAGGGCGGCTTACAACATTATAAAAACAATCAATCCAATAAAAAAAAACCATAATTTACATATATTAACTTTAAAATCGTTGTCTGATACAATGGATTGTTTGGAATTATATTTTTTTGAGCTAAGTATTCAAATACCAGAAACAAAACTTTAACTACTTTTGCTTCATCATTTTTTGGAGACAAATTTGAACTCAAATATGCAAGTTTTGACAGAATAAAGTAATCCCATAGTTTTCGTAAACATACGTTTATGGAAGGTAGTTTGCTTTCAAGCCACTTTATTGCAATTATATTTCTTGCTATTGAAAGCAAAATAGAGATTAATTCTTGTTTTGTCCCGTCTATCTGAAGCTAAATTTTCTAATAATATTTCAGGATTGATTGGCAAAGATACTTCAGTTATTTCTTTTAACATTTTTACTGCTTGTGACCAAAAGCAGGGGAGGGACGGTGGCTCAGTGGTAGAGCATCTGCTTGGGAAGCAGAAGGTCCCAGGTTCAATCCCTGGCATCTCCAAGAAAGGGTCCAGGCAAATAGGTGTGAAAAACCTCAGCTTGAGACCCTGGAGAGCCGCTGCCAGTCTGAGAAGACAATACTGACGTTGATGGACCAAGGGTCTGATTTGATATAAGGCAGCTTCATATGTTCAAAAAAAAATTATAGTTCAAATCCCCTCTTGAGAATTCTGCTGAACTTTAAGATTCGACAAACTTTCTCATATATTTCCCCACCAAAAAAAAAAAAGGGAGAATAACCAAAACATATCAAGCAGACAGATGGAAATCTTCCTCATGCCACTGTGGCCACATAGGAGAAAGTCATTTAAAACGTATGACGGGAATAAGGTTTTATTATGACAATTCTAATTCAAGAAGCCTTTTAAGGTAGATGCTGAGCTGATATAATTGAGTACACCTTCAGGTGATGTCAGGGGTGTGTGTGGCAGATGCAAATAAGTTAGGCAAATGAGTTGTGCTAATGAGCTCCGGCACCTCTTTTTTTCTATGAAATGACCCCCGAGGGTCACACTAAATTGAAAGCTACTTAATGGTGCTTAACACACACCTGCAGGAAGAAAGCACTCACTTTATTTAAGTGTTTCACTTTTTAAAAACAAGGTATCTTCATAACACAGCAAAAAATTACCCATGCGGCGATCCTCTCAAAGGGGCTAAAGAGCTGAGAGGGAAAACGGCATCACAAACAAACATTCGCTGTTGACTGTTTTCTTCTAAAACAGAACAAAGATGTCTCTGCCGCACGTCTTCTGCCATCAGCCAAGTACAATATTATGGTCTAGAATATCAAAAGATTTGGAGAATTCTTAAAACGAATAGGAAAAAAATAGCGTGGAACATTTGAGGGAGGGGGTTGTTACTTCAGGCGAACAGAACGCTCTCCTGCTGGGGCAGACCCTCTCACAGGGAGGTCTCCACATCTCGGTGGTCTTGTGGGAAAGTTTGGGATTATGAAGAAATTGAGAGAGTTATCAGCCTCCAGGTGGTATGTGGAGATCCCCAGCTCTTATCATTGATTTCTGATCAATCAAGATCAGGTCTCCTGAAGAAAATAGCTGCTTTGAAGAGTGGGTGCTCTGTAGGGTTGACAGGTCCGACTCAGGAAATATCTGGGGACTTTGGGGATGGATCCAGAAGACTTTGGGGGTGGAGCCAGGAGACTTTGGGGGTGGAGCCAGGAGTAAGATTGTGAGAAGCACGATTGAACTGTGAAGGGAATTCTGGGCAGCAGAGCAAGCTAATGTATGCAGCAGCTCACAACTTTCATGCCAGTAGCTCACAAAGTTTGAATTTTTGCTCACGGGCTTATAGCGTAGAAGGAGTGTTGTGTGTAGAGATGTTGTGTGTAGAGATGTCCCGCCAGGTGGGATCTGGGGACCTCCGGGAATTACTTCAGAGACTTCAGAGAACCTTTCCATTGTCTGATTAAAAGTTAAGGTCTTAATTAACTTACCAACTTGGGGAAGCTTCCTTCCTAAACCGCTGTCATGAACGTCCGCTGACTGAGCAACTGTATGATGTTGTCATGAAAGGAATTCAATATATCCAGCAAACATGGCTCGGAATGAGTTCTTCTCTCATACAAATTTATTTATTACTCGCTGTACACGAGTCTCAGTATGAGGGCCTAAAATTAGAGACAGACATACAGAGCTAAAATAGTCACATTTTTTAGCACTGTAATTAAAGCGTTCCATCCCTCACTTCCGAAAAAAAAAATTGTTAGTTGGGTTTAGGTAAAGCAGACAATCACACTTCTGCCTTCAAACAACTGTTAACCCTTATGTAAATGTAATTAATAGAAACAAAGAGAACCACCTACTCCCTTATGAATCCATCTGACCACTGCAATCATTTTCCAAGGCACCATTTTCCAAACCACCCCTCCTTCTGAGATCATAGGAGACTCCATTTTGTGGCCCCAAAACCCTAGGACTCTCTCCAAAATTGAGGGAACAGGAACCTTGTGAGGCATTCTGGGTTCCAGCAGCATAACAAAATGGCACCCGATGGTAGAGGGAAGCAAGTTAGAGGTGAGAAATTGTAGGGTCAGGGAGATTTATCTGTCTTCTGTTGCCATCTTCCACCAGTGGGTGAAAACTTTTTTTTTTGTTCTTCTTGCCACCTCATGCTCTCCCCTCTTTAGGAAACTTCCATTCCTTTCCACCCCTCACCCAGTTGTCTACTCGGTAGCGTTGCCGACTTCCAACTCCCACTAATTGATCTCTAAACTAGACGGACAAGATCAGTTCCCCTGAAGAAAATGGCTGCCCAGGAAGATGGACTCTATGGTGTCATACCCTGCTGAGGTCCTTCTCCTTCCCAAATCATGTCCTCCCTAGGCTCCACCCCCCCAAATATCTGGGTATTCTCCTACCCAGATCTGGTGCCCGATGTCTCCCCCACAATTGCTCTCTCGAAACCACCTCATCACCAGCTCTCCTTCACCTTTCCCTGACCCTACAATTTCTTCTCACCTCTAACTTGCTTCCCTCTACCATCGGGCGCCATTTTGTTTTGCTGCTGGAACCCAGAATGCCTCACAAGGTTCCTGTTCCCTCCATTATACTGCCACATATTTTCCCCACACAACTGGGGCTTCCCCCAGGTTTGCAGAAACATATTTCTTAGCCCTGTATACTAAATTCATAACAGGGATAACCAGGAGATCCTAAGATTGTCTAGCAGCCGAAATTCTAGCTCTTTTAGCTTTATGCACCACTAGGGAATGGGGAAGAATGGGGCCAGTCACACACTCTCAGCCGAACCTACCTCAGAGGATTGTTGTGAGGATACAATGGAAGAAAAATGGAAGATTTAAATTGCTTTGGAGGCACCTTGGTGAATGAAATAAATAAATAATAATAAATCCCCCACTTCCTAATATCTCCTTAATCCATGCAACTTCAATACCTATTTTCATGACCATAAGAGCTAGACCAGGGGTGTCAAATATGCAGCTCAAGGGCCGAATCAGGCCCCCAGAGGGCTCCTATCAGGCCCCCGAGCAACTGGCTACCATCTGCTTCCTTCTCCCTCTCTCTCGCTTCCTTCTGCATCACAGCTTGCTTTGCCAGGCTTGCTCAATTGCACAGGAGCTACAGAGCAAAACCTCAGTTTTCTCCATTGGCCAAGGCTCCTCCCTTGCGGAGGAAGGGTGGAAGGGATAACTTGCCTCAAAGGAGACTCTGGCTCTTTCCTTCCTTAACCAGGTGACCAGGAGGGGGAGGAGCCTCAGCCAATAGAAGAAAGAGAGGCTTGGCTCAGTAGCTCTGCTGTGCGCAATTGAGGGAGCCTAGACTGCATGAGAGAGATACAAAGGAAGCACCTTTAAGACCAACAAGTGCTAATGTTTTAAGCATGTTTTATTTTCAGTTAAAAAAAAAAATCTTTGCGTTTGTCTGTGTCCTTTATAAAGTTTATATCTCCGCTACCTGGCATTACATGTCTCATTCATGTCAGATCCGTCCCTCATAACAAATGTGTTCAACTCCCCTGAGCTAGATGTTTTTATTTATTATTATTCATTAAATAATGAATAATAATAATTATTATTAGGGGAGGGACAGTGGCTCAGTGGCAGAGCATCTGCTTGGGAAGCAGAAGGTCCCAGGTTCAATCCCCGGCATCTCCACTAAAAAAAGGTCCAGGCAAATAGGCGTGAAAAACCTCAGCTTGACACCCTGGAGAGCCGCTGCCAGTCTGAGTAGACAATACTGACTTTGATGGACCGAGGGTCTGATTCAGTATAAGGCAGCTTCATATGTTCATAAATGAAAGTACACATTTCTCAGATGTTGAATCTGGCAACAAACACTAACTCCTTGCCCTGATAATAAAGTGAGGAACTAAACACAATGCACACAATAACTTTAGGTTCCTTTTCCTTTGGATTAGCGATCTTGATCTCCAGTGCCATCCCAAAGCGTTCTCCTGCATGTTTTAGTTTAGGATCTTTATCCCTTTGAAGCTAAGGTTTAATTTTCATTAGAGTCTTACACGGAAAGAAAATGAAAGGAAACCCAGCATGGCTTCCGATGTTAGAGAATAACATTTTCCCACTCAAGTTCAGAAGGGCAAAAGAATAAGCCGGGTTGTGAAAATAAAGTATCAAAAAGGAGAGCTGTAGAGCAGGAGTGTCAAACATGCAATTCCAGGGCCGAATCAGGCCCCCAGAAGTCTCCTTTCAGGCCCCTGAGCAACCGTCTGTCATCTGCTTCCTTCTCCCTCTCTCTTGCTTCTTCCTGCATAACAGCAAGGCTTGCTCAATTGCACAGAGCGAAACTTCTGTTTTCTCCATTGGCTGAGGAAGGGGGAAGGCAGAGCTTGTTTTTCCAGGCTCTTCCTATTGCACAGCAGAGCTACTGAGCCAAGCCTCTCTCCTTTCTATTGGTTGAGGGTTCTCCCCCTTCCAGTCCCCTGGAAAAGGAAGGAAAGAACCAGAGCTTCCTTTGCCCAGTTCCCTGGGTCCCATGGGAGAAATATTTTAAAAAGCATCTTTAAGACTAATGAGTGCTAACGTTTTAAGCATGTTTTACTTTAAAAAAAAGAAAAGAAAATTGTGTTTGTGTTCTTTATAAAATTTATATCTCTGCTATCTAATCTTAAATGGGTACACACATGGCCTGATCCAACATGGCACGGCCCAACAAGGTCTCATTTATGTCAGATCTGGTCCTCATAACAAATGAGTTCGACACCCCTTCTGTAAAGCAATATATTAGTAAAATATATACAGGCAGGGTTTTTTTTCCTGGGGGAATGAGGCAGAACAGAGTTCTGGAACCCCGTTATGCAAACAAAATTCTCAAAAAAGGTTTAAAAGTTCGTGAGGGGCACCCCTGTGTTTCTCCTTCATTGCCCTCTCGAGAGTTCCGGCACCTTTTTCTCAAAAAAACGAAACAAAACATAAGAACATAAGAGAAGCCATGTTGGATCAGGCCAGTGGCCCATCCAGTCCAACGCTCTGTGTCACATAAGAACATAAGAGAAGCCATGATGGATCAAGCCAATGGCCCATCCAGTCCAACGCTCTGTGTCACATAAGAACATAAGAGAAGCCATGTTGGATCAGGCCAATGGCCCATCCAGTCCAACACTCTGTGTCACATAAGAACATAAGAGAAGCCCTGTTGGATCAGGCCAATGGCCCATCCAGTCCAACACTCTGTGTCAAACAGTGGCCAAAAAAACAAACAAACCCAGGTGACATCAGGAGGTCCACCAGTGGGACCAGGACACTGGAAGCCCTCCCACTGTGCTACCAAGAGTACAGAGCATCACTGCCCCAGATAAGCTGTGGCTAATAGCCACTGATGAACCTCTACTCTGTATGTTTATCTAACCCGCTCTTGAAGCTGGCTATGCTTGTAACTGCCACCACCTCCTGTGGCAGTGAATTCCATGTGTTAATCACCCTTTGGGTGAAGAAGTACTTTCTTTTATCAGTTCTAACCCAACTGCTCAGCAATTTCATTGAATGTCCATGAGTTCTTGTATTGTGAGAAAGGGAGAAAAGCACTTCTTTCTCTGCCTTCTCTATCCCATGCAAAATCTTGTACACCTCAATCACGTCACTCCTCAGTTGACGTTTCTCCAAGCTAAAGAGACCCAAGCTAAAGAACCCCAAATACAACTAGGTTTACCAGCTCTGGGTTAGGAAATACCTGGAGATTTGGGGGTACAGCCTAGGGAGGGAGGGCTTTGGGGAGGGGAGGGACCTCCGCAGGATATAATGCTGTAGAGTCCCCCCTCCAAAGCGGCCATTTTGTTTGTTTATGTTAGATTGTACAGACTGCTCAGAGCTTTCTTGCTCAGTCCTCCAAGACAACAAACACCATAAAGCAAGCTAAGGTTCACTTCCTGTCTACTCTATCACTCATCCTCTCCAATTGGTAGAATGTAATCTCAGAGGACTCTCTTCCTGTTTGTTCTCCTCCTCTTCTTTCTTCTTCCCTGCGTGCATCAGGAGGAACAGCATGGCGTCACTTCTCCTGAATGGCACTTAGCTGATAGCCTACTACAATCCAATGCCATCCAGTTAGTTAGAATAGTTTAGACACTCTTTCTCTCCACTGCACTCATATGTTATGTTTTCTTTAAATAAATCCACCAGTATTGGCTTCTTAACTTAAAGCAAAGGCTCTCTGTGCAGACAGTGTGAGATAGTGTTGGTCACAAGAATGCTGTGAAGAATCTCCGTTTCTCAGAGATTCTTTATAGTTCTTCACAGCCTTGGTCACAACAAAAACTCGGAACAAGCACTCGGAACTTTCTTCTTAGTTTACGACCTGGAGGCTGGCAACCTATTTGTACATCCCAAATTAACTAAACTGTGGACTGGAACACAATTCAAATAGCACCCAGGTTCTAAATCAAGGGGTTTGGTTCCTTTTCCCTGACGGGATCAACTGCCACATTTTAAAAAGGCAAATTCTGTCCTTCATTGCCAATCCCCAGGTGGGGGCAGGAGATCCCCTGGTTTGGAGGCCCTCCCCCTGTTTCAGGGTCGTCAGAAAACGGGGGGAGAGGAGGGAAATGTCTGTTGGGAACTCTGTTATTCCCTGTGGATATTTATTCCCATAGAAAATTGATCCGTGGGTATCTGGGGCTCTGGGGGGGGGCTGTTTTTTGGGGGTAGAGACACCAAATTTTCAGTATAGCATCTAGTGCCTCTCTCCCCAAAATACCCCCCAAGTTTCAAAAATATTGGACCAGGGGGTTCAATACTATGAGCCCCCCAAAAAGGTGCCCCTATCCTTCATTATTTCCTATGGAAGGAAGGAATTGAAAAGGTGTGCCGTCCCTTTAAATGTGAGGCCAGAACTCCCTTTGGAGTTCTATTATGCTTGGCTCCAGCCCTAATGTCTCCTGTCTCCACCCCCAAAGTCTCCTGGCTCCACCCCCAAAGTCCCCAGATATTTCTTGAATTGGACTTGGCAACCCTACCCCAACCTTTTTGTGATTCAAAATTGCCTTGAAGAAATCTTTTTTTCCACAGAAGGAATTAAGCGTATGAAGCATGCTGCTGTTTTCTTAGAAAACAGGAAATATGTTTCAGCTCTGTAGTGAACCTTGTTTTTTTTTTAAAGGACAGAAGAGAACCGTGGGCCTGAGGAATGTTTATGAAACTCAGCTTTCTTTTTTACACTTTCGAAGCCTGAGAAGGAAGGTGTTGCAGATCTTTTAAATACGATTCCCACTTGAAATTGAAATAAAACTGTAGAAGTCGGCTCAGAATTGTGATAACGAATCGTTCGACGAACGTGTCGATTGCATGCACGTATGAAAGTGAATCTGGTGGAGTTTTCCTGGTCTGTTCAGAAGGCTGGCATAGAATTTGGGAAACAGAAATAAAAACAGCTTTTATTTAAAAAAAAAAAAAAGAATTCTGTCCCGTACAGTTATGAAGAAACACTTGCAAGCACTGGGGTGAGAAGGATTAGACAGATTCATGGAAGAGAGATCTGTCAACGACAACTAGCCATAGTGACAAAAGGGAACCTCCACATTCAGAGGTAATAAACTTCTGAATGAAGTGTAAGGCAGGGGTGTCAAACATGAAGCCCGGGGGCTGAATCAGGCCCCCAGATGGCTCCTATCAGGCCCCTGAGCAACTGGCTGTCATTTGTCTCCTTCCCGCTCTCTCTTGCTTCCTTCTGCATCACAGCTTGCTTTGCTAAGCTTGCTCAATTGCACAGGAGCTACAGAGCAAAACCTCTATTTTCTCCATTGGCTGAGGCTCCTCCCTTGGGGAGGAAGCGGGGGAGGGATAGCTTGCTTCAAAGGAAGCTCTGGCTCTTCCCTTTCTTCCTCAGGGGACCAGGAGGCGGAGGAGCCAATAGAAGGAAGAGAAGCATTTTTAAGACCGCCAGACGACAAACTTTGTAACTATTTGGTTTCCCGTTTTAGATCATTTAATTTCTCAGGATGAAGTACTGAGTATTATTAACAAATGGTATCTTTATTAAATCTAATTGTAGATGCGTAGAAGAAGAAATGTAACGGGAAGAGAAGAATAATTATTTCTTTTAGCATGACGGAATAACTACACCCAGCTTAATCGCGTTGCTTTTTGTACAGTCTTTTATTTCGATTTTGTGTTTTAGGATGGTATTGTATTGTTTTAAAAAGTTAATAAAATATTATTTAAAAGGCTTTTTAAAAAGACCAACAAGTGCTAATGTTTTAAGCATGTTTTAAGTTTATTTTAAAAAAAAAATCTTTGCTTTTGTCTGTGTCCTTTATAAACTTTGCATCTCTGATTATATTTTACGACACACGTGGTCGGGCCCAGCAAGGTCTTACATATGTCAGAACCGGCCCTCATAAGAAATGAATTTGACACCCCTGGTGTAAGGGGAAGGTAGGGCTGTGAAGTTCCTACCAGGGGACCCCCCTGTTTGGCAGGACCCAGCCTGCTGGCAGGAAAGAGGTCGCCAGGGGGATCCCTGGCCTCAAAGAGTCCCATCAACATGGTGCAAAGATGTCACCCAGAAGCGACATATCATCCCAGTCACATCACGTGGGGATGCTCTAGGAATTCGCAGGAAACTATGGTTATGTGTGGGGACGTTCTAGCAATTTGAGGGGGAAACTCTATGGCACAATAGAGGGTTTTTTTACATGTGAAAAGTCCCCTGCCAGCAGCCAAGGGGGACTTGGCAACCCTATTTCCTGTTGTGGGCCCTCTGGAGGAACTGGTTGGCCACTGTATCTAAAGTTGACAGTTTCAGGTTGGGAAATACCTGGAGCTTTGGTAGGGTGAAGCTTGGGGAGGGATCTCAGCTGGGAATAATGTTCTGTGATCACACTTAAGGATGGAAGACAGAGACAATGGGTTGTTCCACATTCTCACTTTCTGTGCTCATGTTTTCCTTTTGCTTTGGGGAGAGATTTTCTGTTCCACGTGTGTTTTGCTTCCTCTAGTCGCCAATTCAATATGACATCGTATTATGCCTCTCGTAAAAACCTGCAGTTTAAAGCTGCAGAGAGATAAGAGAAGCCATGTTGGATCAGGCCAGTGGCCCATCCAGTCCAACACTCTGTGTCACACAGTGGCCAAAAAACCCAGGTGCCATCAGGAGGTCCATCAGTGGGGCCAGGACACTAGAAGCCCTCCCACTGTGCTCCCCCAAACACCAAGATGCAGAGCATCACTGCCCCAGACAGAGAGTTTCAACAATATGTTGTGGCGAATAGCCACTGGTGGACCTCGGCTCCAGATGTTTATCCAATCCCCTCTTGAAGCTGTCTATGCTTGCAGCTGCCGCCACCTCCTGTGGCAGTGAATTCTATGCATTAATCATCCTTTGGGTGAAGAAGGACTGCCTTTTATCCATTCTAACCCGACCGCTGGAAACATACGCTGATATATGCTGGATGTAAACTGATGTAATATTGAATCGACCACTAGAGGGAGTAGAACATGGGCAGAACAAGAAGTAATAAAAAACCCCAAAGCTGCTGAAACACACAAGTCAGGGAAATGAGAATGTAGAAAAGCTAATGCAATTTTTACAACTTTTTTTTACTGGACATACAATGCAATTCTAAGAGCTTTGATCTGGGAGATAGAGTAAGATGGGTAGCCATGTTTGCCTCTCCGTAGCAGTAAAAAAGACCAGGAGTCTGGGAGCACCTTAAAGACTAACAAAATTTGTGGCAGAGCATGAGCTTTTGTGAGTCACTACTTGCTTCCTTGGATACAACTAGAGTTCTTGCTCTTTCCTACTAATCCAGTAGTAAGCCTCATTTGAGTAGGATTCTTGAGTAGATCTGCTTAGGATTGCATTGATAACCTTCTGACTGAAAAAGACAGAGGTTCTGAAATCAAAACACTGCTTTGAAAAATCATGCATTCTCCCGATGATTTCTCTTTGACCTTCTCTGGTACTTAAAACATTTGTTTAACACGGGCAACTGTGTTTGTAATGCAAACTTCATCAGACAAAGCCCACAGCGTGTCTTCTGGCACATTTATATCCGAGTTGCATAATATTCATGTCACAATTCAAGTCTGAGTTGGTCTCGCAGTCCTTCAAGGACAAAGATGACTTTCAAGGATGTGTGTAATTGCGAACATAAAAAATTGATGAAATGCACTTGTTATATTCAAGGATCTCTCTTCCCCCTTCCAACCCCTGTTAAAGTCTTAAACCTCAAATCATTCTAACAGTTGGGATTGTCGACTGCTTAATGACTAATGATCCGATGGAATTGTTATTTAATTAACTTACAGATAGGATTTATATACCTGTACCTACTGTAACAGCCTTAACCTGGTAGGCCCAGGATTGCAAATTTCCAAGCGGATGCGGGTTTACACTGAAAGTAATTTCAATTAATATGTACTTCAGTCATAACTTTCAAACTGCCAGTCACTTGAAGTCCAGAAACTACATGCCATTTTTTAACGACTAGTTGTAAGCAGTATTCCCTCTAAGCTGAGTCAGTGTGAGCTAGCTCACTGGGGGAGGTTTTCACTTCCAGCTCACACGTTTTTGTCCCAGCTCAGGAAAAATGGCCCCAGAGCAAACAAATTTAGGCAGTAACCAAATCGCTCACTCACAATTTTAATGCCAGTAGCTCACGGAGTAGAATTTTTGCTCACAAGACTCCACAGCATAGAGGGAGTATTGGTTGTAAGACCCTTCCGCAAGCTGCTGAGGTGATTTAGGAGCGCAAAGTTGTCTTCATCTGGCTACCGTATCCCTTTGCTCAAAGAAAGCCCCTCTTTGGGCACAAAAGGAGTCTGTTCCACCACCCTAATGTCTGGCCTGGGTAAATTTTATGTGCTCTAAAAACACACGCACAAATGTGTGATTAAAGCTCTAATTGACTAATTGCCCCAATTAATCAATTCAAGCTGACAGCCATATGTACATTGATTTATTTTTAAAAATAGGGGCTTCCCAGCTGCTTCCACACTGGTCTCCAGAAGTGCCCTTCTGGAATGTTCCATGCTACAATTCCCCCACTGTTTTTATGCTCTCGCATAATCTTCTAATGTGACAGACTAAAACAAAAGGGTGATTTTGCAAAACGGCAGAATCGTTTGAAGAGGGGCAGAAAGAAAAGAGTGGCCATGATTGACAGCTCTTTTCCTAGCTCTCCCAGTGGTTGGAACAGGGCCACAAAGTTCTGAAGGGGGAGTTGGGTTTTGACAGTTGTGGTGGTTAAAAAAAGAAAAAGATATTCCAGAGAGGGAGAGACCCTTGGGAGGTGTCTCGAGGAGAGTGCCAAAGAGAGTGTGGTGCCAAAAATGCAATATTCACCTGAATGTCCAAAAAAGTATTTGCTTATTCCCATCCAGCTATTTCCAATAAATTTTGTTATTTTATCTAATTTTCTGATCAACGTCTCCAGTGCCTTTTCTGCTATTCCTGTAGAAAGTGACGGGAAAACCCTTCCTGAACAGAGGTAATTAATAGGGGTCCGTCATAAGCGCCCTTCTGGAATGTTCCATGCTACAGTTCTCCCACTGTTTTTATGCTCTCGCATAATCTTCTAATTAGCTGTGTACAAAAGGTTACTAAAAAAAACGTCCAGAGACCAACTGTGTTAACAGCCATGTTATCACACAGACGGCAGAGCTCACTTGGCATTCGGAGAGAAAGGAAAGACCCAAGGATTTTTTCACATCACAATCTATAACGGCTTATGTGTTTTTGGAATGCAGAGAACTCAGAGATTCTGCATATTTGCCTTCTTTTAATTAATTGGAAGAGAGGCTCACTGCATGTTCTGTCCTGATCTAATGATTCTGAGGAACGTCTTCAGACTATTATTTGGGCATGGGGCTTTTATTACTGTTATTATTGGCTGTTTGTCTTATTCCATATACCAACCCATCCTCCACTGTATTTTAATGCCTTCCTTTTGTTTTCTAATGGCAGACTATAATGGATGTTATAATCTCTTGAGAAACCATGCCCTCTATTGAAACTAACAAAGCCAGAATGTTACCTAGATTTATGGCGCTTCGCACCTACGACAGCAGTCTGCTTTTTATCACCCTCCAGTGTTTTTTCAGCCCTGCTTTGCCCTAACACTAACAAACACAGATCCCTATTTGTGATTCTTTTAATCTGCTAAAAACATTCCCATTATTCTACACTGCCCACTTATATTAAGAATTGCTGCTTCCATTCCCATTTTGTCTGATGAAGTCTGCTTAAGAGCATACAAAAAGCTTACATTCTGAAGGCAACACGGCTGCCTACTGGGATCTGTTATTATTGGTGGTGTTGTTCTTGTTGTTGATATAGCAGGCTTAATAGGTGATAACAGACAGGCATTTTGGGGCGGATGGGAGACATCCCAAATCGGAACGGCTCAAAAAGAGCCTTCCGGAAGCCTCCACATGCTCCCCCGTAAGCCGTCCATATCCCGTCCATGGGGCAACATGGGTGTGTTCAGATGGCTGTTATGCACCATTCCTGTCACTCAGCTTCCCCATACATTTTCAGTAGTCATGCGCACTGAACAGTTTTTATGGAAAAAAAGCTAGATGCGACTTGGGGCTGGTTGGCTTTTTCACACCGCCAAGGTGACTCGCTTGTGCCCTTCCGCTTCCAGATGCCAAGGAGGTGACTACCTATTAGATAGTGGGTTCACTACATGAGGAGGCTCTTGCGTAGTAATTAAAGCTCTTTATTAGTGATTCAGCAGTGGAAAGCTAATCCAAGTGAGGTTAATAAAAGGGAACACAGGCTGTGGCAAATCAAATGCAAGTCTGTGATCAGGCAGGTGAAAAGGGACTATGAGGCGTATATTGCAAAAAACATAAAGACCAACAATAAAAATTACTTCAAATACATTGGAAGCGGGAAACCAGCCAGGGAGGCAGTGGGGCCCTTGGATGACCAAGGCGTAAAAGGATTCCTGAAGGAGGATAGGGAAATGGCTGAGAAGCTGAATGCATTTTTTGCCTCCCTCTTCACTGTGGAAGATGAGACGTGTTTGCCGACTCCAAAACCACTGATTTTGGGAGGGATGTTGAAAGACCTGAGTCAGATTGAGGTGCCAAGAGAGGAGGTCCTACAACTGATGGACAAATTAAGCTCATGGGCACTCAATGAAATTCCTGAGCAGTCAGGTTAGAACGGATAAAAGAAAGTCCTTCACCCATGTGATTGACACATGGAATTCACTGCCACAGGGGGTGGTGGCAGTTGCCATCATAGACAACTTCAAGAGGGGATTGGATAAACACATGGAGAAGAGGTCTATCAGTGGCTATTAGCCACAGTGTATTGTTGGAACTCTGTCTGGGGCAAGTGATGCTCTGTATTCTTGGTGCTTTTGCGGGGGGCACAGTGGGAGAGCTTCTAGTGTCCTGGCCCCACTGGTGGACCTCCTGATGGCACCTGGTTTTTTAGCCATTGTGTGACACAGAGTGTTAGACTGGATGGGCCATTGGCCTGATCCAACAAGGCTTCTCTTATGTGCTTATGTTCTTATCCACCAGATCCAGCCAGTAGAATGCTTTTTATGTAAATGCCTCAGCCACGTTCACATGTACTGGAATACAAACACACCTTCCCTGCCATTTTAAAAATTATGTGTTTATTTTAGATTTGTAGCTCCTTAATGCCCAGGACAGAAATCGAACACATTAAATTAAAAGATTGTAACACTCCATAAATGACATATTGCACCTTTTGTTATATTCCTGGACAGTTTATATTCTGTGCTGTATGTTTCAATGCCCCTTTGTTACCTATGGACCGGAAAGCGCACAAAGAATTCTTTATTGCACTCAAGATGTAATAACAACACTGTAAAACATTGCAGAACACTTTGTCAGGCCTCGTGGGATTAGTCTTAATTGCGAACTGAATGGCAGGCTCAGAAATTCAGGCACAGCGCTGTCCTTTGCCTTTTGGTTCTAAATATTGTGGAATGAACACATATTGTGCATCTCTCCAGATACAATGAGGTTCCTACAGGGACCACACAAGGATCCTTCATTCCTTCTGTTCAGGTACAGTTGCCAAATCCCAGTTGGGGGCAGGGGATCCCCCAGTTTGGAGACCTTCCCCCCACTTCAGGGTCATCAGAAAGCGGGGAGCGGGGGGGGATGTCTGCTGGTCACTCCATTATTCCCTATGGAGACCGATTCCCATAAGGTATAATGGAAAATTGTTCTGTGGGTATCTGGGGCTCTGTGAGGGGCTGTTTTTGAGGTAGAGGCACCAGAGGCATCCAGTGCCTCTGCTAAAAACACCCTCCAAGTTTCAAAAGGATTGGACCAGGGGGTCCAATTCTATGAGCCCCCGAAGAAGGTGCCCCTATCCTTCATTATTTCCAAAGGAGGGAAGGCGTTAGAAAGGCGTGCGGTCCCTTTAAATGTGATGGCCAGAACTCCCTTTGGAGTTCAATTATGCTTGTCACAACCTGGTTCCCCCAAAGTCTCCTGGCTCCATCCCCAAAGTCCTCTGATATTTCTTGAACTGGACCTGGCAACCCTATGTTCAGGTGACATCAGTTAATTAAATTAATTCAATTCATTTATATTCTGACTTTCTCCTCAGCGGGGAACCAAAGTACGGTAGCTTACATTGTCCTCCTCTCCTCCATTTTATCCTGACGACAACCCTGTGAGGTAGGCTAGGCTGAGAAAGTGTAACATCACACCTGCCAGAACTATTGTTACTCTTTCCCCCGCTTTGTGTTTCTTGACTTGCTGGGTTTAGCAATTCTCAGTCAGGTACATTTTGTTGTGGGAATGGAACCAGGGACTTCTAATGTGATCCCTACAAGGGGCATCATTCACTCTTTGCTTGTCTGAGAGCACCATTGTTTCACACAGGGCTTTTTTGGTAGAAAAAGCCCAGCAGGAACTATTTGCATATTAGGCCACACCCTCTGATGCCAAGCCAGCTGGAACTGTGTTCCTGTGCATTCCAGCTCAAAAAGAGCCCTGCATAGATCTCTACTTCCTTTAAATATCTTCCCTTTTGTCGTCATCATCATCGTCATCATCATCAGTGGTGGAATTCTAGCAGGAGCTCCTTTGCATATCAGGCCACACCCACTTGATGTAGCCAATCTTCCAAGAGCTTACAAAAAAGAGCCTTGTAAGCACTTGGAGGATTGGCTACATCAGGGGTGCGCGGCCCAATATGCAAAGGAACTCCTGCTAGAATCCCATCCCGATTATTATTTATTAAAACAAAGTAGGAGTCAAGTGCATCTTTAAGACCAACACAGTTTTATTCAGAACGTAAGTTTTTGTGTGCTCCAAGCACACTTCATCAGACGAGCTACATATAGCTGGTTGGCAGTGGCTTTATGTAGCTCTGCCCACTGTACCGGATTCTTCATCTGATGAAGTGTGCTTAGAGAGCACACGAAAGCTTACGTTCTGAATAAAACTTTGTTGGTATTAAAGGTGAACGTGACTCCTACTTTGTTCTACAGCTTCAGACCAACACGGCTGCCCGCTTGGATCTATTATTTATTAAATTTGTGATTTGCCTCATCTCGGCCAATGCCGGGCTCTAGGCGATGTACAAGAAAAGGTACACATGGAATCAATAAAACCAGTTATTTAAAACAGTTGCAACCCAACTGAAGGTAACTTGTGCTAGTAACAGATTTGGCGAGAGATTCCTGTAATTGATACCATGAGTTCAATAGCAAAGATTTTATGCAGTGCAAAAGGTCTAATTTGATTGCCCGTGAATAACAACCCGATTTATCGCAGAGCCTTTGCCTATGGAAATCAGATTTATCCAGCATTAACCTGCCCTTAGAGATGGAGATACCAATTTTCTCTCCAAATATGCTTGACGCTAATCTGATCCCTTAATAGGGGAGACGGGCAATTTGTACTATTGTCTTTGCGCCGAAACAATCGCTTGCTGAGCCCCATTGGTAATTGCCTTTGTCCTTGATTGTCACAGAGCATTACTTAATAAATGGAAGACGGCTGGGCTAAGCCTTTTCCCTCCTTCTGTTAGGAGAAGCACAGCGTGGCTTTCCCAGGGCTGGATTTCTAGACCGCTTTAATTTATCTCCCATTGAAGGTGAAGCTTGGGGTGCCAGCCTTCAGGTGGGACCTGGGGATCCCCCAGAATTGCAGCTCATTTCCAGACTGGAGGAAATGGATGCTTTAGAGCAGGGGTCCTCAAACTTTTTAAATAGGGGGCCAGTTCACTGTCCCTCAGACTGTTGGAGGGCCGGACTGCCGTTACTGTACAAGGCCGCGGGCCGTCAGTTTTCCGTCTTCTGCATCTCTCTCCCTTCCCCACACCACACACCCGGCCTGGGAACTCACCTCACCTCGGTATCACCTCACACTATGTCTCCGCCGCCTCAGCCCAGTGCCGGAAGTGTGCGTTGCTAACGCGAGTTTAGGTCGAACGTCACTTCCAGTCTGATTTTGCCATAACCCGGCGGGACGCATAAACGTCCTCAGCGGGCCGCATCTGGCCCGCGGGCCGTAGTTTGAGGACTCCTGGTTTAGAGGGTGGATGCTGTTAGAAGAACAGACTGACGATGTCCCTTGCTCAGTCCTCGAAGTCTACAAACGCCATAGAGCAGGGGTGGCCAACGGTAGCTCTCCAGATGTGCTTTGCCTACAACTCCCATCAGCCCCAGCCATTGGCCATGCTGGCTGGGGCTGATGGGAGTTGTAGGCAAAAAAACATCAGGAGAGCTACCATTGGCCACCCCTGCCATAGAGCAAGACAGATAGCTAGGGTCATATCAGTCCGCTTCCTGTCTGGTTCTGCCATCACTCACCCACCCTAACTGGTAGAATGTAATCTCAGGGAACTCCCTTCCTGTTTGTTCTCCTCCTCCTCCTTTCCTGCATGCATCAGGAGGAACAGCATGGTGTCTCTCCTCCTGAACTAAACAGATGGCCTACTGCAATCCAAAGCCATCCAGTTAGCTAGAATAGTTTAGTCACTCTTTCTCTCCGCTGCACTTTTATGTGATGTTACTTTAAATGAATCCACCAGTATTGGTTTCTTAAAGCTAAGGCTCTCTGTGTGGTTTGTGAGAGAGCATGGTCACCATTTGACTAGGCCATGCTGCTGCGCTGAAGCTCAGAAGGAGCGCTCTGCTGAGTGAAGTTAAGGATGGCTGCCTGACCAGTCCAACCATCCTAAACCAGACCCAACGGTATGGAGATCCATTGCTATAGCATAGGGCTGCCAAACCCCCCGACTGGGAAGGGATTTCCCCGCCCGGGAGGATCCCAACCCGCCGACCCACATTTGGCCAGTGGAGGGAACCTCCCCCTGCATCGCTGGCATGATGACATCACCCAGAAGTGATGTCATCAAAATGGCGCTGCACATGCAGGGCACTCTAGGCATTTCCGGGTAAACTCTATGGTTTTCCCGGGCGCTCTAGCCATTTGGAAGGTAAAACTCTATGGTACAATTCAAGAAATATCTGGGGACTTTGTGGGTGGAGCCAGGAGAAAGGTTGTGGCAAGCATAATTGAACTCCAAAGGGAGTTCTGGCCATCGCATTTAAAGGGACCGCACTCCTTTTAAATGCCTTTCCTCCTTTCGAAATAATGAAGGATAGGGGCCCCTTCTTCTTGGGCTCATAGAATTGGACCGTTGGTCCAATCTACTGGGACTTGAAGAGGACTTGGCAACGCTATTATAGCAGGAAATCTCTAGCCACCCCCTGGAGGCTACAATGCATACAAGGACAGTCACAGAAAGGTTGAAAACCAGAGCTGGAATTCTAGCAGGAGCTCCTTTGAATATTAGGCCACACACCCCTGATGTAGCCAGTCCTCCAAGAGCTTACAAAAAAGAGCCTTGTAAGAGTCTTGAAGGCTTGGCTACGGCAGGGGTGTGTGGCCTAATATGCAAAGGAGCTCCTGCTAGAATTCCAGCCCTGGTCGTTATATTGTAGAGCGCTTACCAAAGCAGCGCTTGAGCAATTTCTCCAGCGACCGGGGGATTTGTGGAGACCTAACTCTCTCCCGGCCTTTTCACACACAATATGCCAAGTTAGAGAGAGCCTCAGAGCGAGATGCCTCTGTCAGCTCATCCTCATTGTGAATTCCCAGATGAGAGGAATGCCTCAAGCATCCAGCAAAAATGGCTTTCCATCCCCGTGTTGGGCTGGGTCACACTTTGGGTTCATCTTTACTGGAAGGTTTAAAGATTACAGTCGCAGCATTAGATGCCGGCAGGGGTGGAATTCTCACAGGAGCTCCTTTGCATATTAGACCACACCCCCTGATGTAGCCAGTCCTCCAAGAAGCTTACAAAAAGGAACCTTGTCAGCTCTTGGAGGATTGGCTACATCAGAGGGTGTGGTCTAATATGCAAAGGAGCTCCTGCGGGAATTCGACCCCCGGATGCCAGAAAGGCACATCGGATCTTTCGGAAGCATTGATTAGGGTGAGAAAAATGTAGTACGGAAAAAGATTAATATGTGTGTGCTATCTGCTCACAAGTCCACATTTGCCCCATATGTTCCACAGTCTCTGGAGAACAGCTGTATTTATCGCTCTTTCAATGTTTGTTTAGCGACAGCCGTGTGTTATGAGCCACATAAACTGCACAAACAGAATATGACATTAAACTTTATGTATGCATTTATTCAGTATTTATTGTTCACCTTCCTTTATGCATAGAGTTTTGTGCCGGTTTAATAAGTACTGTTTGAAAACAGGACATCAAATGGAAATCGACATTAAAAGACTTGGCAGTTGTCGATTGGTTGTTCTCGCAATTACCCGAATATGCAATGAGTTGTATTCCCTTCCTTCAAACCTGTGCTTTTGTATACACTGACATGATTGCTTCCCCCCCCCCACCCCTAGAAATCATAGACCTTTTGCCACATTAATATAACATGGAACATGGTAACGAAAGGGAACCTCCATATTCAGTGGCAGTGAACTTCTGAATACCCGGGCCAGGAGGCAATACTGGGGAAGGTCTTGGCCTCTTCGCCCTATTGTTGGTCCTCCAGAGGAACTGTGTGAAACAGGATGCAGGACTAGTTGGATTATTGGTCTGTCCCCGCAGGGCTCTTCTAAAGTTATTATGAAGGCCTCAGTGTCTATGCCCTGTGGTTGGCCCTCCAGAGGAACTGATTGGCCACTGTGTGAGACAGGATGCTGGATTAGATGGACCCCTCATCTGATCCAGCAGGGCTCTTCTGATGTTCTTATGAAGGCCTTGGTTACTCTGCCCTGTTGTTGTCCCTCCAGAAGAACTGGTTGGCCATTGTGTGAGACAGAATGCTAGACTAGATGGACCCTCACTGGTCTGATCAAGCAGGGCTCTTCTGATGTTCTTATGAAGGCCTCGGCCTCTCTGCCCTGTTGTTGGCCCTCCAGAGGAATTGGTTGACCACTGTGTGAGACAGGATGCTGGACTAGATGGACCCTCACTGGTCTGATCCAGCAGGGCTCTTCTGATGTTCTTATGAAGGCCTCGGACTCTCTGCACTGTTGTTGGCCCTCGAGAGGAACTGGTTGGCCACTGTGTGAGACAGGATGCTGGACTAGATGGCCCCTCACTGATCTGATCCAGCAGGGGTCTTCTGACGTTCTTATGAAGGCCTCAGTCTCTCTGCCCTGTTGTTGGCCCTCCAGAGGAACTGGTTGGCCACTGTGTGAGAAAGGATGCTGGACTAGATGGACCCTCACTGGTCTGATCCAGCAGGGCTCTTCTGATGTTCTTATGAAGGCCTCGGCCTCTCTGCACTGTTGTTGGCCCTCGAGAGGAACTGGTTGGCCACTGTGTGAGACAGGATGCTGGACTAGATGGACCACCAGTCTAATCCAGCAGGCCTCTTCTGATGTTCTAATGAAGGCCTCGGCCTCTCTCCCTTGTTGTTGGCCCTCCAGAGGAACTGGCTGGCCACTGTGTGAGACAGGATGTTGGACTAAATGGACCACTGGTCTGATCCAGCAGGGCTCTTCTTAGGTTCTTCTTATAGCACACGAGGTGACTTGGCAGTGTGAAAGCACCAAGCCGCCCCAATTGTTTCCGGCTTTTTTTTTTTCCTTTACAGGCCAGTCAGAGCCCTCATTTCATTTTCCATTGAAGAAGTCACAGATCTGGAAGGGAGAGATTTGTTGCATTATTGTCAGGCCTTTGGTTTGTTTCCAAAAGCAATAATAATAATAATAATAATAATAATAATAATAATAATAATAATAATAATAAACTCCTTTTGTATCGATAACCAGTTTTCGGTTCAGATTCCTGCGAGTGCTTCTGTTATTCCCCGAGCAACTGTCCTGCACTGTTTTTTGAATACTACCAACAGAGATACAAATCCCAGAGACATTTTTCTTTTCGTTTTAACTTAACATCAAGCGGTACTGAAACGCAACCTTTAAACCATGATTCTTGTCGTTGACCTGAAGCGCTGACAGTGGAATTTTGAAAGACTGGCTGTAGCTAATATTTCTACAACATGACACTCGACGCCGTAGTAATCATCAGGGAACGCAGTGTTCCACAAGAAAAAGATTTCAGGTCTGCCGACTGTTTGTGGATATAATGTCAAAGTAACTGTCTGTATCAGTAATTGCTTCCCCCCCCCCCCCACACACACACTGAATAGCAATATAGAGTCGAGAGACGGGAGGGGGAAGAAAGAGAGATTGATCCTCTAAATCCAGTTCATAGGCACCTTCTCCTGTGTGTTATAGTGTGGATGCGTTCGGTGTGGGAGAGCCAGTTTGGTGTAGTGGTTAAGTGTGCGGACTCTTATCTGGGAGAACCGGGTTTGATTCCCCACTCCTCCACTTGCACCTGCTGGCATGGCCTTGGGTCAGCCATAGCTCTGGCAGAGGTTGTCCTTGAAAGGGTAACTGCTGTGAGAGCCCTCTCCAGCCCCACCCACCTCACAGGGTGGGGGAGGAAGATAAAGGAGATTGTGAGCCGCTCTGAGACTCTTCGGAGTGGAGGGCGGGATATAAATCCAATATCTTCTTCTTCATCTTCTTCTTGTCTTTGAAGCTGGCTTGGCTTCGACGAGTGATTTAAAGCAGGGGTCTTCAACAATGTTCCCTCTAAGCTGCAGAGTCTTGTGAGCAAAAATTCTACTTTGTGAGCCACTGCGCGAATTATTGTGCTGTGGGGGTCATCCTTTACTTGACTTTATTTGATTTATATCCCGCCCTCCCCACTGAAGTAGGCTCAGGGTGTCTCACAGTATAAAACCACAGCAAACCATTACAATCCTTAAATATTATAAAATTACACATTCAATAATTAAAACAGAATAATTCAGTGCTAGTCTCGTTGATGTTTTATGACAGGGGTGGCCAACGATAGCTCTCCAGATGTTTTTTGCCTACAACTCCCATCAGCCCCAGCCAGCATGGAAACAGAAAGGGCTTCGGAGAATGGCCCCTCCCTTTGTTTTGCTTTCTTTTCAAAGCAAGTAAAGTTCTGCAGGAACAAGACCCAGTAAGTATTTGTGTGTGAGAGAGAGGGGGTGGGGGCAGGGGATTCCCTGGTTTGGAGGTCCTCCGCCCCCGCTTTAGAAAGTGTGTGGGGGGGAGGGAAATGTCTACTGCCCCCAAAGTCCCCAGATATTTCTTGAATTGGACTTGGCAACCCTACCTACCCCCAGTGCCAGATTAAGCCCTGTGGAGGCCCCTAGGTAGTCAACATCTCAGGGGCCCCCTTGCAAATTATCTCAGAGTCCAAGTCCCTGCCCCACTGGTGGTGGCCCCCGCTGCAGCCTGCAGGCACCTTCTCAAAAGCCCCTTTGACAAGGCTGCAGGGCAAACTTGGCAACAAAATGCTAGCAGCAACCACACCAGGCGAGTTGGGCAAAGAGCGGCTCAGTTGCTGGCTGCGCGTGCAGGCTGGAAGGGCTGCAAGCAGGGGGGAAACCGGGGGGGAAGCTAGCCCGGGGCCCCTAAAAGCATGGGGACCCATAGGCCAGTGCCTACTCAGCCAGTTGCTAATCCAGCCCTGCCTACCCACTGGTGGCCAGGAAGGGACCTAGGAACCTTTACATCAGCTAAAGTAGCTTTGAGAAAACTACTACCAGACTTGGAGCTGTCTTAAATGGGCTAAGGGTGACCCAGAGAGGGTGGTGGGGCATGCATGCTCTACAGTTCCATAACCCCTACAGCAGGGGTGGTCGACGGGAGCTCTCCAGATGTTTTTTTGCCTACAACTTCCATCAGCCTCAGCCATTGGCCATGCTGGCTGGGGCTGATGGGTTGTAGGCAAAAAACATCTGGAGAGCTACCGCTGGCCACCCCTGCCCTACAGCATTCTCTCTGCCCCACAGCAAAATAGGGCTAATCAAAAGCAGATGCCCATGCCAGTGTTTGCCCACAGACTCCCACCTGTATCCAGTATGGTGTAGTGCTGGGGAGGTGAACTCATTTGTTATGAGGGTCGGACCTGACACAATTGAGACCTTGTTGGGCCGAGCCATGTCGGGCTGGGCAGTATGTGTTCCTATTTAAGATTAGGTTAGCAGAGATATAAACTTTATAAAGGACACAGACAAACGCAGTTAAAGAATTTCTTTTTAAAACTTAAAATGAAATGCTTAAAACATTAGTACTCGTTGGTCTTAAAGGTGCTTTCTTTGTATCTCTCCTGTGCAATCCAGGGAATTGGGCAAAGGAAGCTCTGGCTCTTTCCTTCTTTTCTTCCCCAGGGGACCATGAGGGGGAGGAGCCTCAGCCAATAGAAGGAGGAGAGGGTTGGCTCAGTAGCTCTGCTGTGCGATTGAGAGAACCTGGCAAAGCAAGCTCTGCCTCCTCCACTTCCTCCCCAAGGGAGGAGCCTCAGCCAATGGAGGAAATAGGGACTTTACTCTGCGGCTCCAGTGCAATTGAGTAAGCCTGGCAAAGCAAGCTGTGATGCAGAAGGAAGCAAGAGAGAGGGAGAAGGAGGCAGATAACAGCCACTTGCTCAGGAGCCTGATAGGAGCCCTCCGAGGGCCTGATTCAGCCCCCGGGCCGCATGTTTGACACCCCTGGTGTAGTGGTTAAGTGCACAGACTCTTATCTGGTAGAACTGGGTTTGATTTCCCATTACTCTACTTGCAGCTGCTGGAATGGCCTTGGTTCGGCCAGAGCTCTCACAGAGTTGTCCTTGAAAGGGCAGCTTCTGGGAGAGCTCTCTCAGCCCCCCCTACCTCACAGGGTGTCTGGTGTGGGGGGGGGGAGCTAAAATGAGATTGTGAGCCACTCTGAGACTCTGAGATTGAGGGAGAAGGGTGGGGTATAAATCTGTCTTCTTCTTTGTTCCTGTTCTGAAATTCTTTCTTGAAGTGAGGCGAGGGTCACGGATATTCCCCTTGACCTCTCAGGTAACGGAGCCAAAAACACCCTCCCATATCGCCAGCCTTCCCTTTTCGTTAGCCTAATTGATATGATGGATTATTGGCCTTCCCGAGTGGTGTGTTCCGCTTCACAGGACTGGGCTTAAATGTTGCAGAGAAGTATTGCCCTTGTAGGAGGTTACAACAGAGGACTCCCGAATACCTTGAGAGGCACAGACTGTAGCACATTTTGAAGAAGAGGAAGAAGGAGAAGAGGAAGAAGAGGAAGGAGAAGGAGAAGAAGAAGAGGGTTATGTTTCAGAAGGATTAGTGAGATGAATATACCACACAAAGCTAAATAAATAAGGGATATCTATTCATGCTCGTTAAAATGAGACTGAGCAAATTTGCTTCAGGACTTTTGAGGTTACCCGGAGAGCCAGTTTGGGGTAGTGGTTAAGTGTGCGGACTCTTATCTGGGAGAACTGGGTTTGATTCCCCACTCCTCCACTTGCACCTGCTGGCATGGCCTTGGGTCAGCCATAGCTCTGGCAGAGGTGGTCCTTGAAAGGACAGCTGCTGTGAGAGCTCTCTCAGCCCCACCCACCTCACAGGGTGTCTGTTGTGGGGGAGGAAGGGAAAGGAGATTGTGAGCCGCTCTGAGACTCTTTGGAGTGGAGGGCGGGATATAAATCCAATATCTTCATCTACCTCACAGAGTGTCTGTTGTGGGGGGAAGGAAGGAAAGGAGATTGTGAGCTGCTCTGAGACTCTTCGGCGTGGAGGGCGGGATATAAATCCAATATCTTCATCTACCTCACAGGGTGTCTGTTGTGGGGGAGGAAGGTAAAGGAGATTGTGAGCTGCTCTGAGACTTCGGAGTGGAGGGCGGGATATAAATCCAATATCTTCATCTACCTCACAGGGTGTCTGTTGTGGGGGAGGAAGGGAAAGGAGATTGTGAGCCTCTCTGAGACTCTTCAGAGTGCAGGGTGGGATATAAATCCAATATCTTCATCTACCTCACAGGGTGTCTGTTGTGGGGGGGGGGAAGGAAGGGAAAGGAGTTTGTGAGCCGCTTTGAGACTCTTCAGAGTGCAGGGTGGGATATAAATCCAATATCTTCTTCTACCTCACAGGGTGTCTGTTGTGGGGGGGGCGGGAAGGTAAAGGAGATTGTGAGCTGCTCTGAGACTCTTCGGAGTGGAGGGTGGGACATAAATCCAATATCTTCATCTACCTCACGGGGTGTCTGTTGTGGGGGAGGAAGGTAAAGGAAATTGTGAGCTGCTCTGAGACTCTTCGGAGTGGAGGGCAGGATATAAATCCAATATTTTCATCTACCTTACAGGGTGTCTGTTGTGGGGGAGGAAGGGAAAGGAGATTGTGAGCCGCTCTGAGACTCTTCGGAGTGGAGGGCGGGATATAAATCCAGTATCTTCATCTACCTCACGGGATGTCTGTTGTGGGGGAGGAAGGTAAAGGAAATTGTGAGCCGCTCTGAGACTCTTCGGAGTGGAGGGCGGGATATAAATCCAATATCTTCTTCTATGTCACAGGGTGTCTGTTGTGGGGGGGAGGAAGGAAAAGGAGATTGTGAGCCGCTCTGAGACTCTTCGGAGTGGAGGGCGGGATATAAATCCAATATCTTCTTCTATGTCACAGGGTGTCTGTTGGGGGGGGGGAGTAAAGGAGATTGTGAGCCGCTCTGAGACTCTTCGGAGTGGAGGGCGGGATATAAATCCAATATCTTCTTCTATGTCACAGGGTGTCTGTTGTGGGGGAGGAAGGGAAAGGAGATTGTAGGTCGCTCTGAGTCTCTGATTCAGAGAGAAGGGCGGGGTATAAATCTGCAGTCTTCTTCTTCTCCACTGGGGCAGGTCTGGCAACACCCGGCCCAACATCTCCCCGTGTGACATGAAGTGACGTCCATGTGCCAGAAGTGATTTTGGGGCAAAAATGGGTTCGCCTCTCCATGTTGCTCTCCGCCCTAGCAAACAGGGTATGGGGAGAATAATTCTGCCCATGGGAGATCTCCTGTCACAGCAGAACAGTTGGTCTGACCCTGTCGCTGGTCGACGCTTATCTTGTCTCTGAAGGGGGCCACGCAGCATAGGGTTGCCAATCCCCAGGTGGGGGCAGGGGATCCCCTGGTTTGGAGGCCCTTCCCCCATTCCAGGGTCACCAGAAAGCGGGGGGAGGGGAGTGAAATGTCTGCTGGGAACACTATTATTCCCTATGGAGACATTCCCTTAAGAAATAATGGGGAATTGATCAGCGGGTATCTGGGGCACTGGGGGGGGGGGCTGTTATTTGAGGTAGAGGCACCAAACTTTCAACATAGCATCCAGTGCCTCTCCCCAAAATACCCTCCGATTTTCAAAACGATTAGACCAGGGGGTCCAATTCTATGAGCCCCAAAAGAAGGTGCCGCTATCCTTCATTATTTCCTATGAAAGGAAGGCATTTAAAAAGGTGTGCAGTCCCTTTAAATGTGATGGCCAGAACTCCCTTTGGAGTTTAACGATGCTTGTCACACCCTTGCTCCTGGCTCTGCCCCCAAAGTCTCCTGGCTCCACCCCCAAAGTCTCCTGGCTCCACCCCCTAAGTCCCCAGATATTTCTTGAATTGGACTCGGCAACCCTCTGCTGAAAAAGACGGGCAAGTTCAAAAGTATGCGCCGTTGCTGGGGTTACCAACTCCCAAGGGGCATCTGGAGATCTCCCAGAATTACAGCTGTTCTCCAGGCTACAGAGGTCCGCTCCCCTGGAGGAAAAGGATGTTTTGGAGGGTTGGCCCAATGGCATTGTACGCCACCGAAGCCCCTCCCTTCCCTAGGCACCACCCACTCCAGGCTCCGCCCCCCCAAATTGGCAAGCATTTTACTGTGAGCAAATAAAAGCCCCACACAAATATTTAAAATTCAGGCACCTCTGCTTTGTTTAGCTATCCTAAAAACCATATGGAATGCATATACAACAGCGCTAAGATATTGCTGCCCTCTTTCCACACCCTGCTGTGAATGCTGACCAAGGTTTCTCATTTTCCTGTGTGCTAAATTTCCCATGGGTTCTCAAGGCAAGAGGCTCAGGAATCCTACGTATCCTCTAGATCTGGGGTGTCAAACATGCAGCCCAGGGGTCGAATCAGGCCCCCAGAGGGCTCCAATCAGCCCCCCCCCCGAACAACTGGCTGTCAACTGCTTCCTTCTCCCTCTCTCTTGCTTCCTTCTGCATCGCAGCTTGCTTTGCCAGGCTTGCTCCATCGCACAGGAGCTACAGAGCAAAACCTTTATTTTCTCTACCGGCTGAGGCTCCTCCCTTGGGGAGGAAGGGGGCTTGCTTCGCCAGACTCTCTCTCAATCACACAGCAGAGCTACTGAGCCAAGCCCTCAGGCTGAGGCTCCTTCCACTCCTGATTCCCTGGGAAAGGAAGGAAAGAGTCAGAACTTCCTTTGCCCAGTTCCCTGGATCCCATGGGAGAGAGAGAGAGAGAAAAAAGCACCTTTAAGACGAACGAGTGCTGTTTGAAGCACGTCTTAAGGATTTTTTAAAAAAATTAATTGTGTTTGTCTGTGTTCTTTATAAGGACACAAGACAAACTGCTACCTAATCTTAAACAGGTA
The DNA here is from genome assembly GCF_032191835.1 of Heteronotia binoei. Taxonomy (NCBI): domain Eukaryota; kingdom Metazoa; phylum Chordata; class Lepidosauria; order Squamata; family Gekkonidae; genus Heteronotia; species Heteronotia binoei. The sequence goes on from NC_083223.1 coordinate 7,065,983, forward strand.
CATAGCAACCTTAGACCTTCTTGGTGGTCTACCCATCCAAGTTCTAATCAGGGCTGACCCTCCTTAGCTTCTGAAGTTTGATGGTCTCAGGTTAACGGTGTCCCTCAGAAAAACCTTTTAACCTTTGCCTACCTGCGGTACAGAAATCACCCTTCCTAAGGCGAGACTGGTATTCTTCTAATTAATTTCTCCCACTTTTGTAAAGTAACATTGGAACTTCGGCTTTGGCAGAGAAAACAACGGGTTTTGTTGCCGAGGCCTCCGCTATAGCTACCCCTCATCCCTTTTAAGACCTGCTATTTTCTCAGCTTATTGTACGTAATCTCCTCTTTTAAGCCTTCTCCACACCCCAATTGTTCCGTTTCGTTCCATTTCTCAATATTCCTCCCTTCCATTAATCTTTTCTTTTTTTCTTTTTTGAAAAAAAAAATTCCCTACAGCAAACAAAACCAAGAGTTCTTGGACTCCTTACCCGATGATAAGCATCGCAATCCTTTATCGTGATCATTGTCTTCTCGTACCCTTCGTGTGTGGTCGCCGCAGCCTTTTGTTCTCAGTGCTGCTACGGTCTGCTATTACGATCTTTAGCAGTATTTGAGGTTAAGAAGTTATGCTTTTTATTTACCCAATTGCTCAGCTAGCAGCAATTCAACTTAGGTTACCTTTTGGGAACGGCGATATTTCCCCCTTGTTTTCTAAAGCAAACAGACTTAACGGAATTCTTGTGCCTTTTGTGGAGACGGTGCCAAAGGTTCTCCTTTTTGTGAGGTGATCTTGTTTTATGCAAACCTGAGTCTCTTTAATGGGGTTCGGTGGACCACAACTTTGATTTATTTGCAGGGCTTTTTTTTGTAGCAGGAACCCCTTTGCATAATAGGCCCCACCCCCTGATGTAGCCAGTCCTCCTGGAGCTTATGGTAGGCCCTGTACTAAGAGCCCTTTAAGCTCTTGGAGGATTAGCTACATCAGGGGTGTGTGGCCTAATATGCAAAGGTTGCCAGGTCCAATTCAAGAAATATCTGGAGACTTTGGGGGCGGAGCCAGGAACAAGATTGTGACAAGCATAATTGAACTCCAAAGGGAGTTCGGGCCATCACATTTAAAGGGACGGCACACCTTTTCTCCATGCCTTCCCTCCATTGGAAATGATGAAGGATAGGGGCACCTTCTTTGCGGCCTCAAAGATTTGGACCCCCTGGTCCAATCTTTTTGAAACTTGGAGGGTGTTTTGAGGAGAGGCGTTGGATGCTATGCTGCAGATTTAGTGCCTCTGTCTCAAAACACGCCCCCCCCTCCCAGATACCCATGGATCTGTTCCCCATTATTCCCTGTGGGAATCGGTCTCCATAGGGAATAATGGAGTGCCCAGCAGACATTTCCTCTCCCTCCCCCCACTTTCTAATGACCCTGAAGTGGGGAGAGGGCCTCCAAACCGGGGGATCCTCTGCCCCTACCTGGAGATTTGGCAAAAAATACGATGTATCCGAGTAGCGCACACTAATTCTGTTATGGATATATCATTACCTGGAGAGTGGCAACCCTACCCCTTGATGTAGCCAATCTTCCTGGAGCTTACAGTAGGCCCTGTACTAAGAGCCATGTAAGCTCTGGGAGGATTGGCTGCATCAGGGGGGCGTGGCCTAATATGCAAAGGAGCTTCTGCTAGAATTCCATCCCTGGGCCACACACCCCTGATGTAGCCAATCCTCCCAGAGCTTACAGGGCTCTTCGTACAGGGCCTACTGTAAGCTCCAGGAGGATTGGCTGCATCAGGGGGGCATGGCCTAATATGCAAAGGAGCTTCTGCTAGAATTCCATCCCTGGGCCACACACCCCTGATGTAGCCAGTCCTCCCAGAGCTTACAGGGCTCTTCGTACAGGGCCTACTGTAAGCTCCAGGAGGATTGGCTGCATCAGGGGGGCGTGGCCTAATATGCAAAGGAGCTTCTGCTAGAATTCCATCCCTGGGCCACACACCCCTGATGTAGCCAATCCTCCAGGAGCTTACAGGGCTCTTCGTACAGGGCCTACTGTAAGCTCCAGGAGGATTGGCTGCATCAGGGGGGCATGGCCTAATATGCAAAGGAGCTTCTGCTAGAATTCCATCCCTGGGCCACACACCCCTGATGTAGCCAATCCTCCCAGAGCTTACAGGGCTCCTCTTACGGGGCCTACTGTAAGCTCCAGGAGGATTGGCTACATCAGGGCTGTGTGGCCTAATATGCGAAGGAGTTCCTGCTACAAACAAAGCCCTGATTCCTACTGACAAAGACAGCTGAGGAGGAGATTGGATTTATACCCCACTCTTCACTCAGAGTCTCAGAGTGGCTTACAATATCTTTCCCTTCCTCTCCCCGCAAGCAACCTCTCAGAGCTGCACACTATTTGCTAGCAACAAGAAGCTTTTTGGGGAATGAAGAAGAAAGAAATAGGCCCAGCTGTTCCAGAATTAATTGCATTAACAGCATTATTCCCAGCCCTTGATAAAGACTCCATTTTGTTTTTCGAAACAGCAGTGGGCAGCAGAGACCTTGGAGAATATTATACTCGCGCTTTTCAGTCTGCTGGGGTCTGGTGAAATTTATGGATTTTTATACATTTTGTACACGTGAGACCCCCTTGTGGAAGAATTTACTGCCTCTATGTGTAGGTTTAGAAAGAGTTCTCTGTTTTGTTTTTGTTTTCTTGTTCAGTCACACAGTCGAGTCCAACTCTTTGGACCAAGTCACGCCAGGCCCTCCTGTCTTCCACCATCCTCCAAAGTCCACTCAAATTCATGTTAGTTGCATCAGTAATGCTGTCCAGCCATCTCCTCTTTTGCCACCCTTTTCTTCTTTTGCCTTCTGTCTTTCCCAGCATCAGGGGCTTCTCCAGTGAGTGCTCCCTTCTCATTGGGTGGCCAAAGTATTTGAGCTTCAGCATCTGACCTTCCAGGGAATAGTCAGGGTTGGTTTCCCTTAGAACTGACTGTTAGAGATATATTATATATGTTGTCCATGGTTTCAACATCTTTGTGACCAATACTCCGTCTAAGCTGTGGAGTCTTGTGAGCAAAAATTCTACTTCCTGGGCTACTGGCATTAAAGGTGTGAGCTACGGCATCAATTAGTTTGCTCTGGGGCCATTGTTCCTGAGCTAAGACAAAAAAGTGTGAGCCAGAGGCTAAAAAACTGAGCTAGCTCACACTATCTCAGTTTAGAGCGAACACTGTTTGTGACTGATTATCCTGTACCTTTAAGCAGGGCTTTTTTTTTGTAGCAGGAACTCCTTTGCATACTAGGCCACACACACCAGATGTAGCCAATCCTCCTGGAGCTTACAGTAATAATAATAATAATAAATTTTAATTTATATCTCGGTCTCCCCGCCGAAGCAGGCTTAGGGTGGCTCACAAGACATAGTGCATCGTACCATGATACAACAATAAAATTCAAAACAATGACAATTAAAATACAATTACATATAAAACAACATTAGATTAATAATTGAAAACCACAATAACATACTATGGTGCTACAGTCTTGATGGTGCATATAGATCTCATTTTTATGTCGAAGCAATAGTTCCACCTTAAAAGGCCAGTTGGAAGAGGACGGTTTTGCAAGCCCTACGGAACTGATTAAGGTCCCGCAGGGCCCGCACCTCCTCTGGCAGCTGATTCCACCATTGGGGAGCCATTATCGAAAAGGCCTGCTCCCTTGTTGTTTTTAGCTTGGCCTCCCTTGGTCCAGGGATTTTTAGAAGATTTTCAGAACTAGATCTCAGCGCTCTCTGGGGAACATATGGGGGGAGACGGTCCCTAAGGTAGGCAGGTCCTCGGCCGTATAGGGCTTTAAAGGTGATAACCAGCACCTTGTAATGAACTCGGTAGGCCCTGTACTGGACCGAGGCGGCTCGGCAGTATTGCTGCTGCTAGACCTATCGGCTGCGTTCGGTATGGTCGATCATCGGCTGCTGTCCCGCCGCCTCGCCGACGCAGGAATTCGGGGGCTAAGGGTGGCAATTGGGGGGAACTGTCTCAGAGACACCCACTTGACTGTGGGGTGCCTCAGGGGGCAGTTCTCTCCCCGATGTTGTTCAACATCTACATGCGCCCCCTTGCCCAGATTGCACGGAGGTACGGGCTTGGCTGTCATCAGTACGCTGATGATACCCAGCTCTATCTATTGATGGGCGGCCGGACTGGCGGTGTCCCTATAAATCTGGACCAGGCGTTACAAGCCGTGGCTGACTGGCTCAGGCTGAGCGGGCTGAAGCTGAATCCGGCGAAGACTGAGGTCCTTTGCATGGGCCGTGGCGGACCAGGAGGGGAGATCACCCTACCAGTGCGCAGAGTCAAAAGCCTGGGAGTGCTACTGGAATCCTCCTTATCAATGGAGGCCCAGATAGCTGCCACTGCTAGATCAGCCTTCTTCCATCTCAAGAGGGCGAGGCAGTTGGCTCCCTTCTTGGAACGCAGCGACCTAGCAACTGTGATCCACGCAACGGTCACTTCGAGACTAGACTACTGCAATGCCCTCTACATGGGGCTGCCCTTATACCGAACACAGAAACTTCAGGTAGTGCAGAACGCAGCGGCCAGGCTGCTGATGGGACTACCTCGGTGGGAACACATACAGCCTGGGCTGCGGGACCTGCACTGGCTGCCGGTTGTTTACCGTGTTCGCTATAAGGTGCTGGTTATTACCTTTAAAGCCCTATATGGCCGAGGACCTGCCTACCTTAGGGACCGCCTCTCCCCATATGTTCCCCAGAGAGCACTGAGATCTAGCTCTCAAAATCTTTTACAAATCCCTGGGCCAAGAGAGGCTAGACTGAAGACCATCAGGGAGCAAGCCTTTTCAGTAATGGCCCCTCGATGGTGGAATCAACTTCCAGAGATGGTGCGAGCCCTGTGGGACCTGAATCATTTCCGCAGGGCTTGCAAAACCTTTCTCTTTCAGCTTGCTTTCAAGACAGAACCTGGCTAAACTGACCTGTAGCCATCTAACCATCTTATGCATGATTGTGACCTATAGTACCTTATAGCACCTGTTTTATCTATTTTAATTAATTTATGTAACTGAATTGTATTTTAAAATTGTTTGCTTACATTGTATTTTATTCAAATCATGGTATTCCGTGTCTGTGAGCCGCCCTGAGCCCGCCTTTGGCGGGGGAGGGCGGGATATAAAAATAAATTTACTTTACTTTACTTTACTGTACGACGAGCCCTGTAAGCTCTTGAAGGATTGGCTACATCAGGGGGGCATGGCCTAACATGAAAAGGAGTTCCTGCTACAAAAGAAATGGCAGGGGCCTTTAAATACGCTTCATGTCATTACCTATTTTGCTCCAAATGGGATGTCTTTTCTGCTTACTGAACCTCCAGGTTGAGCCTGGAGGTCTCCGGGACAGACGAATGCTCTCCAGACAACAAAGAATGTTTGCCCTGGAGAAAATGGCTGGTTTATGGGGTGGACTCTACGGCATGATGGCCCTTTGCCTTCGTATATCCTGCCCTGCCTTGGCTGCATTTCCGAATCGCCACGAATTTCTAAGACAGCAGCTGGCACCCCTTTTTCCAGGGCGACAGCCTGCTGGTGAATCCCAATAGTCAGTCTCTGCGTGAAGCTTTGTTTTCTGTCCTTGGCCGAAACAATCCCGTCTGCCTCTCCTCAGAGCAGGCGATCGCGATGGCAGCTCCTCTTGATAAAACAACAGCACTCTCTTAAGTGCGAAAAGTCCCTTCACAGCCAGTTCTGAATGGGGGCAGCGAGTCGGCTTGGCTCCACCCATCCTAAATTCACGATCATGTCAATAGCAGAAGCGGCTGCAGGCCAGTGTTCCTTTTGACCCAGGCTTAATACAATACAGTCGTTAACAGACATTCTCACATTTTGACATATTGCTGTTTTATTGCTTTTGCAGGCTCACGCTACTCAGATCAAAGGTTTGCTCAATTTGTTAATTTTACTATTCTGTCATTGGATCTTAAGAGCCCCGTGGCGCAGAGCGGTAACGCTGCAGTACTGCAGGCGGAGCCCTCTGCTCACGACCTGAGTTCGATCCCAGCGGAAGCTGGTTCAGGTAGCCGGCTCCAGGTTGTCTCAGCCTTCCATCCTTCCGAGGTCGGTCAAATGAGGATCCAGCTTGCTGGGGAGGGACGTGTAGAGGACTGGGGAAGGCAATGGCAAACCACCCCGTAAAAAGTCTGCCGTGAAAACGTTGTGAAAGCAACGTCACCCCAGAGTCAGAAACGACTGGTGCTTGCACAGGGGACTACCTTTCCTTTCATTGAATCTTAAATTTGCATTCTAAACCACTCCTTACCAGATAATTTTACCATACTGTCATTGGATCTTAAATTTGTACCATTTTGCATTCTGAGCCACTGACTACCAGCTATGTGTGGCTTCGCTCACTGTACCGGATTCCTTGTCTGATGAAGCGTGCTTAGAGAGCACACAAAAGCTTACGTTCTGAATAAAACTAAGTTGGTCTTAAAGTTGCAACTTGTCTCCTATTTTCTTCTTTAGAGAGCCCAGGGTCACATTTGCACTTGGCTTATTGTCCCTGCTTTGGCTCAAAATGTCTACATCGGGGTGGCCAACGGTAGCTCTCCAGAAGTTTTTTTTTGCCTACAACTCCCATCAGCCCCAGGCAGCATGGCCGATGGCTGCGGCTGATGGGAGTTGTAGGCCAAAAACATCTGGAGCGCTACCGTTGGCCACCCCTGGTCTACATCACGTTATACGTTAACTTGATTTTTTTCCCCCAACCATTTATAAATGTGAATGGTTTTCTACCATTTCATAGTATCTGAAGAAGCGTGTGTGTACAAATGGCCTAAAATGTGCCCTCACTTTATGAGCTTGCTTGCAATTTTTTCCTACGCGCAATATAAGATTTTGCAAAAAAAACCAAAATAAAAATACGTTACATGCAGAGTCTTTGCCATTGCCAATACCAGGTGTGAAGAGGCGCTGGAGCTCGTTAGCGCAACTCATTAGCGTAACTCATTTGCATCTGCCACACGCCCTTGACATCACCGGAAGGTGTACTCAATTCTATCAGCTCAGCATCTACCATGAAATGCTTCTGAAATTATAATTGTCATAATAAAACCTTCCTTCCATCACCCTGTTTAATTTACTTTCTCCTATGCGGCCACAGCGGTACGATGACGATTTCCATCGGTCTGCTTGATAGGTTTTGGTTATTTTCCCATTTTTCTGTGGGGGAAAATTTCAGAAAGTTTGTCAAATCTTAGTGTTCAGCAAAATTTCCACAGGGAGTTTGAACAATGGAGCTCAGAAGCAAGTTGTTTTTTTTTTTGAGAGAGAGAGAGAGGGGGAGAGAAAGAAAGACTACAATAATATTTAGAGGTTCCAGGGGTCCGGTCCTGGAAGCTCCTGCCCAAAATGAGGCCTGGCTAATACATATTTTAAAAAACAAAACAACACCATTGTCCCAATGAGCTTTATAGCATCGGAAGCATCTCTCTGCGCGCTGGGGGAGAGGTTCGTTTTATATGCTTTTATCTTCTCCGGACCCGGTGTAACACGAGCCTAAAAGCAACGAATGAAATGGAAAATGTTAATAAATAATGACGCTTGGAAACACAAGTCGCTGAACAGCCACCGGATCCACTGCGTCTACGCCGCCGGAGACGCAAAGCGGGGTCTGTGTGTATGCGAAACAAGAACATCTTGGCTAAATATATATGTAGTACAAAGTGGATGGGACAGGCGTGCGTCTCGGCCATTACAGTTATAAATAGCGTCGCCAAATCAAACAATGTCTGGGGACTTTGGGGGTGGAGCCAGGAGCAAGGGTGTGGCAAGCACAAATGAACTCCAACGGTTCTGGCCATAGCGTTTCAAGGGACTGCGCACCTTTTAAATGCCTTCCCTCCACTGGAAATAATGACCTTTTTGGGGCTGATAGAATTGGACCCCCCTGGTCCAATCCTTTTAAAACTTGGAGGGTGTTTTGAGGAGAGGCACTGGATGCTATGCTGCAGATTTGGTGACCCTAACTCGAAAAACAGCCCCTCCAGAGCCCCAGATACCCGTGGATCAATTTTCCATTGTACCCTATGCTCCATAGGGAATTATGGAGTGCCCAGCAGACATTCCCCCCCCCCCCACTTTCTGATGACCCTGAAGCAGGGGAAGGACCTCCAAACTGGGAAATCGCTTGCCCACACCTGGGGATTGGCAACACAGCCAATTATAACCATATTCAGTTCCGCAGGGCCTGTAAGACAACCCTCTTCCGGCTAGCTTATACCTAGTCTACACCTAATCTGATACGGGAAATGATAGGTAGCGTGCCATGTAGCTCTGTTATACATATTGTTATACTGTTTGATGTTTTCAGGTTTTAATTTTCTGAATGTTTTAATTCTTAATATTTTAAATGCTAGTTTAAATTATGTCTAATTATTTGTTGTGAGCCGCCCTGAGCCACTCGTGGGAAGGGCGGGATATAAATCATTAAATAAATAAATAAACAAACACAGCCAGTGGATTTTCCTTCCCGTTAAATAGAACCAGATCCTAGGCTCTTGTCTTTCCAGAATAATTTGTTAGGAAGAAAGCACAGAACGCTTGGAAGCTAGTCAAAAGTCATGTCTGAACGTCTCTCCTTCTTGAGGAATACTTATAGATTGGGGGGGGGGGAGCCTGAAGGGGTGGGATTTGGGAAGGTGGAGGGGGGGGGCTTCAATGAGGTATAAAGTCTACCTTCCAGAATGGCCATTTTCTCCAGAGGCTCTGATCTCTGTATCCTAGGCTTGCCAGCTCGGCGTTGGGAAACAACTGGAGATTTTGGGGGTGGAGCCTGAGGATTGGGCGGGAGGGGCTTCTACAGCCGCATGGTGTTTACCGCTTATGTCTGTAAGATTGCTTACTGTGCTGCTCCTTTCTGTAATGTGTGTTTTTACAATATTATTTTAACTCTTGCTTTATTGCTGTAAGCCGCCCTGAGCCTGCTTGCGGGATAAGGCGGGATATAAATCTAAAAATTAAATTAAATTAAATTACAGAGTATAATGTCATGGGGGTGGGCAGGAGGTGGCCAAACTTGCTTTACATAAGAACCACATAAAATAAACGTCAGGTATTTGAGAGCCACAAGACAGGAAGGAAGGAAGGAAGGAAGGAAGGAAGGAAGGAAGGAAGGAAGGAAGGAAGGAAGGAAGGAAGGAAGGAAGGAAGGAAGGGAGGGAGGGAGGAAGGGAGGGAGAGAGGGAAGGAAAGAGGGAGAGAGGGAAGGAAGGAGGAAGGGAGGGAAGGGAGGGAGGGGGGAAGGGAGGGAAGGAGGAAGGAAGGGAGGGAGGAAGGAAGGAAGGAACGGAGGGAGGGAGGGAAGGAAGGATGAAGGGAGGGAGGGAAGAAGGAAGGGAGGGAGGAAGGAAGGAAGGAAGGAAGGAAGGAAGGGAGGGAGGGAGGGGAGAGAGGGAGAGAGGGAAGAAAGAGGGAGAGAGGGAAGGAAGGAGGAAGGAGGGAAGGGAGGGAAGGAGGAAGGGAGGGAGGAAGGAAGGAAGGAAGGAACGGAGGGAGGGAAGGAAGGAAGGAAGGATGAAGGGAGGAAGGAAGGAAGGAAGGAAGGAAGGAAGGAAGGAAGGGAGGGAGGAAGGGAGGGAGAGAGGGAAGGAAAGAGGGAGAGAGGGAAGGAAGGAGGAAGGGAGGGAGGAAGGAAGGAAGGAACGGAGGGAGGGAGGAAGGAAGGAAGGATGAAGGGAGGGAGGGAAGAAGGAAGGGAGGGAGGGAGGAAGGAAGGAAGGAAGGAAGGAAGGAAGGAAGGAAGGAAGGAAGGAAGGAAGGAAGGAGAGAGATGGAAAGAAAGCAACTTTAAATTCATTCTCCAACCTGATGGCTGGCTTGGCTTGGAAAAGTGATTTAAAGAGAGAAAAACCTTCCCCAAATCAGTCAGTGGGGTGGTGAGGGCTTCAAGAGCCACACAATATGTGTGAAAGACCCACATGTGCCTCCCGAGTTGCAACTTGGCCACCCCTGCCACAGAGTTCCCGCCCCACCCTCCCCAAGCAGCCATTTTCTCCAGGGGAACCGATCTTTGTAGTAGGGAGATGAATTGCAATTCTGGGTGGACTCCCAAGTCCCACGCAGAGGTTTGGGACTCCAAGTTCCAAGGCATGTTTGGTAACTGCGAGTTTTCAAATCCCTTCACCTCCCCTCGAACACAGCCCTTCCCCAAGAGAGGTCACCAGTTCAACCAAGAGGAATGGAATGAAATCATAAAGCTCGTGAACCGACTGAAGTTCTGTCCCTGAAGCAGAAAGGCTTCTTAAGTTTGGCGAGAGAATCTCCCCTCTCCTTCGAAAGCGACCAAGAAAGCTCAGAGCAGGATCTCAGCATGTGAACAGAGCCAGGCATCTTGGGCCAGAGGGCCCGTCACTGCAGGACGGAGTCCTTTTCCTGCCTTTGAGGGCTTGCAATTTTAAAAAATGTGCACCGTTTTCTCCAGGGGAGCTGAGCTCTGCCCACCTGGAGATCAGTTATCAAAGCAGGAGATCTCCAGACCCCTGGAGGCTGGAATGAACTGCCTTTTTGGCACCAGGGACTGGTTTTGTGGAAGACAATTTTTCCATGGACTGGAGGGGGCCCCACTTTATTTCTGGTTTTCTGGAAGACAATTTTTCCACGGACCAGAGAGGAGGGGGCATTTTATTTCTATTAGTTTGGTGTGGCGGTTAAATGTACGGATTCTTATCTGGGAGAACCGGGTTTGATTCCCCCCTCCTCCACTTGCACCTGCCAAAATGGCCTTGGGTCAGCCAGAGCTCTCTTATCTGGGAGAACCGGGCTTGATTCCCCACTCCTCCACTTGCACCTGCTGGAATGGCCTTGGGTCAGCTACAGCTCTCTTATCTGGGAGAACCGGGTTTGAATCCCCACTCCTCCACTTGCAGCTGCTGGAATGGCCTTGGGTCAGCCAGAGCTCTCTTATCTGGGAGAACCGGGTTGGATTCCCCACTCCTCCACTTGCACCTGCTGGAATGGCCTTGGGTCAGCCAGAGCTCTCTTATCTGGGAGAACCGGGTTTGATTCCCCACTCCTCCACTTGCACCTGCTAGAATGGCCTTGGGTTAGCCATAGCTCTCCTATCTGGGAGAACCGGGTTTGATTCCCCACTCCTCCACTTGCAGCTGCTGGAATGGCCTTGGGTGAGCCAGAGCTCTCTTATCTGGGAGAACCGGGTTGGATTCCCCACTCCTCCACTTGCAGCTGCTGGAATGGTCTTGGGTTAGACAGAGCTCTCTTATCTGGGAGAACCGCGTTGGATTCCCCACTCCTCCACTTACAGCTGCTGGAATGGCCTTGGGTCAGCCATAGCTCTCTTATCTGGGAGAACCGGGTTGGATTCCCCACTCCTCCACTTGCAGCTGCTGGAATGGTCTTGGGTTAGACAGAGCTCTCTTATCTGGGAGAACCGCGTTGGATTCCCCACTCCTCCACTTACAGCTGCTGGAATGGCCTTGGGTCAGCCAGAGCTCTCTTATCTGGAAGAACCGGGTTGGATTCCCCACTCTTCCACTTGCAGCTGCTGGAACAGCCTTGGGTCAGCCATAGCTCTGGCAGAGGTTGTCTTTGAAAGATCAGCTGCTGTGAGAGCTCTCTCAGCCCCACCACAAGAGAGCCAGTTTGGTGTAGTGGTTAAGAGTGCGGGTTCCTATCTGGGAGAACCGGGTTTGATTCCCCACTCTTCCACTTGCAGCTGCTGGAATGGCCTTGGGTCAGCCATGGCTCTCACAGCACTGTCCTGGAAAGGGCAGCTTCTGAGAGAGCTCTCTCAGCTCCACCTACCTCGCAGGGTATCTGTTGTGGGGGAGGAAGGTAAAGGAGATTGTAGGCCGCTCTGAGACTCTGTCCTTGAAAGGGCAGCTGCTGTGAGAGCCCTCTCAGCCCCACCCACCTCACAGGGTGTCTGTTGTGGGGGAGGGAGATCAAGGAGATTGTGAATCGCTCTGAGACTCTGAGTGGAGGGCGGAATATAAATCCAATGTCTTTTTCTTCTTCTATAACCTTTTGATTCTGGTTTCAATATTACCCACCTGGAGGCTGACAACTAAGGTTGCCGGGTCCATGTAGGAAAATACCTGGAGACTTTGGGGGTGGAGCCAGGAAAGGGTGGGGCTTGGGGAGGGCCACAGCAGAGTACAATGCTATAGAGCAGGGGTGTCGAACTCATTTGTTATGAGGGCTGGATCTGACAAAAAAGAGACCTTGTTGGGCCGGGCCATGTCAAGCTGGGCCATGTTTAAGATCAGGTAGCAGAGATGTAAACTTTATTAAGGACACAAACACGATTAACGGTTTTGTGTTTTTTTTAAAAAAAATGTTTTTAAGACGTGCTTAAAACATTACGACTCATTGGTCTTAAATGTGTTTTCTTTGTATCTCTCCCATGGGATCCGGGAAGCAAGGCAAAGGAAGCTCTGGCTATTTCCTTCCTTCCCCAGGGGACCAGGAGGGGGAGGAGCCTCAGCCAATAAAAGGAAGAGAGGCTTGGCTCAGTAGCTCTGCTGTGCAATTTAGAGAGTCTGGCAAAGTAAACTCTCCCTCTCTCCCACTTCCTCCCCAAGGGAGGGGCCTCAGCCAACAGAGAAAATAGGAGGTTTTGCTCTGTAATAAATAATAATAATAATAATAATAATAATAATAATAATAATAATAATAATAATAATAATAATAATAATAATCTTTTATTTATACCCCGCCCTCCCCACCTAGGCAGGCTCAGGGCGGCTAACAAGACATGGTAGAACCATGATACAGATAAACAATAAATAATATAATTAATAATTTAAACAATAAAACCAATAACACAGTATGACATTAAAATACAATCGAATGGCGTATAAGATGGCTCGGTATTACTGATCTTATCAGGAGTTCTGTCTTAAAAAGCTAGCTGGAAGAGGGCAGCTGTAGCTACAGCAAACCTTGCAAAGTAAACTGTATGCAGAAGAAAGCAAGAGAGAGAGCGAGAAGGAAGCAGATGACAGCCAGTTGCTCGGGGGCCTGATAGGAGCCCTTTGGGGGCCTGATTCAGCCCCCGGGCCACATGTTTGACACCCCTGGAGTCCCCCCCCCTTCCACGCAGCCCTTTTCTCCAGGGGAGCTGATCTCTGCCAGCTGGAAATCACCTGTAAAAGAGGGTGCTCTCCAGGCCCCACCTGGAGGCTGAGCAAACAGTAATACAAAACACCTTGTCACTGCTTGATAAATTGTGTGTTATTGTCTTCATTCGCAAACTAATACACGCTGTTGGCATTGAGACATACAGTCGCAATCACACGAAGTCACAGCTCAATTCTTCAACTTCTTCCAAAGTTGATTCCAATCCCTCAATCGGAGAAATGAACAGTCAATTTCAGGGGTCATTTGGTAGAAAAAGAGGTGCCGGAGCTTATTAGTACAACTCCTTTGCATGTGCCACACACCCTTGACATCACCGGAAGGTGTACTCAATTATCTCAGCTCAGCATCTACCTTAAAATGCTTCTTGAATTACCATTGTCTTAATAAAATCTTACTCCCGTCAGACTTTTAAAATTATTGTTTCCTATGTGGCAACAGCGGCATAATAAAGATTTCCATCTGTCTGCTTTAGATCACCCAAAGGGTGATTAACATGTGGAATTCACTGCCACAGGAGGTGGTGGCGGCCACAAGCATGGCCACCTTCAAGAGGGCTTTAGATAAAAATATGGAGCAGAGGTCCATCAGTGGCTATTAGCCACAGTGTGTGTGAGTGTGTGTATATATATATATATATATATATAATTTTTTTTGGCCACTGTGTGACACAGAGTGTTGGACTGGATGGGCCATTGGCCTGATCTAACATGGCTTCTCTTATGTTCTTATGTGACACAGAGTGTTGGACTGGATGGGCCACTGGCCAGATCCAACGTGGCTTCTCTTATGTTCTTATGTGACACAGAGTGTTGGACTGGATGGGCCACTGGCCTGATCCAACGTGGCTTCTCTTATGTTCTTATGTGACACAGAGTGTTGGACTGGATGGGTCATTGCCCTGATCCAACATGGCTTCTCTTATGTTCTTATGTGACACAGAGTTTTGGACTGGATGGGTCATTGGCCTGATCCAACATGGCTTCTCTTATGTTCTTATGTGACACAGAGTGTTGGACTGGATGGGCCATTGGCCTGATCCAACATGGCTTCTCTTATGTTCTTATGTGACCCAGAGTGTTGGACTGGATGGGTCATTGGCCTGATCCAACATGGCTTCTCTTATGTTCTTATGTGACACAGAGTGTTGGACTGGATGGGCCACTGGCCTGATCCAACGTGGCTTCTCTTATGTTCTTATGTGACACAGAGTGTTGGACTGGATGGGTCATTGCCCTGATCCAACATGGCTTCTCTTATGTTCTTATGTGACACAGAGTTTTGGACTGGAAGGGCCATTGGCCTGATCCAACATGGCTTCTCTTATGTTCTTATGTGACCCAGAGTGTTGGACTGGATGGGTCATTGGCCTGATCCAACATGGCTTCTCTTATGTTCTTATGTGACACAGAGTGTTGGACTGGATGGGTCATTGACCTGATCCAACATGGCTTCTCTTATGTTCTTATGTGACACAGAGTGTTGGACTGGATGGGCCATTGGCCTGATCCAACATGGCTTCTCTTATGTTCTTATGTGACACAGAGTGTTGGACTGGATGGGTCATTGCCCTGATCCAACATGGCTTCTCTTATGTTCTTATGTGACACAGAGTTTTGGACTGGATGGGTCATTGGCCTGATCCAACATGGCTTCTCTTATGTTCTTATGTGACATGGAGTGTTGGACTGGATCGGTCATTGACCTGATCCAACATGGCTTCTCTTATGTTCTTAGATGTTTTGGTTATTTTCCCATTCTTTTTTGGCGGGGAAAATATTAGAAAGCTTGTCCAGTCTTAGCGTTCAGAAAAATTCTCACAGGGGGCTTAAGAATGGAGCCCAAAAGCAAATATTTCTTGGGCAGGGGGTGTAAGAAAGGAGGAGCAAAATAAAATTTAGAGTTTCTGGAGCTCCGTTCCTGTGAGCTCCTGCTCAAAATGAGGCCTGGTCAATTTCCAGAAATGAAGTCAATTTCCAGCTCTGGGAATCCTCAGGTGTGTGTATAGAATGGTGAGGCATGCGTCCCAGTTGACATAATTTGCATTTTTCAAGAGATTCTCTTCCCAAGTCACCCAATTTGGATCGGAACCACCGCTCAAAAAGTTCCTTCATGCGAGTCCAATAAGTAATGCTGGCAATGATTCTGATTCAAATTATGTCATCTGGGATGCCTGTCTCACCGTTTTATACACAGCACATGAGGATTCGCAGAGCTGGAAATTGACTATTCATTTCTGGAAACAGACTATTTGTTTCTGGAAATTGACTATTCATTTCTCCTGCCAAAGGATTGTAATCAACCTAGGAATAAGCTGTGTCTTCACGACTGCAATTGTATGTGTAAATGTTAAAAACTGAGTGTTAGTTTGTGAATGAAAACAATAGCAGGCAATTATCAAACAACGACACCGTGTTTTGTATTAGTGTTTGCTCGACGTACACATGGTGGTTTCTTGTTTCCTTTGGATCCACCTGGAGGCTGGCAACCCTAGACTCCACCCTCCAAAGCCGCCATTTTCTCCAGGATGGCTGACCTCTGCCAGCTGGAGATCAGTTCTAAAAGCGGGAGATCTCCAGGCCCCACCTGGAGCCTGGCAACCCAAGCCTCCACCCTCCAAAGCAGCCATTTTCTCCAGGGGAGCTGCTCTCTGCAGCCTGGAGATGAACTTTAATTCTAGGGGGGAGGGTCTCCAGGTCCCACCTGAAGGCTGGCAACCCTAGACTCCACCCTCCAAAGCTGCCATTTTCTCCAGGATGCCTGACCTCTGCCAGCTGGAGATCAGTTCTAAAAGCGGGATATCTCCAGGCCGCACCTGGAGCCTGGCAACCCTAGACTCTACCCTCCAAAGCAGTCATTTTCTCCAGGATGGCTGACCTCTGCCAGCTGGAGATCA
Organism: Heteronotia binoei; assembly: GCF_032191835.1. Lineage (NCBI taxonomy): Eukaryota > Metazoa > Chordata > Lepidosauria > Squamata > Gekkonidae > Heteronotia > Heteronotia binoei. The sequence goes on from NC_083223.1 coordinate 7,082,027, forward strand.
GTTCTAAAAGCGGGAGATCTCCAGGCCCCACCTGGAGCCTGGCAACCCTAGACTCCACCCTCCAAAGCAGCCATTTTCTCCAGGAGAGCTGACCTCTGCCAGCTGGAGATCAGTTCTAAAAGCGGGAGATCTCCAGGCCCCACCTGGAGCCTGGCAACCCTAGATTCCACCCTCCAAAGCAGCCATGTTCTCCAGGAGGGCTGCTGTCTGTAGCCTGGAGAGGAGCTGTAATTCCAGGGGGGGGGGTCTCCAGGTCCTACCTGGAGGGTGGCATCCCCATCAGCCCCCTTCCCAGCCAGCCTGAGCAACCTCCAGCATGCCAACCAACCTCCTTCCGACGGACGCGCTCCCCGCCCAATCGCAGCGCCGCTCGGTATAAACAACCCCGCCTCGAGGCACCCCGCCCAGCCAATCGGCGCCCGGCGAGGAGGCGAGGGCGGGAGGGGCCGAGCGCGCCCGTCATTTTTCCTTTCCCCTCCATCCCTCTGCCGCGAAGAGAAGCGGCTCCGCTCCTGGCGGGATGATTGACGCCCTCCGCCGGCCAATGGGGTGCGGCGGCTCGGGGCCGGGCCGGCGCCGGCGGGCCAATGGGGCGCGGCGGAGCGGGGCGCGCGGGGTTAGGTTGCGCCGGCGGGGGGGCCAAGCTGGGGTGAGGCGTGCACCTCTGGCAGGCGGTGGGGAAGGCGGCGCTTGCAGCTGTTGCAGCGGTTGCAATTGGGGGCGCCGGCGGGGCGAGGCGTGCAATGGGGAGAAGAGCTCCGGGGCTGCAATGGAGCGGGGAGGCGGCTTCTGGCGCTGCAACGGGCAGCCCCGGCGGTGAGCGGGGCGTGTGACAGGCGGACGGGACAGGCGGGCAGCCTCCCCGGGGCTTCCAGGATTGCCTGCGTGGGGGGAGAAGCTCCAGGAAGGTGAGAAGCGCCCGGGAAAAGGAGGCTGGCTGGGATCCACCTCTTTTGCAGCTGCGCGCACCTTTCGCACTCGGAGCCTGCCCGTCGGGGCTGGAGGTGGGGGGGAGGCTTGGGTTTGGGGAGGGTTTCCCCCCCACCCCCTGCTCTCAACCTGGCCGGGGGAGGCGGGAGGAAGGACAGGCACGTTTTTTGGGGAAGGGCTGGAGGAGAGGGAGGGAGGGATCGAGGGGGAAGGAGGGGAAGCGGCTGTCTGGGAAGCGGGGCGAGGCTCCTGCGGCTGGCCAGGTTTTATTTTTGGGGAAGGAGAGGGAAGGGGGCCTGCTGCTTCGGGAGACCCTCTCCCAGGCCACCGGTTTCTTGGGCTCCTTTTCCTCCCGTTGCTTCCTATGGCTTCTCCCCTCCCAGCCCCCGGTTTCCTTTGGCCCCTGCCCTCCGAGCCCCCTTCTTCCCTCTGGCTGCTCCCCCCTCCAAACCCCTCGTTGCTTCACCTTCAGAGCCCCCGTCTCCTTTTCTCCCCCCCCCCGCCTCCTAGTTCCTATAGCTGCCCCTCTTTTTATTTCTTCCCTCTTCTGAGTCCACTGTTTCTACAGTTTACTCCTCTGAGCCCCATAGAGCCTCTTCTTCCCCCTCCAAGCTCCCTGTTTCCTGTCTTCTATTTCTTATCGCTTTCCCCTCCAAGCCCCCTATTTCCTATGGCTGCCCCTTCTTTCTTACTGCTTTCCTCCTCCAAGTCCACTATTTGCTTTTGCTTCCTCCTCTAAAGCTCCCCCATTTCCTAATGCTGACCCCTTCTGAGACCCCCATTTCCTATTGCTGACCCCTTCTGAGACTCCCATTTCCTATTGCTGACCCCCTCTGAGACCCCCATTTCCTAATGCTGGCCCCTTCTGAGACCCCCATTTCCTATTGCTGACCCCCTCCGAGACCCCCATTTCCTATTGCTGACCCCCTCTGAGACCCCCATTTCCTATTGCTGACCCCCTCCGAGACTCCCATTTCCTATTGCTGACCCCTTCTGAGACCCCCATTTCCTATTGCTGACCCCCTCTGAGACCCCCATTTCCTATTGCTGACCCCCACTGAGACCCCCATTTCCTATTGCTGACCCCCTCTGAGACCCCCATTTCCTATCATTGAACCCCTCCAAGACCCCCCATTTCCTATTGCTAATCCGCTCTGAGACCCCCATTTCCTATTGCTGACCCCCGCTGAGACCCCATTTCCTATCACTGAACCCCTCCGACCCCCCATTTCCTATTACTAATCTGCTCTGAGACCCCCATTTCCTGTTGCTGACCCCCTCCAAGACCCCCGTTTCCTATTGTTGACCCCCGCCGAGACCCCCATTTCCTATTGCTGACCCCCGCTGAGACCCCCATTTCCTATTGCTGACCCCTTCTGAGACCCCCATTTCCTATTGCTGACCCCCTCCGAGACACCCATTTCCTGTTGCTGACCCCCCTTTGAGACCCCCATTTCCAATTGCTGTCCCCCTTTGAGACCCCCATTTCCTATCACTGAACCCCTCCAAGATCCCCCATTTCCTATTGCTAATCTGCTCTGAGACCCCCATTTCCTGTTGCCGACCCCCTCCAAGACCCCCATTTCCTATTGCTGACCCTCCTCCGAGACCCCCCCCCCCGTTTCCCACTGCTCTTCCCTTCCAAGGCGCCTCACCTCTTGCGTTCCCCCCTCTTTCTCTTTGGAAAGTCATTCCAGGTTTTGTCCCCTTCTGCCAGTGGAAGGAGTCGCAGGCAGCAGAAGGGAAAAGGAGAGCTGTACCTCCATTCTCCCCTCCCCATGCTTCCCCACTGTGGCAAGCCGTTCCCCCTAGGAAGTGAGCTTGGGGGGGGGGCGGGTTGGGAGAGGAGGAACAACTGTTACACCTTTCTTGTCACCAGCAGGGAGACAAAGAACTTCTCTCGCCCTCCCTCTGTGCGGACGGTTGGCATCTCTCCGGCGCAGCGCTGCTTCCAGGAGAATCTGGTTCTAAGCCGCTGGGCCTGCTGCTGGTTCTCTCTCCCTCCCCCCGTCATGTACGGATGCTGTGGGTCCTGCTACAAAGCCCAGGCCGCTCTGTTTCTAGCCAGACCGGAGGCTTGCATTCCTGGCATTGCAGCTGTCCTTCTCCCCCCCCCCACCTCCTGAGGGCTCGGTAGGGTATCCACGCGCAAAACCCCCGAAGCGCACTGGCTGCGGTGGCGGCATCCTTGCTTCTGATGCGTGAGCCGCAGCTCCTTGCCCATTCTTGCGTTGCCTTCCAGCTCGCCGTGTGGGACCCTCGCCGGGGAGCCCGTGTAGAGGAGCGGCGATGACCAGGACGACTCTGTGAAGGGGATAATTCCTTCCTCTCGCCGTCATGCTTCGTGCAGCGTCCAGCACGGTGGGATTTCTCCTGGGAAAGAGACGTCTGGATGGAGCTTCCCGGATCTCCGTCTGACCCCCGCCTCGTCCCCTGTTTTGGCTAGACTTGGACGCGCAAACGCCGGACCCGGGACTTGCAGCTGCTGGGTCTGAGGCGTGGGCTGCGTTGATATTATTTTTCCCCCCTCCCTCCCCCCCGCCATGGCTTCGGTGTGGAAAAGGCTGCAGCGTGTGGGCAAACATGCCTCCAAGTTCCAGTTTGTGGCCTCTTATCAGGAACTAATGGTCGAGTGTACCAAGAAATGGTAAGGAGTGGGCTTTTTTTTTTTTAATAGGAGCGGTTGGAAGGGGTTGGTATAGAGATGCCAACTCCAGCTTGGGAAAATCCTGGAGATCGAGGTCCGGTTGCCCGAGCAGGGCGGAGTTTGGGAAGGGAGACGTCCGGTTGCTCTAGGACTTCCGTTTCTCTGAGATGCTGTGGCGTACCATAGAGCGGGGGTGGCCAAACTGTGGCTCGGGAGCCACTTGTGGCTCTCTCACACGCATTGTGTGGCTCTTGAAGTCCCCACTGCCCTGTGGGCCAGCTTGGAGAAAGCATTTGTCTCTTTAAATCACTTCTCTAAGCCAGCCAGTGGCTTGGGGAATGCATTTTAAGTTAAAGTTGCTTTCTTTCCACTTCTCCCTCCATCCCCCTCCATCTGTTTTCCTTCCTTCCTTCTCTCAAACATCTGGCGTACATGTCTTGCGGCTCTCAAACATCTGATGTTTATTCTGTGTGGCTCTTACGTTAAGCAAGTTTGGGCATCCATGCCATAGAATCCAGGCCCCACCTGGAGGTTGGCAACCGTAGGCTGGTGACATCTGCCAGTCTTTTTGATGGCAACTTCCTTTGCTTTCCAAACACAAGAGCCTCAGCTGCAAATCTGCCTTCACCAAATGCTTTGCTATGCATGTATTCCGTCCCTGTGGGGACGGTTATTGCTTCTTCTCCTAGGGCCGTCGCTTTACAGTCTTGCTGGAGCACATATTACATTTCCCCCAACTCTTGCGTTTGCTTCATAACAAACACAAGCAACATTACCGTAACAGGCTATTGGTAGCGCTGCAAACCTGTTCAAAGTTGTCCGTGCCAAAGGGGTATTTGAAGTATTTTCCAAGGTTGACAGTGCAATTTATTCCACTCCTGCCTACTTCTGACTTTTGCCTTTTTTTTTTTTTGCCCGAGAAGTAATTCCTTTCTCCTTTTCAACTCCGGAATGGAAAGCAGACAAGAATCTCAGCCTTGGGAATTTATCTCGAAAGTTATTTGCTTAGTCAGACGTGAATTCCAAGCCGCCGTGGCCCAGTGGGACATAGTTTTGCGTCGGCGAGACCCACAGCCCAGAGACATCAGCTGTACGGGCCTGTCTCAGAAATATGTCTTTGCGTTTTTTGAGCGTGTGTTTTTCAGGGCTCGTGCCTTCCGCTCTCCGAAGCGAATGGAACGTTTGTCGTGCTGCCAAAAGAATCATTTAGAAGCACTGTCCCTAATGCGTCTTTGGATGTACATTCTCGACTGAGTTCGGCAATAAAAGCTTATCACAGGAACTTTGGGAATAAGCTATGGGGGCAGGGGGGGAGAGAATCCTGTTTTCTGATTTGTGTATTAAGTATTTGAAAGGTTGTCACTTAAACAGGGCAGGGAGTGAGTGCTGTTGGCAGCGGAGAAAAGGACTCGCAGTAATGGGTTTAAATTGCAGGCCGAAAAGTATTGGATGGATATTTGGGGATTTATTTTATTTTTTTCTTCAGTCAGTCGTTCGGAGGTGGAATTGGCTGCCTGGGGAAGTGGTGAGCTCTCCTTCACTGGCAGTCCTTAAGCAGCGATTGGACAAACACTTCTCAGGGATCTTCTAGGCCGGGGTGACTAAACTTGCTTAACGTAAGAGCCCCGGAGAATGAACGTCAGATGTTTTGAGAGCCGCAAGACGCGAGCGTCAGATGTTTGAGAGCTGTATCGAGAGGAAGGAGGGAGAGAGGGAGGCAGGTAGATGGATAGGGGGAGGTGGAAAGAAAGCCACTTTAAGTGCATTCTCCAAGCCGCTGGCTGGCTTGGCGAAGGGGTGGCCGAACTTGCTTAACGTGAGAGCCGCGTCAAAGGTTTGAGAGCTGCAAGGCATGAGTGTCGGATGTTTGAGGGAAGGAAGGAAGGAAATAAATGGGGGAGGGAGGGAGAGGTGGAAAGAAAGCAACTGTAACTTTACATGCATTCTCCTAGCCTCTGGCTGGCTTGACTTGGAGAAGTGATTTAAAGAGAAATGTCTTCTCCAAGATGGGAAGGGGGGGGGGAGGGCTTTGAGAGCCACACAATATGTATAAAAGAGCCACGTTTTATTTATTTATTTACTTTCGATTTATATCCCACCCATTCCAAAACGGGTTCAGGGCGGCTAAGAGTCATAATAAAACCAGCATCTCAGTTTCAAGTCTAAAACGATAAAACATAAACAATTTACAGTTTGAAACAAAACATTGGTGCTAGACAGAATCTTAAAACAGGCGGGTCAGATCGTATTAGATCTTCTATCTGTCGGTGGTCCTTCTGGTGGAATTGCCCAGTAGCATAGAAGTGGCAGTCTTCTCCTCCTAGTTACTATAGGCCTGTCCAAAATGTTCGGTTTTACAAGCCCTGCGGAATTGGGAGAGATCCTGCAGGGCTCTTACGGCCTCAGGAAGAGCGTTCCATAGCATAGGTGCTGCCACTGAGAAGGCCCTGGCCCGTGTAGAGCCTAGTCTGACCTCCCTTGGTTTGGGGATAGACAACAGATGTTGAGTTCCTGATCGCATTGCTCTCTGTGGCTCCCAAGCAGCAGCTTGGGCACCCCAGCTTTAGGCTGATTCAGCATTGAGTTGGAGGTTGGACTAGATGGCCTTTATGGCCCCTTCTGACTCTGTGGTTCTTGCTGTCAAGATACATTATTGCAAAGAGATTTAGAGCAGGGGTGTCAAACTCATTTGTTACGAGGGCCAGATCTGATAGAAATGAGTTCTTGTTGGGACGGACCATGTCGGGCCAGGTCACGCGTATACCTATTTAAGATTAGGTACTAGAGATATAAACTTTATAAAGGACACAGACAAGCACAATTAAATATTTTTTAAAAGCCCTTAAAACATGCTTAAAACGTTAGCACTTGTTGGTATTAAAGGTGCTTTCTTTGTATCTCTCCCATGGGATCCAGGGAACTGGGCAAAGGAAGCTCTGGCTCTTTCCTTCCTTTCCCAGGGGACCAGGAGAGGGAAGGAAGAGAGGCTTGGCTCAGTAGTTCTGTTGTGCGATTGAGAGAGACTGGAAAAACAAACTCTGCCGTCCGCACTTCCTCTCCAAGGGAGGGACCTCAGCCAATGGAGGAAACGGTGGTTTTGCTCTGTAGCTCCTTTGCTGTGATGCAGAAGGAAGCAAGAGAGAGGAAGAAGGAAGCAGATGGCAGCCAGTTGCTTGGGGGCCGGATAGGAGCCCTCCGGGGGCCTGATTTGGCCCCCAGGCCGCATGATTGACACCCCTGATTTAGAGCATCCAAAGCGCTTCACAGCTATTATTGTCTGCCTTACAACAGCCCTGTACAGTAGGTCAGTGTTAATTGTTGTGGGGTTATTGCATTTGAGTAACCTAGGGGAGAGGGAGAGAACCAGGGAAAGAACTTGGCTTAAAGCCCCGTCGTGAGTTCATAGCAGAGGCAAGATTCGAATCTGTAGTTTCCTGTTTCTTAGCTTGGCTTTCTTGATTTTGCCTCCTCTTAACCTTATCCGGTAAACTCTAGCTTCTCTGGTTTGATGTATTAATGGGAAGCCTTGTTAGGTCAGTTTCTTTGGGTAATTGACTAAGAGAGCTTTCCTAAGACTGGAGGTGTCTTTCCTACAGAAAGCCGCGCAGTTATAAGTGGTTGCTTTATAGGCAACTAGAATGATTAAAGAGTTGGAACACTTTCCCTGTGAAGAAAGGTTAAAACGCTTGGGGCTCTTTAGCTTGGAGAGACGTCGACTGAGGGGTGACATGATTGAGGTTTACAAGATTGTGCATGTGACAGAGAAGATAGAAAAAGAAGTACTTTTCTCCCTTTCTCACGATACAAGAACTCGTGGACATTCAATGAAATTGCTGAGCAGTCAGGTTAGAATGGATAAAAGGAAGCCCTTCTTCACCCAGTGGGTGATTAACATGTGGAACTCACTGCCACAGGAGGTGGTGGCGGCTACAAGCATAGACAGCTTCAATAGGGGAATGGATAAACATATGGAGCAGAGATCCATAAGTGGCTATGAGCCACAGCTTATCATTGGAACTCTCTGTCTGGGGCAGTGATACGCTGCATTCTGGGTGCTTGGGGGGCACAGTGGGAGGGCTTCTAGTGTCCTGGCCCCACGGGTGGATCTCCTGATGGCACTTGGGGGTTTTTTGGCCACTGTGTGGCACAGAGTGTTGGATTGGATGGGCCGTTGGCCTAATCCAGCATGGCTTCTCTTATGTTCCTTTGTCTGGGGCAGTGATGATCTATATTCTTGGTGGTTGTGGGGGAAACAGTGGGAGGGCTTCTAGTGTCCTGGCCTCACTAATGGACCTCCTGGTGGCACCTGTTTTTTTTGGCCGCTGTGTAACACAGAGTGTTGGACTGGATGGGCCACTGGCCTGATCCAACATGGCTTCTCTTATGTTCTTCTGTGACACAGAGTGTTGGACTGGATGGGCCATTGGCCTGATCCAACATGGCTTCTCTTATGTTCTTATGTGACACAGAGTGTTGGACTGGATGGGCCATTGGCCTGATCCAACATGGCTTCTCTTATGTTCTTATGTGACACAGAGTGTTGGACTGGATGGGCCATTGGCCTGATCCAACATGGCTTCTCTTATGTTTGGGGCAAGTGATGCTCTGTATTCTTGGTGCTTGGGGGGCACAGTGGGAGGGCTTTTAGTGTCCTGGCCTCACTAATGGACCTCCTGGTGGCACCTGGGTTATTTTGGCCACTGTGTGACACAGAGTGTTGGACTGGATGGGCCATTGGCCTGATCCAACATGGCTTCTCTTATGTTCTTATGTAAGGGGGATAAGTAGAAAGTTCCTATGTCATATGCCCCTTAAAATTCCACCCAGGATTGGATTGGCTACGGATGGTTCAGCATATTAGAAGGTGCCAACTTATTTGGCAGGGTTCGTGTGCCTTTAAGGCACTCATTTGTTATGAGGGTCGGATCTGACATTAATGAACCCTTGTTGGGCTGGACCATGTGTGTACCTATTTAAGATTAGTTAGCAGAGATATAAATTTGATAAAGAACACAGACAAACACAAATATATATATATTTTTAAACTTAAAACATGCTTAAAACGTCAGCGCTCGCTGGTCTTTAAGGTGTTGTCTTTGTATTTCTCCCATGGGATCCAAGGAACTGGGCAAAGGAAGCTCTGACTCTTTCCTTCCTTTCCCTGGGGACTGGGGGTGGGGAGGAATCTCAGCCAATAGAAGGAGGAGAGGCTTGGCTCAGTAGCTCTGCTGTGTGATTGAGAGAGCCTGGCAAAGCAAACTATTCCTCCCCCCCCACCTTCCTCCCCAAGGAAGGAGCCTCAGCCAATGGAGAAAATAGAGGCTTTGTAGCTCCTGTGCAGTTGAGCAAGCCTTGCAAAGCAAGCTGTTATCCAGAAGGAAGCAAGAGAGAGGGAGAAGGAAGCAGATGACAGCCAGTTGCTCGGGGGCCTGATAGGGGTCCTCTGGGGGCCCGATTCAGCCCCTGAACTGCATGTTTGACACCCCCTGCTTTAATGGGTGTGTAGTGAGCAGAAATCCAGCTGGTTTAGCTTTGAATTCTTCTGTAGTTGTGGATGCTGCAGCTGTGCCAGAAGCGCCAAGGCAAGGCTACATGCAAGCATTGTCTGCTGCTGTTTTCCTGAATTACGTACACATTATGGTTGTTATTAAAAAAGTATTAGCTCCCTTTCTACCTCGGGGAACTCAAGGTGGCTTACGATGTAAATAAAACAAGTATTTTTTTTTTAAAAAAAAAAACTCCTAAAAGACCACAATTTAAAACGTCAGTTAGTGCTACTAATAAATAAAAATGAATTCGTCGACTGCAGCCCTATTTGTTTTCAAATGCCTCCTAAAGATCAAAAGCGAGGGGGCCAGGCATACCACCCTGGGGAGGTTGCTCCATCGTCCTGGGGCTGCCACCGAAAAGGCCCTGTCTCGTGCGCCCACCAGACGAGGGTTTTTTTTTTGGATTGGTGACAGTGAAGATGGCTGAGATTTCAGTTCCCGAGCAGGAACGCGCATTTCCCCTACATCCGCAGCTTGGGCCCCTGATACTTGGGAGACAGGCAAGCATATACCTATTCTAAATAAACCCAATTTAGTGTATGGGCTTGATTCTCATAAAAAGTATGTTATTTTATGGCTACTGCCAAAAATCTTCCGGGGGCGACTCCAGCTTTTTGCCAAAACCTTTGCTGTTGAACACTGTCCTGCGTAGGTGAAGATGACTGAACATACATCTGTGGGATGGAACACCTCCCTGGAAATAACTTCCTGGCTTTATTTGTCTTATGGGTACCTTTCTTTCTTTGCTTTCGGTTTGCGTTTAATGCCCACGCTTCTTCCTCCGAGGAATTAAATGTAGGTAACAACAATCCTGAGTAAAGGAAAGATATTGCTCTAGAAGCCCCCACCACCCCGTTGGCCAGCTTAGAGAAGGCATTTCTCTCTTTAAATCACTTCTCCAAGCCAAGCCAGCAAACAGCTTGGATAATGCATTTAAAGTTGCTTTCTTTCCCCCCCTCTCTGACTCTCTGTCCGTCGGTCTGTCTCTCTCCCTTCCCTCCTCCCTTCCTTTCTTCCTTCCTTCTTTCCTCCCGCCCTTCCCTCCTTCTGTCCCCCCTCCCTCCCTCCTTCTCTTCTTTCTTTCTTTCTTTCTTTCTTTCTTTCTTTCTTTCTTTCTTTCTTTCTTTCTTTCTTTCTTTCTTTCTTTCTTTCTTTCTTTCTCTCTTTCTCTCTTTCTCTCTCTCTTTCTCTCTCTCTCTCTCTTTCTCTCTCTCTCTCTGTCTTTCTCTCTCTCTCTTTCTCTCTCTCTCTCCCCCTCCCTCCTTCTTTTCTTTCTTTCTTTCTTTCTTTCTTTCTTTCTTTCTTTCTTTCTTTCTTTCTTTCTTTCTTTCTTTCTTTCTTTCTTTCTTTCTTTCTTTCTTTCTTTCTTTCTTTCTTTCTTTCTTTCTTTCTTTCTTTCTTTCTTTCTTTCTTTCTTTCTTTCTTTCTTCTTTCTTTCTTTCTTTCTTTCTTTCTTTCTTCCACTGCACTGGCTTTGCATCGCCTGAAGTTTATATATGGGAATAAGAGCCCATACAGACGACCATCTTATCACACGTCCTTCCATACGTTTGCACCTGTTGTACAGTGAAATTCTTATTACTGCTGGCAGAGACGGCACCAGGGGGTTTTTTTGTAGCGGGAACTCCTTTGCATATTAGGCCATGCCCCCTGTTGGAACCAGTCCTCCAAGAGCTTACAGGTCTCTTCGTACAGGGCCTACTGTAAGCTCTTGGAGGATTGGTTACATCAAGGGGGCATCGCCTAATATGCAAAGGAGTTCCTGCTACAAAAGAAAGCCCTGGGTGGCGCTGTTGAATTCACAAGAATTCCAGTAGGTTTCCTGATGGCCCCTGATTTTTTTGTTTTAACACTAAAACAATAAGGGAAAGGAAAGGAAAGGTCCCCTGTGCAAGCACCAGTCGTTTCCGACTTTTTTACAGGGCGGTTTGCCGTTGCCTTCCCCAGTCATCTACACTTTCCCCCCAGCAAGCTGGGGACTCATTTGACTGACCTCGGAAGGATGGAAGGCTGAGTCAACCTCGAGCCGGCTACCTGAAAACCCAGCTTCCGCCGGGGATCGAACTCAGGTCGTGAGCAGAGCTTAGGACTGCACTTCTGCAGTTTTAACACTCTGCGCCACGGGACTCTTTAAAACAATAAATGCTTATGCAAATGGCAATTCATGCAAAACCTGCCGGGGGTAGAAAATGCCATCAAGGTACGCTAACATGATGAGCCCATAGGATTTTTGAGGCGACAGTCAAGCAGAGGTGGTTTGCCATTGTCTGCCTCTGCGTAGCAACCCTGGATTTCTTCTATGGTCTCCCATTCAAGTACCAGTCAAGACTTCTTAGCTTCTGAGGTCTGATGAGTCTGGGCTAGTTTGGGCCATTCAGGTCAAAGCAAGAGGTCGACAGAGGTGGTTTGCCATCGTCTGCCTCTGCGTAGCAACCCTGGATTTATTTTGTGATCTCCTATCCAAACACTAGCCAGGGCCTACCCTGCTTAGCTTCTGAGGTCTGATGAGATGGTGTCGGCCTTCCAGGTGAAAGCAGGAGGTGAACAGAGGTGGTTTGTCATCGTCTGCCTCTGCGCAGCAACCCTGGCCGCCTTATTTTATTTATGTATTTTAGTATATTTCTGTTCTGCCCGTTCTCCATAGGGCTCAGGGTGGAGTACAACATAGGATAAAACAATAAAACAAAATACAATAAAAACATTCTATAAACAGATAACGGCGCTCAGATTAGCATGTCTTTGATCTCCCATCCAAGTACTAGCCAGGGTTGACCCTTCTTAGCTTCTGAGGTCTGGTGAGATAAAGCTAGGCTGGACTGGATTGAACATATGAACATATGAAGCTGCCTTATACTGAATCAGACCCTTGGTCCATCAAAGTCAGTATTGTCTTCTCAGACTGGCAGCGGCTCTCCAGGGTCTCAAGCTGAGGTTTTTCACACCTATTTGCCTGGACCCTTTTTTGGAGATGCCAGGGATTGAACCTGGGACCTTCTGCTTCCCAAGCAGATGCTCTATCACTGAGCCACCGTCCCTCCCCCCTCGACTATTCGGGTCGAGGCACAAAACTTATCGTGTGCTGTCAGGTAGCGTTTCTGACTAGCGGAAACCTTTTGAGTTAATGATGCCCCAAACATTTTATCTTTAACAGCCTCGCTCGTGTCTTGTAGTTTCCTTTATTGACTCAATCTGTCTCTTGTTGGATCTTCTTCCTTTCCTGCCTCCTCCAGCCTTTTTCTAGCATTACCGTCTTTTTCAGTGACTCTTGCCCTCCTTTTTCTAGCATTACCGTCTTTTTCAGTGACTCTTGCCCTCCTTTTTCTAGCATTACCGTCTTTTTCAGTGACTCTTGCCCTCCTTCTTCTAGCATTACCGTCTTTTTCAGTGACTCTTGCCCTCCTTTTTCTAGCATTACCGTCTTTTTCAGTGACTCTTGCCCTCCTTCTTCTAGCATTACCGTCTTTTTCAGTGACTGTTGCCCTCCTTTTTCTAGCATTACCGTCTTTTTCAGTGACTCTTGCCCTCCTTTTTCTAGCATTACCGTCTTTTTCAGTGACTCTTGCCCTCCTTTTTCTAGCATTACCGTCTTTTTCAGTGACTCTTGCCTTCCTTTTTCTAGCATTAACGTCCTTTTCAGTGACTCTTGCCCTCCTTTTTCTAGCATTACTGCCTTTTTCAGTGACTCTTGCCCTCTTATAAGGTGACCAAATACGATAGCCTTAGTTCAGTCATTTTTTTGCTTCTAGAGAAAGTTGATACTTATTATTTGTTGAAAAAAAAGTAATGAAGCATCATTTCTCCTTCTATCATAGGGTTGCCAGGTCCAATTCAAAAAATATCTAGGGACTTTGGGGGGTGGAGCCAAGAGACATTGGGGGTGGAGCTAGGAGCAAGGTTGTAACAAGCATGATTGAACTCCAAAGGTAGTTCTGGCCATCACCTTTTAAGAGGACTGTGCTCCTTTTCAATGCTTCCCCTCCATTGGAAATAATGAAGGATAGGGGCACTTTCTTTCTGGGCTCATAGAATTGGATCCCCTGGTCCAATCCTTTTGAAACTTGGAGGATATTTTGAGGAGAGGCATCAGATGCTATGCTGCAAATTTGGTGCCTCTACCTGGGGAAAAAAAAAACCCTCCCCCCCCAGTCCCAGATACCAGCAGTTCAGTTCTCCATTATACCCTATGGGAATCGGTCTCTATGGGGAACAATGGAGTGCCCAGCAGACATTCCTCCCTCCCCCCCACAGCTTTCTGATGACCCTGAAGTGGGGGGAGGGCCTCCAAATTAGGGGATCTCCTGCCCCCACCTGGGGGTTGGCAACCCTGTTCTGTCATGATGCTTATTTAGGGGGACTATGATTTCCCCCTCCCCCCAAAGTTAACTTCCAAGTTTGCGGGTGAAAAGAGACAGCAAAATTAACCCCAAGTAGCGAGAAGACCCACAGGAAGACAGCAATCTGATGTGGTAATTAAGGATTGTAGCTCGGATGCATGCCCTTGGCTCCATATTGTGGGTATCCTTTTGATCAAAAATCTGGTAAACACGGCCCTACTTTAATGCACTGGCATTCCGGCATTCCAACAATACGGGGGTTTTGTTGGGGAAAGAATAGTCCATTCATGTGTTAAAAACGACCCACAATGAAGTATTAAAATACACTGGGGGGAGGGAGAGGGTTTGTGAGAAAAGACTGCGGATGCAACAGGGGTGGGAGGCAGGGAGAAGTCATAGAAGTGGTTCTCAAGGAACCATCCATTTCTTCCTCTCTCATTGCTCTCCCCCCCCCCCTCCATGCGCATGGCATTTCAGGGGTTCGTAATGATGATTTATTTTGCTCGTTATAGAATTATTGCCTCTTTCTTCAGCGGGTGCAGAATTGCCTCTGTGTTGTGCGGATCCCCAATACTTTGAGAAGTAGGAGCGAGGACTACAGACGATGCTATATTGAAGGGAAGCTTCAGTTTTGCATCTCGATCACGTTTCCTTAGTCAGCACACATGATCTCTTGGCGGAGTTGCGTCTGCCTTGCACAGCGAAGGGATTTTCTGGCTACCTTTTCCTTCTCCACGTCAGGTTGCTCTGCAGCGCTGCCTCCCCGGTCACTTTTAAAGATAACCCATCCTACGCCAGATTGTTAAAACTACGCAGCGTTTTGTCTCGGGATCTAAAACTGAATCCATCGTTCAGAACGGCAGTGAATTCATTGCTTGTGATAATGTTGGGATTTACTGAGCTCAGTCAGGTACCGTCCGTTGGCAGAGCTTTTACTGCATATGGTACTGACCAGAAGCCTCATCTGCCTTGGTCGTTCTTGACAGGGCTTCTTTTGTAGTAGGGAACTCCTTTGCATATTAGGCCACCCACCCCTGTTGTAGCCAGTCTTCCAAGAGCTTACAGGAGGCCTTGTAATAACAGCCTTGTAAGCTCTTGGAGGATTGGAGAAAGTAGAGAAAGAAGTACTTTTCTCCCTTTCTCGCAACACGAGAACTCGTGGGCATTCGATGAAATTGATGAGCAGTCAGGTTAAAACGGGTAAAAGAAAGTCCTTCTTCACCCAAAGGGTGATTAACATGTGGAATTCACTGCCACAGGAGGTGGTGGCGGCTACAAGCATAGCCAGTTTTAAGAGGGGATTGGATAAAAATATGGAGCAGAGGTCCATCAGTGGTTATTAGCCACAGTATGTATATATATGTGTGTGTGTGTGTGTGTATGCACACACACACACACATTGGTTACTGTGTGACACAGAGTGTTGGACTGGATGGGCCGTTGGCCTGATCCAACATGGCTTCTCTTATGTTCTTATGTGACACAGAGTGTTGGACTGGATGGGCCACTGGCCTGATCCCACATGGCTTCTCTTATGTGACACAGAGTGTTGGACTGGATGGGCCACTGGCCTGATCCATCATGGCTTCTCTTATGTTCTTATGTGACACAGAGTGTTGGACTGGATAGGCCACTGGCCTGATCCAACATGGCTTCTCTTATGTTCTTATGTGACACAGAGTGTTGGACTGGATGGGCCACTGGCCTGATCCCACATGGCTTCTCTTATGTTCTTATGTGACACAGAGTGTTGGACTGGATAGGCCACTGGCCTGATCCAACATGGCTTCTCTTATGTTCTTATGTGACACAGAGTGTTGGACTGGATGGGCCACTGGCCTGATCCCACATGGCTTCTCTTATGTTCTTATGTGACACAGAGTGTTGGACTGGATGGGCCACTGGCCTGATCCCACATGGCTTCTCTTATGTTCTTATGTGACACAGAGTGTTGGACTGGATAGGCCACTGGCCTGATCCAACATGGCTTCTCTTATGTTCTTATGTGACACAGAGTGTTGGACTGGATGGGCCACTGGCCTGATCCCACATGGCTTCTCTTATGTTCTTATGTGACACAGAGTGTTGGACTGGATGGGCCGTTGGCCTGATCCAACATGGCTTCTCTTATGTTCTTATGTGACACAGAGTGTTGGACTGGATGGGCCACTGGCCTGATCCAACATGGCTTCTCTTATGTTCTTATGTGACACAGAGTGTTGGACTGGATGGGCCACTGGCCTGATCCCACATGGCTTCTCTTATGTTCTTATGTGACACAGAGTGTTGGACTGGATGGGCCGTTGGCCTGATCCAGCATGGCTTCCCTTATGTTCTTATGTGTCACAGAATCTTGGACTGGATGGGCCGTTGGCCTGATCCAACATGGCTTCTCTCATGTTCTTATGTGACACAGAGTGTTGGACTGGATGGGCCACTGGCCTGATCCAACGTAGCTTCTCTTATGTTCTTATGGCTACATCAGCGGTGTGTACCCTAATATGCAAAGGAGTTCCTGCTACAAAAAAAGTCCCGGTTCTCGAAATGCAAAGGATTTGGTGCGGTTGCCGTTTGTGCTGAGAAAGAGCAGCTTTCTCCGTGTTACCGTGCTTCAGAAATACATGTCAGCAGACAGACTTACAATTAGGGCATCAGCAGCTGCTGGCCATTGCCCATGCCCCGCTTTTCTCTGCTTCCTTTCCAGCTCTGTGGGCTCGAATGGCATAAGTTTTCTTGTTCATGTGTTGTACGTTCGTGCAAGGCTGCAACTGTTGTGGTTGTTGCTATTATTATGAATTAAATTTAGAAATGCCCAGAGGGCTCAGGGCAGCGTGCAAAATAATTAGACGTAGACAATTGAAACCAGTAAGGTGAGAGAGCAGTTTGCATGAAAAAGTGAGGCTGCCTTACGCTCAGGGCTTTTATTTGTAGCAGGAGCTCCTTTGGATATTAGGCCACACCCCCTGATGTAGCCAAACCTCCAGGAGCTTACAGGGCTCTTCATACAGGGGCCTACTGTAAGCTCTTGGAGGATTGGCTACATCAGGGGGTGTGGCCTAATATGCAAAGGCATTTCTGCTACAAAAAAGCCTCCAATTACACTGAATTAGACCCTTGGTCCATCATAGTTAGACTGGCAGCAGCTCTCCAAGGTATCCCACAGAGGTCTTTCACATCACCTACCGTCCAATCCTTTCGCCGGGACATGCCAGGGATTGAACCTGCGACCTTCTGCGTGCAAAGCAGAGACTCCTCCGATGAGCCACAGCCCCTCCCCTGTGAACATAAGAGAAGCCATGTTGGATCAGACCAGTGGCCCATCCAGTCCAACACTCTGTGTCACATAAGAACATAAGAGAAGCCATGTTGTATCAGGCCAGTGGCCCATCCAGTCCAACACTCTGCGTCACATAAGAACATAACAGAAGCCCTGTTGGATCAGGCCAGTGGCCCATCCAGTCCAACACTCTGTGTCACATAAGAACATAAGAGAAGCCATGTTGGATCAGACCAGTGGCCCATCCAGTCCAACACTCTGTGTCACATAAGAACATAAGAGAAGCCATGTTGGATCAGGCCCATGGCCCATCCAGTCCAACACTCTGTCACATATGAACATAAGAAGCCATGTTGGATCACGCCCATGGCCCATCCAGTCCAACACTCTGTGTCGCATATGAACATAAGAGAAGCCATGTTGGATCAGGCCACGCAGTCGAACACTCTGTGTCAGACAGTGGCCAAAAAAACCTTAGTGCCTTAGATCAGCCCACTGATCCTTCAAGGTCAGTACTGTCTACTCAGTCTGGCAGTGGTTCTCCGGGGGTCTCTGGCAGAGGTCTTTCACGTCACCTTTCAACTAAAGGGCCTGGGACCTTCTACATGCCAAGGAGATGCTGTATCGCTGAGCCATGGCCTCTCCCTGAATCCCGCCACAGACTGAAGAATGGGAACATTCCAAGATGATGGAAATGGGTCCTGAGGTTTAACCACAATAAACTAGCACAGGGATGGCCAAACCTGCTTAACATAAGGGCCACGTAGAATAAACATCAGGCATTTGAGAGCTGCAAGAAATGAATGTTAGATGTTTGAGAGCCACAAGGAAGGCAGGCAAAAAGATGGAGGAGATGGAGGTGGAAAGAAAGCAACTTTAAATGCGTTCTCCAAGCTGCCAGCTGGCTTGGCTTGGAGAAGTGATTTAAAGAGGTAAATGCCTTCTCCAAGCTGGCCAACGGGGTGCTGGGAGCTTTGAGGGTCACACATGGCTCCCCAAGCTGCAGTTTGGCCACCCCTGATCTAGCACGTGCAGTTATCTGTTTCATCTAAGGCTGTACGAGAATATGCTGTGTTCAGATGTTACTTCATCAGGTATGCGGATCAAGATGTTGAGTTGAGGTTTTCTGCTATTTGCAGTAAAATACAGCGCAGCGTAGGCTGCCATTCACAAGAGAACTGCTTTGCCTTTCTGGAATGCAGGGACTAATGCATTAGCAATACTACACTGAGCAAAGGGTGTGAATGATATAATATTTTGTTGTTTACATGGGGTTGGTTTTTCTGTACAGATATTAGCATATGCACTGTTGACTTTTAGTTCATAGATGAGCAACATGGCTAGGGAGAAGGGTGTTCACTGAAACGTGCAAATTAGAAATTTAGGGAGCATGTTGGCACAGCCACGCACTATATCTTGAAGACTTTTCAACAGTATTATTTTCTTCTGCGTCTGCATTTTTGACCTATCACGCCTTGAACTGTCAGACAAGGATTGTACGTGTATTGCAACTGAGGAGAGAGAAAAAAACAACTACATTGGATTGCCAGAGACAGTTTATTGCCTCCTTTCAATATTATTGTTTCTAACAGCATCGATGCTGTAATACAGTTTGAATTTGTTATCTGTTGTGTACACGGTTTATCTTTAAGCGTTTGCTCAACCTTGGCCCTGTTTTCCATCGGTTTTGTTATGGCATGAGGCAAAAAAGGGGTGAATGGCACTAAAATGATGGTCTGTGCAGATTGTCATGCTCCTAAGCCTAGTGAGGCCTACGGGCTCCAGGGAAGCCTGTGTTAGAGTAGCTACAGGGCCTACATCCCCCAGGATTCCTTCTGTCCCCCTGATTGGGTATAGGGTTGCCATTTTCCAGGTGGGGGCAGGGAAACTCCTGGTTTGGAGAGCCCTCCCGCTTCAGGGCCATCAGAAAGTGAGGAGGGGACTGTCTGCTGGACACTTATTCCCTATGGAGACCAATTAGGGTTGCCAAGTCCAATTCAAGAAATATCTGGGGACTTTGGGGGTGGAGCCAGGAGACATTGGGGGCGGAGCAAGGAGACATTGGGGGTGGAGCAAGGAGCAAGGGTGTGACAAGCATAATTGAACTCTGAGGGAGTTCTGGCCATCACATTTAAAGGGACAGCACACCTTTTTAAATGCCTTCCTTCCATAGGAAATAATGAAGGATAGGGGCACCTTCTTTTGGGGCTCCTAGAATTGGACCCCCTGGTCCAACCTTTTTGAAACTTGGGGGGTATTTTGGGGAGAGGCACTAGATGCAATACTAAAAGTTTGGTGCCTCTACTCTGCACCCCCAGAGCCCCCGATACCTCCAGATCAATTCCCCATTATACCCTATGAGAATCGATCTCTACATAGGGAATAATGAAGTGCCCAGCAATTTCCTCCCCCCCCCCCTCCGGTTTCTGGTGACTTTGAAGCGACGGATTGGCGTCTCTACTCACGAGTTGCTGCCAACTTCAAAGTAACACAGACACCCCATCCCAAGAGGAAGCCTTTCTAATCAGAGGCTGAAGCCTCCAGAGGTGGAAAGTTACATGGTGGCTGTGGGGGTGGGGCTTCCCCCCCCACCGGTCAGCTGACTGGGGGCGGGAAGGAGCCTGGGAAAGTGGAAGAACTCCTGCCGGGACCTGGGGATTGGCAAACCTAAGACCAATTTCCATAGGGTATAATGGAAAATTGATCTGCGAGTATCTGGGGCTTTGGGGGGTCCTGTTTTTTGAGGTAGAGGCACCAAATTTTCAGCATAGCATCCAGTGCCTGTCTCCAAAATACCCTCCAAGTTTCAAAAAGATTGGACCAGGGGGTCCAATTCTGTGAGCCCCAAAAGAAGGTGTCCCTATCCTTCATTATTTCCAGTGGCGGGAAGGCTTTTAAAAGGTGTGCGGTCCCTTGAAATGTGATGGCCAAAATTCCCTTTGGAGTTCAATAGTGTTTGTCACACCCTTGCTCCTGGCTCCACCCCCAAGGTCTCCTGGCTCCACCCCCAAAGCCCCCAGATATTTCTTGGATTGGACTTGGCAACCCGCATTGGGTAGCAAAAACAAAAGAGATCTTGGGCGACAGATTAAACCGCAGTAAATGTAATAAAGGCAGTTAACGAAAGTCAGTGCAAAATATTCAACAATATATCATGGTAGAAACACTTCACAGTAGTCCTGCAATCCATGCAATCGGTGTAACGATAGCTGACAATCTTCCACAGCATCCATCAAGTAGGTCATCAAGATTCTCACTGCGGACTTCTTCCAATATTTCTTTTAGGTACCAAAGGACTACGCTATCCCGGGGGTGGCCAACAGTAGCTCTCCAGATGTTTTTTGCCTACAACTCCCATCAGCCCCAGCCATAGGCCATGCTACAGAGAGAGAGAGAGAGTTTTGTTGGGCTTATAACTGGGTTCCCCTCCTCTTTTCCACTGTACTCATGCCCTCCAGTCTTTCTCAGTAGGAAAGCATGTGAACTATTTAGAAGAGAAATATCAGCATTAGGCTGAGAGTGTGTTCCACCCCAGGTTTACCCAGCAAATTTCCTTTGGGGGTCTTGAACTTAGACTTCCCAGGTAGTAGGCTGACACTGACCATTGTACATGGCTGTCTCTCTGTTCTTGTAGTTGTTTTTTTTTTTGGGGGGGGGAGTTGTATTTTTTTTTTAGTTTTAATCATTTTTCTGGGGGAAGTTATAGTTTTACAGACAAGCACATAGCCCTCAGTCTGTGCCATGGTGCCTTCACATGTTCGTGACTAGTACTTGAAGCAACTTCTGTACGAAAGCTCACAATGCCCAGCCGCTTCATGTTCCTCTGGGTCTTAGGCTCAAAGCATTGGCCATGAGATGTCTGTAATGAATGTCAATGAATCAAAAGTAGGTTTGCAACTTACAGATGTGCACACCTGAACAGCACATATTCAAGACTGGTACAGCACAGAAGTTGTGCTGCAGTTTTTGATGCAGTAATTCATAGCGAGAGGTGACATTTATCAAAGACTGTAAAACAAAATATTGCGTGCGGGCTAATATTTTAAGCATGTTTTATTTTAAGCAAAAAAAAAATCTCTAATTGTGTGTCTGTGCCCTTTATAAAGTTTATATGTCCACTACCTGGCATAGCATTTTATGATACACATGGCTCGGCCCTACAAGGTCTCATTTACGGTATGTCAAATCCGGCCCTCAGCAAATGAGTTTGACACCCCTGTCCTAGGGTCGCTTTTGTTTTTGCCTTGCAACATTAAACAATGTGGTTTCCCATTAGTGCTTATCGTTTGGCTTCCTCTGATTGGGTGGCAGAAATTTAGGAGGGAAAACTGGCCCAATAGAGACCAAAAGGGTGGGACCTGGGAAGAAAGAATAAATAGGCCCAGCTAGAGAGTCAGGTTGCTCTCTCTGGAAAGGCTGCAGCAGGAGGGCTTCCTCACCCAAGGGGGAGGCGGTGAGTCTGTTAACGTTAGAGGAACGAAACTTTTAGTCCGTCACGTCGGGGCTGTTATTTTCTTTGCACCGCCTTTACTGTTTTCATATTCACTGTCGCGCTGAAAGTTTTTACAACCCACTTGTTTATTCCTGAGCACTTACAATAAACATGTTGTTGTTATACTGCCTCACAGATAGGAGGTGTTTTGTTAAGAACAAAGATGGGTTGGGTGGGTGCTCCCCCCTGGACAGACGTATACCAGAGTGGTGGCAGCTAGTAGAGACCCTTCTTGACCCCCCGTTTGTGACACAAGTACAGGACCAGTTACCTACTATCTGATACTTTAGTCCAGGGGTGTCAAACTCATTTGTTATGAGGGCTGGATCTGAGACTGGGCCATGTCGGGCCGGGCCATGTGTGTACCTATTTAAAATCAGGTAGTAGAGATATAAACTTTTAAAAGGACACAGACAAACACAGCTAAAGATTTTTCTTATAAAAAAACTTAAAACAAGCTTAAAACATTAGCACTTGTTGGTCTTAAAGGTGCTTTCTTTGTATTTCTCCCAGGGGATCCAGGGAACTAGGCAAAGGAAGCTCTGGAGCTTTCCCTCCCTCCCTCCCCAGGGGACCAGGAGGGGGAGAAACCTCAACCAATGGAGAAAATCGAGGCTTTGCTCTGTAGCTCCTGTGCAACTGAGCAAGCCTTGCAAAGCAAGCTGAGATGCAAAAGGAAGCAAGAGAGAAGGAGAAGGAAGCAGACAAGAGCCAGTTGCTTGGGGGCCTGATAGGAGTTCTCCGAGGGCCTGATTTGGCCCCCGGGCTGCATGTTTGACACCCCTGCTTCAGTTGATGTCTTGTTAGCTCTGATGAATCTCCACATTTAGGGGGCAGTACATCTCTCAATACCAGAGATTAAGAAGTAAAGCAGGGAATGGTGTGCCTACTTCCTAAAAGCACTTGGGGGGCGCCACGAAAAGTTAACGGCCACCATGATGCCCCATGGACATATGTTGGGGACCTTGTGGTAGGGCAGGGGTGTCAAACATGCGGCCCGAGGACCGAATCACGCCCCTGGGGCGATCCTATCAGGCCCCTAAGCAACTGGCTGTTGTCTGTTTCCTTCTCCCTTTCTTGCTTCCTTCTGCGTCACAGCTTGCTTTGCAAGGCTTGCTCAATCGCACCGGAGCTACAGAGTAAAACCTCTATTTTCTCTATTGTCTGAGGCTCTTCCCTTGGGGAGGAAGGGAGGGGAGAGCTTGTTTTGCAAGGTTTGCTCAATTGCAGCGGCGCTACAGAGCAAAACCTCGATTTTCTCCATTGGCTGAGGCTCTTCCCTTGGGGAGGAAGGGAGGGGAGAGCTAGCTTTGCAAGGCTTGCTCAATCGCACCGGAACTACAGAGCAAAACCTCTATTTTCTCCATTGGCTGAGGCTCTTCCCTTGGCTACTGAGCCAAGTCTCTCTTCCTTCTGTTGGCTGAGGCTCCTCCCAATCCTGGTCGCCTGGGGAAGGAAGAAAAGAGCCAGAGCTTCCTTTGTCCAGTTCCCTCCATCGATTGCATGATGGAGATTAAAGAAAGCACCTTTAAGACTAATAAATGCTAACATTTTCAGCATGTTTTAAGTTTTTTTTAAAAAAAATCTTTAATTGTGTTCGTCTGTGTCCTTTATAAAGTTTATATCTCTGCCACTTAATCTTAAATAGGTACATACATGGCCCGGCCCAACATGGCGCAACCCAACAAGGTCTCATTTATATCTGCTCCGGCCCTCATGACAAATGAATTTGACACCACTGTGCTAGGGGCTCTCTTCACTCAAGTTTCACGCGTGTAGAGATTGAGCTTCCACAGAGATCTGCCTCTGTTTCCGAAAGACCTGTCCTCCCCGCGTGGTGAAGCGCTTTGTGTACTCCCGAGCACACCATATGGCTCTGCTATAGTTCTCCCACGTGCAGAGAGACAATGGATCCACTCAGACGTGCCAGGAAGCAAGGAAATTCCTTCGCTAGTGGGTGCCGCTTCCTTAACATGCCCCACTTCGCTCGTGCGTCGACAAGCATGTGATATCAGTCACGCGCGGTATGCATTTTCTGCTTTAACGGGGCATGCCGCTTAATGCTCAGAACGATCTCTGTTTCTCCTTCCTACGCTGGAGAACAGAGGTCCGGTTTCCTTCCCTGTGTGTCACGCTCCCGTATCGGTTGCACTTGACCGAGGGTCCTCCCTGAATTTTTGGAAACGGTACGTATGCCGTTTTGTAACGGGGAAGCAATTCCCGACTTCGCTCCCTGTTTCAAGATGTTGGCCATCTGTTTTTCTTTTGCGTCGTTGTGTTTCTCCACTGAACTCTGCGAAAACTTTCAAAGCTTGGCTCTCTGCACACGTGGGGGAGAGAGCTGAGGACTCTGAAATTCAGTCGCTTTATTTTAGCATTCACTTGGCCGCAGTCTGTTCTTGCAGAGGGAAATTCCCCCCTGCCCGAGTTCTGGAGCTCGGTGGCAAGGGGGGTGCCTCAGAGAGCCATCCTGTGTGAATTAATTGCTGTCAGGCCGTTTCTGACTTTATGGCCACCCTATGAGTTCACGCCCTCCAAAACATCCTGTCGTTAACTGCAGGCCTTGAACACTGAGAGCCGGTTTAGTACAGTGGTTAGGTGCGCAGACTGTAATCTGGTAGAACCGTGTGATTTCCCCCCCCCCCATCCTCCAGGTGCAGCTGCTGGTGTGACCTTGGGTCAGTCGCCGTTCTTGAAAAGAGCACTCTTAGCCCCACCTACTTCACGGGGTGTCAGTTGCGGGAAGAGGAAAGAAAGGACATTGTAGGGCTTTTTTTGGTAGCTGGAGCTCCTTTGCATATTAGGCCACATTCTCCTTGATGTAGCCAAGATCTTAGAGGGCTTATGTCTTAAAGACATTTTGGGTTTTCTGGTTTGTTTTTGTCATAACGGAAAATGGCTCTACTGTCCTGTGGGATACACTGGTCCCAGACCACTCAAGACCTTAAAGCTCAATAGCAAGCCCTTGAACCTGATTTGGTACTCCATCCCGGAGCTTTTTTTTGGGGAACTCCTTTGTGTATTAGGCCACACCCTCCTGATGTAGCCAATCCTCCAAGATCGTAGAGGCTCTTAGTACAGGGCCCACTGCAAACTCTAGGGGGATTGGCTACATCAGTGGGTGTGGCCTAATACACAAAGGAGTTCCCGCTACAAAAAAAAAGCTCCGGGATGGAGTACCAAATCAGGTTCAAGGCCATGCTATTGAGCTTTAAGGTCTTGAGTGGTCTGGGACCAGTGTATCCCACAGGGCAGTAGAGCCATTTTCTGTTACGACAAAAACAAACTAGAAAACCCAAAATGTCTTTCTCTCCTCCCCCCCCTTTAAATATGCCTTGTGGTCATTGGGGTCTCACGTGCTACTGTCCTAGCAGAGATTGACCAAGAGAGAGATCTTGGGGTCGTGGTAGATAACTCACTGAAAATGTCAAGACAGTGTGCAATGCCAATAAAAAAGGGCCAACGCCATGCTGGGAATTATTCGGAAGGAAATTGAAAACAAATCAGCCAGTATCATAATGCCCCTGTATAAATCGATGGTGCAATCTCATTTGGAATACTGTGTACAATTCTGCACCTCAAAAATGATATTATAGCATTGGAAAAAGAAGAAGAAGAAGATATTGGATTTATATCCCGCCCTCCACTCCGAAGAGGCTCACAATCTCCTTTACCTTCCTCCCCCACAACAGACACCCTGTGAGGTGGGTGGGGCTGGAGAGGGCTCTCACAGCAGCTGCCCTTTCAAGGACAACCTCTGCCAGGGCTATGGCTGACCCAAGGCCATGCTAGCAGGTGCAAGTGGAGGAGTGGGGAATCAAACCTGGTTCTCCCAGATAAGAGTCCGCACACTTAACCACTACACCAAACTGGCTCTCCTGGACCTGCTGGACCTCTGTTCCATATTTTTATCCAAAGTCCAGAAAAGGGCAACTAGAATGATTAAAGGCTTGGAACACTTTCCCTATGAAGAAAGGTTAAGACGCTTGGGGCTCTTTAGCTTGGAGAAACGTCGACTGCGGGGTGACATGATAGAGGTTTACAAGATAATGCATGGGATGGAGAAAGTAGAGAAAGAAGTACTTTTCTCCCTTTCTCACAATACAAGAACTCGTGGGCATTCGATTAAATTGCTGAGCAGTCAGGTTAAAACAGATAAAAGGAAATACTTCTTCACCTAAAGGGTGATTAACATGTGGAATTCACTGCCACAGGAGGTGGTGGCGGCCACAAGCATAGACAGCTTCAAGAGGGGGTTAGATAAAAATATGGAGCAGAGGTCCATCAGTGGCTATTAGCCATGGTGTGTGTGTGTGTGTATGTATGTATGTATATATATATATATATATATATACACACACACACACACACACACACACACACTTTTTTTTTTTGGCCACTGTGTGACACAGAGTGTTGGACTGGATGCGCCATTGGCCTGATCCAACATGGCTTCTCTTATGTCCTTATACTGTGGCTAATAGCCACTGATGGACCTCTGCTCCATATTTTTATCCAATCCCCTCTTAACGCTGGCTATGCTTGTAGCCGCCACCACCTCCTGTGGCAGTGAATTCCACATATAAATGTTATATATATAAAATTATATTTCCCCACAATAGACACCCTGTGAGGTAGGTGGGGCTGAGAGAGCTCTGAGAAACAGTGACTGGGATATAAATTTTATAAAGAGCACAGACACACACACACACACAAACTTAAAACATGCATAAAACATTAGCACCCATTGGTTTTAAAGATGCTTTCTTTTTATTTCTCCCATGGGATCCAGGGAACTGGGCAAAGGAAGCTCTGGCTCTTTCCTTCCTTCTCCCATGAACTGAGCGGGAGGAGCCTCAGCCATTAGAAGGCAATGAGGCTTGGCTCAGTAGCTCTGCTGTGCGATTGAGAGAGCCTGGCAAAGCAAGCTGTTCTTCCCTCCTTCCTCCCCAAGGGAGGAGCCTCAGCCAATGGAGAAAATAGAGGTTTTGCTCTGTAGCTCCTGTGCGTTTGAGCAGGCCTTGCAAAGCAAGCTGTTATGCGGAAGCAGGCAAGAGGAGAAAGAGAAGGAAGTAGATTTGGCCCCCCATTTGCATGTTTGACAACGCTGGTTTAGAGGGACCATTGGCAACAACCCAGTGTACCAACCCTGGAGTTCCTTGATTGGTCTCCCATTGAAGTACTAACTAGGGCTGAGTCTTCTTAACTTCTAAGATCTTGCAAGATTGGACAATCTTGGCCCATACAGGTCAGGGCCTGTTATCAAAGTATCTCAGATCAACTCCTCATTAAACCACAAATAGTGTCCCGTTGAGGTCGGTTACTGGCCTCTCAGGAAACTCCAGTCAAAACTGCTGTCAAAGTATCTTATGTCCAACAACCGTCCCTGTGTGTTTTTCACTATGACAACTTTGAGACATCTGCCACATTAACCCAGCGGGTTCTTGGCCGGCCCGTTGCAAGCCAAATCCTGTTTTCTTCCTGTTGATCGAGTCCCGTCGACGTGGCTCCATTTTACTTACAACGTCGTCCTCTGCTTCCTTTTGTCTGAATTGGCCGTGGAAACGATCCACGTCGTGCTTAAATCTGAAAGAAATTAATTGAAATCACGGAGGCTTTGTTTTTAACACATGTGGAAGTTTCATTGTCCTTTACATTCTTCTGTTTGCTGTGTTGGTGTGTGGGGGAACGTCACAGGCCGCAGCTGTTTAAGCTTTGTGACAGAGAAATAACCCAGAGCTGAGACGTGGTTGAAGCAACCCGTTTTTCAGCAGACAGTAGATCAGCACCTTCTTCTTTGCAAGTGAATTTATAGAACTGGAAGCATTAGGCAAAAGCTGTGGGGGAATTTGTGGGGAGGGGGGAGTGCTTTCTCTCATTACCGCTTGACAGTGTTGTGGAGATGATTTTGTAATTACGTGCATATCTTCTCTTTGAAATGTCACTTATTTATAACTTGTCGAACACTGAGGGCAATCTAAAACGAATTTGTGCTCGTTTTGTCAACGTGTTGTATGCTGTCGGTTTTGTTTGCTGGCCTTTTTTTTTTGTAAAAGAAAAAAAATCAATCTTTTAAAGTTGGCCATTTGTCCTCGGCGTGTTGGGTCAGCGTGTGACTTGGTATCGCAAGAAGTGGCTTGAGAAATGTGTTTATTCTGCAGGCTTCGCTAAACTTTGCCCCGTTTGGTTTGTAACAAGGGGATTACTGGGTGGATTCATGCAACCCGTTTGTGCTCTTACATGTGCCTCCAGTTCTCAAACACATTTACTCAGCAGGGTCCAAAGAGAGTTTGGTATAGTGGTTAAAGTGTGCAGACTCTTATCTGGGAGAACCAGGTTTGATTCCCCACTCCTCCACTTGCACCTGCTGGAATGGCTTGGGTCAGCCAGAGCTCTCTTATCTGGGAGAACCGGGTTTGATTCCCCACTCCTCCCCTTGCACCTGCGGGAATGTCCTTGGGTCAGCCATAGCTCTGGCAGAGCTGTCCTTGAAAGGGCAGCTTCTGGAAGAGCTCTCTCAGCCCCACCCACCTCACAGGGTGTCTGTTGTGGGGGAGGAAGATGAAAAAGATTGCGAGCTGCTCCGAGATTCGGAGTGGAGGATGGGGTATAAATCCAACATCCTCTTTCTCCTTTTCCTTCTTCACATAGAGTTGGGAGGGACCTCGGGGTTCATCTAGTCCAGGGGTGGGGAACCTTTTTTCTGCCAAGGGTCACATGGATATTTATAACATCATTCGTGGGCCATAAAAATTATCAACTTAAAAAGCAGTGCTCCGCCGAGGGAGAACGATTCAGGCCAGCAAAAATAATGCAAATAATTACTTTTTTATTTGAAGTCATGTGGGGAGAGCCTAATCTGACACACACGCACACACACACACGGCCCGCCACCCTAGGCAAATGCATAGGTCCAGAGCTTTTTTGTAGAAAAAGCCCAGCAGGAACTCAGTAGCATATTAGACCACTTCCCCTAATATTAGCATATTAGGTCACACCCTCCTTAGCATATACGCCACACCCTCTGGGATAATCAAGTGCAAACTGAACTGTGACTGACTTCTCCGGGCCCTGCAGCAATTCTGGCCGGCCAGCCAGGCCCCAGGGAGGCTGCCGCACAGTACATATGGGCCCTGTGATCCCTGCCTGGCCCTGGGGAGGCTGCTGCACGGCGTGGCTGGGCCCCACGATCCTCGCTGGTCAGCCAGGCCCCAGAGACGCTGCCACATGGCTCAGTTTGGCCCAGCAATCCCCGGGGGCCACACCAAGTGACCTCGGGTTCCCCACCCCTGATCTAGTCCAACCCCCTTCTCAACCTTTCCCCTCCCCCGGTGACCCGTGCTGTATGCCCAGAGGAAGGCAAACCAACCTCTAGGATCCCTGGCCAATCTGACTCAGAGGAAAATTCCTTCCTGAATCAAAGGGGTGATTGGCATCACCCTGGGCATGTAACCAAGAGCCATGAGAGCCAAACTCATTCCTTCCGGCCTTCCTTCTCGCGATCTGCCTAAATTCACAGTCAGCATTGCTGTCAAATGACCATCTAGCGCAGGGGTGGCCAAACTGCGGCTCGGGAGCCACACGTGGCCCTTTCAAGGCAGCTGGCAGCTTGGAGAATGCATTGAAAGTGCGAGTTGCTTTCTTTCCACCTCTCCTTCCCTCCCTGTCTGTCTTGTGGCTCTCAAACATTTGACGTTCATGCCTTGTGGCTCTCAAACATCTGATGTTTCTTCTCTGTAGCTCTTACATTGAGCGAGTTTGGCTAGCCCTGATCTAGGCTCTACTTAAAAACCTCCAAAGAAGGGGAGCCCACCAACTCCCGAGGAAGCCTGTTCCGCTGAGGAATTGCCCTTGTCAGGAAGTTCTTCCCATTGTTCCGCCAAAAACTCTTTTCCGATGTAATTTCCATCCATTGATTCTGGTATGACTTCCTGGGGCAACAGAAAACAACTCTCTGTGGATTTTTTTTGGGGGGGGGGGGAGTCATGATGCCCCCGAAAGCTTTTTGGGGCACCCCCAAGTCAAGCAGTTGCCCTGCAGATAGGAAAGGAAGGGTACAGGTGGTTCTTACCCAGTGATTTTGATCTCCGGGAAAAAGGAGATCATGTGAAAGCAACATTCCGAATGGTGTTTTTGCTTCCGGCATGCCTGATCTTATTAACGTATTGCTTTGTTGACATTCGCTTTTGCTATCGCTGGTCGTTTCTCATGACTCGGTGAAATGCAAGACGGGACTCAGCATAGAACTATGCATACCTACAAATCAAATCAGTAGTTCAGAACAAGACCCTGGCATATATAGCCATGTGCTTGGCTGTGTCCAAGAGAGCTAGAGCAGGCCTGTCAAACATGCGATCCGGGGGCCAAATCAGGCCCCCGAAGGGCTCCAATCAGGCCCCCGAGCAACTGGCTCTTGTCTGCTTTCTTCTCCCTCTCTCTTGCTTCCTTCTGCATCTCAGCTTGTTTTGCCAGGCTTGCTCAATCACACAGGAGCTACAGAGCAAAACCTCTATTTCCACTATTGGTTGAGGCTCCTCCCCCTCCTGGTTCCCTGGGGAGGGAGGGAAAAAGCCAGAGCTTCCTTTGCCCAGTTCCCTGGATCCCATGGGAGAAATCTTGCCAGGCTATGTCGGGACGGGCCATGCGTGTACCTATTTAAGATTAGGTAGCAAAGATATAAGAGCCCCGTGCTGCAGAGTGGTAAAGCTGCAGTACTGCAGTCGGAGCCCTCTGCTCACGACCTGAGTTTGATCCCGGCAGAAGCTGGTTCAGGTAGTTGGCTCCAGGTTGACGCAGCCTTCCATCCTTCTGAGGTCGGTAAAATGAGGACCCAGCTTGCTGGGGGGAAAGCGTAGAGGACTGGGGAAGGCAATGGCAAACCATCCCGTAAAAAATCTGCCGTGAAAACGTCGTGAAAGCAACATCACCTCAGAGTCGAAAACGACTGGTGCTTGCACAGGGGGACTACCTTTACCCTTTTAAAGCAGAGATATAAACTTTATAAAGGACGCAGAGGAACACAAGTAAAGATTTTTTTTTTAAAAAACTTTAAACATGCTTCAGACAGTAGCACTTGTTGGTCTTAAAGGTGCTTTCTTTGTGTCTCATTTATGTCAGATCCGTCCCTTATAAGAAATGAATTTGACACCCCTGATCTAGAGTATCTCAGTTAAAAGACCACACAGAGCGGTTGAAGTGAGGTTTCATTTTAATGGCCAGTAAAAAAAAAAAATAAAAAGAGGAAGAGTTTTTCTTCTTGGGATTTAAAAACGTTGCAGTTGTTTCTTTCTGAGTGCTGCACCGTGGCCCCTAGGAAGCCTAGAAAAACTGAATTTTTGTTTTGTACCTATCTCCTCGCACCCCGTGAGAGCCCCGTGGCGCAGAGTGTTAAAGCTGCAGTACTGCAGTCCTAAGCTCTGCTCACAACCTGAGTTCGATCCCTGGCGGAAGCTGGGTTTTCAGGTAGCCGGCTCGAGGTTGACTCAGCCTTCCATCCTTCCGAGGTTGGTAAAATGAGTATCCAGCTTGCTGGGGGGAAAGTGTAGATGACTGGGGAAGGCAATGGCAAACCGCCCCGTAAAAAGTCTGCCGTGAAAACGTTGTGAAAGCAACGTCACCCCAGAGTCGGAAACGACCGGTGCTTGCGCAGGGGACCTTTCCTTTCCCCTCTCCTGCAGTTCCTAGACAGTTCATAAAAAACTAAACAGAATTCTTGTTTTGTTCCTGTTGTGTATGCGGACCTTTGTGAAGACTTATTGGGTGTTCCTGCAAGGCTCTCTGAAGCCACAAGGACGGAGCTTGGGGACTTGGGAACAAGGGGAAGGAGGATCCAAATCCCTGCTCCAATCACGGCCCCCCCTGCTGGTTTGAATGACCCAATAGCGTGCTTGTGCGGGAACCCAGAGTTCCTATCCTTTGCTGTGATAATAAAAAAGAGCTATGATCGCTGCGTTGAACCCACTATATCAGGGGTGTCAAAAATGCAGCCCGGGGGGGGGGGGGGCGAATCAGGCCCCCGGAAGGCTTCTATCAGGCCCCCAAGCAATTGGCTCTTGTCTGCTTCCTTCTCCCACTCTCTTGCTTCTTTCTGCATCTCGCTTTGCTCTGCGGCTCAACTTGCTTTGCAAGTTTTGCTCACGATTGCACAGGCGCTGCAGAGCAAAACCTCTGTTTTCTCCGTTGGCTGAGGCTCCTCCCCCTCCTGGTCCCCTGGGAAGGGAGGGAAAGAGTCAGAGCTTCCTTTGCCCAGTTCGCTGGATCCCATGGGACAAATACATAGCAAGCACCTTGTAACGTACTCGAAGCGGAGACGAGAGTAGGGCAACATGGTTTATTAGGAGCACGTTGCAAGAGAGAGAGCACGCGGGCCGGGCCCCGCTTATATACAATTCCCGGTGCAGCCTACTAGGTCGGTTGGGCCAATCCTGACCTGTTGAACTACCCGCCGCAGCTGTTGATTGGCGGGTGATTCCGCGCCCCGCGCTGGAGGCTTCTGGGACGGCCAGTAGCCTCTGCGCGGGCGCAAGTAGTTTACTGATACACTACACCCCTCCCCCCCCTAGTTAAGGAACATAGTCCTCGAGATACGCGGGAGGTCGGCGCTCCCGGGTGGACCGTCTAGGGAGGTCTGGTGGGGGAGGCGCTGCTTCTGCGGTTGGTGCTTCAGCGGCCCGTGGTGTGGCCTGAGGCGGCGGGGCCGGCTCAGCGGGTCTTTCGGGCTCGGACCGTTCTGGTGTTCCTTGCGTCGGCGTGAGGGGCGTTGGGGCCTCGTCCTCAGGTCGGCTCTCGGTTGGCCCCTCCCCGGACCACGCCTCTTCCGTGTCCGCCGGCTCCTCCGGTAGCGTGCGGCGGCGCAACTGGTCTATGTGCCGCCGTAATACCTGGCCCCCCTCGGTTGATATGTCATAGTGGCGGGACCCCGTCACTCGTAGCACTCGGCCCGCCACCCACTCAGGCCCCCTTGCGTAGTTCCGGGCGTAGACTGGGTCGCCCGCAAAGAACCCCCTGGCTGCGTCCCGAACCTCGGGGCTCCCGCGGGTGTCTGACGCCCGGTCGGGGTGTAGCCTGTCCAGTCGGGTTGTCAGCTTGCGTCCCATTAGGAGCTCTGCCGGGCTCACCTCTGTGACTGGGTTGGGGGTGACCCTATTGTCGAAAAGGAATGCCGCTAATCGGTGGTCCCAGTCTCCCTGTACAATTCGGCCCAGGGCTTCTTTCGTGGTGCGGACCATCCGCTCCGCCTGGCCGTTGGTGGCTGGGTGGAAGGGGGCAGATCTTACGTGCCTAATCAGGTATCTATGGAGGAACGCCTGGAAGTCTGCAGACGTGAACGCGGTCCCGTTGTCTGAGACTATGGTGTCCGGGATCCCGTGTGTGCATAAGACCCTGCGCAGCGCTCGGATTGCGGCGGCGGATGAGGTGGACCCTACGGGGATGACCTCCAACCACTTGGTGTAGGCGTCCACTATTATCATGAAGATCTGCCCCTGGAATGGCCCCGCGAAATCGAGGTGGAGTCTCGACCATGGTTTCCGGGTTGACTCCCACCTAGTGGCGGGGGCGCTGGGAGGCTCGGGCCGCGACTCTTGACACGTTTGGCACCGTCGGACCCAGCCCTCTATCTCCCCGTCCATCCCCGGCCACCAGACGTAGCTTCTGGCCAAGGCCTTCATTCGGACTATGCCGGGGTGGGTCTCATGTAAAGATTCTAGGACTCGCTTTTGCAGCGGGGGCGGAATCACCACTCTACTTCCCCATAACAGGCACCCCTTGTGGGCTGCTAGTTCCTCCCTCCTGGTCTTATACGGCTTGAATTCTTCCCCCATGTTCCCCTCCGGCCAGCCCCTCACCACCCAGTCGAGCACCCGTGCTAGTGTCTTGTGTTTCTGGGTGGCCTTGGCGACCTCCGCTGCGTGTAGGGGCGGCTCCGGGAGGCTCTCCATTAGCATGACCTGGTGTGCGGGGGCGGGGTCTGGACCCGTTTCCGGAAGCGGCAAGCGGCTGAGTGCGTCCGCGTGACCCATAGCCTTGCCGGCCCTGTGTACCAGTGTGTAAGTGTAGGAGTTGAGGAATTGGTTCCACCTCAACACGCGTTGCGACAGTATTTGGGGGGTTTGACGGTCGGGGGCCAGCAGACCTAAGAGGGGCTTGTGGTCCGTAGCTATGGTGAACCTCCGCCCATACAGGTATTCATGGAACTTGCGGACCCCCGCCACGATTGCCAGAGCCTCCTTGTCTATTTGCGCGTAGTTGCGCTCGGCTGGTGTCAGTGTGCGGGAGTAGTATGCGACCGGTACCTCCCTCCCATCGGGTAGTTGGTGCCCCAGGACTGCTCCCACCCCGTATGGCGACGCATCGCATGCCAGGATGACGGGGAGGCCCTCGTCAAAATGGTGGAGCACCGCATTAGACACCAACACATCCTTGACTGCCTGGAACGCGGCTGCTTGGCGTTTGCCCCAAACCCAAGGGGCTTTTTTGTCCAGCAGGCGGTGCAGGGGCTCTGCTAGGGCCGCCTTGTGGGGGAGGAATGAATGGTAAA
Organism: Heteronotia binoei; assembly: GCF_032191835.1. Taxonomy (NCBI): domain Eukaryota; kingdom Metazoa; phylum Chordata; class Lepidosauria; order Squamata; family Gekkonidae; genus Heteronotia; species Heteronotia binoei. Next base: position 7,115,794 of record NC_083223.1, read on the forward strand.
AGTTAAGCACCCCCAAGAAGCTTTGTAGCTCCGCTTTGCAGGTGGGGGCTGGCGCTTTCACAATGGCTCGGGTCTTCTCTTCCTTCGGGTGGATTCCCGCTGCGTCTACGGCGAACCCCAGGAACTCCACCCGTGGGACCCCCAACAGGCATTTCTCCCTCTTGACTTTGAGCCCCGCTGCCTGGAACCGGCGGAGTACCTCTCTTAGGCGGTTGCCGAATTCTTCGGGGTCCGGGGCGGCGACTAGCACGTCATCAAAAAACGGCTGGACTCCCGGGATCCCTTTCAGGAGAGCGTCCATTATACTCTGGAAGATCCCGGGAGCGACGCTAACCCCGAATTGGAGCCTCCTCACCCTGAAGGCCCCCCTGTGTGTCACTATCGTTTGGGCTTCCGCCGTCTTAGCATCTACCGGGAGCTGTTGGTAGGCCTGTGCCAGGTCCAGCTTCCCGAAGATCTTGGACCCCGCTAGGGCAGCCAGAACGTGGCTTACCACCGGCACTGGGTAGGGGTTATCCTGCAGTGCCTTGTTTATCGTGCATTTATAGTCTGCACAGATCCGCACCTCCCCATTTGGCTTGATGGGGGTTACGATGGGGGTCTCCCAGGTGGCATAGTCCACAGGCTCCAGGACTCCCTGGGCTGTGAGGCGGTCTAGTTCGGCCTCTATTTTTGGCTTTAAAGCGAACGGGACCCTCCTCGCCTTGAGCCGAATCGGCCGGACCGTGGGGTCTAGCGGTAGGGAGATGGCCGGCCCTTTGTAGCTCCCTAGAGACCCATCGAACACGTCAGGGAACTCTTGGCATATCTCCCCGAACCCCCTGGGTGTTAGGGTTTGCCCCACCCCTTCCACCCGGATCCCCAAGGGTTTGAACCACGCCAGTCCCAGCAGGGTGGCAAGCTGGCGCTTTACCACCAGGATGTCCAGCGGGCCGTAGAAGGACCCCCGCTCGACTTGCACCCGCGCCCACCCCGCGATTTGCACCGGATTCTTCTGAAAGTCCCGGAGTATGAAGTTCGCCGGCCTTATTTGCAGCCGCTGGGGGGGGCACAGCTTCCTCAGGGTTTCCTCCGCTATAATGGAGATGGAGGAACCAGAGTCCACTTCCATTTGGCAGGGGTTCCCCTCGATGAGGACCGCCATTTTGATTTTATCGGGGGTGGAGAGGGGCAAGTTCAGTACCTGCAGGGACGTGGAGTCCGTGGAATGGAACTCCGCCGACTCGTGATGCGTGGTCGGCCTCCGGCGGTTGGGCTTGGCTCGGCAAGCCCTCGCAATGTGGCCCGTTTTTCCGCAGCTCCGGCAGTCCCAGTTCCGGTATCGGCAGTCCCGCCTGTCGTGGGGGTCGCCGCAGCTGGCGCACTTGGTGGCCGGAACCCTCTCCGTCGCTGGGGGTCGTTCGTCCGCTCGGGGGCGTTGGGCGGCTCTGCTGGGTGGCCCGGCTGGGCGGCGCAGCTGGTGGGCTTCTTCCTCCTCTGGGCAGTCGTGGTCCAGCTCATCGTGGTGGGCGGCTTCTGTCCAGGCCTTGGGGAAGGTCCTGGAGGTCCTCTCGAACGCCACCGCCTCGCTGAAGGCGCTCTGGAGGGTGAGCTCTTCTTTGGCGAAGAGCTTCTGCTGGAGCCTCTCGTCGCGGAGGCCCCACGTGAATCGGTCGGCCAGGGTGTCTTCCAGCTGGGGGAAGTTGCAGTTCCCGGCGATCTTGCGGAGAGCCGCCAGGTAGTCGGCGGCCGATTCCCCCACGGCCTGGTCTCTTCTGTGGAACAGGAACCGACGGGCCACCCGCGAAGGCTGTGGCGAGAAATGGTCGGTGAGGAGCCTGATGATCTCCTCGTAGGACTTCTCCGTGAGGCGGGCGGGAGCCGAGAGACCCTTGGCGATCTCGAACGTGGCTGGCCCGCAGATGCTCAGGAGAACATCCCTCTTTGAGCCTGCGTCGGTGACCTTGTTGGCCCTTAGGTAGAACTCGACCCGCTCCGCGTAGGACTCCCAGGCCTCGGGATTGGCGGGGTCGAATGTCTCGATGTAGCCGGTGGTTCCGTTCTGTGTGGCCATGGCGGCGGCGGTCAGGCCTCGTGGTTGCCCTAGATCTCCGTGGTAGCCGCTGAGGCTAAGATCCCATCCTCGTCGCCAGTGTAACGTACTCGAAGCGGAGACGAGAGTAGGGCAACATGGTTTATTAGGAGCACGTTGCAAGAGAGAGAGCACGCGGGCCGGGCCCCGCTTATATACAATTCCCGGTGCAGCCTACTAGGTCGGTTGGGCCAATCCTGACCTGTTGAACTACCCGCCGCAGCTGTTGATTGGCGGGTGATTCCGCGCCCCGCGCTGGAGGCTTCTGGGACGGCCAGTAGCCTCTGCGCGGGCGCAAGTAGTTTACTGATACACTACACACCTTTAAGACCCACAAGTGCTAATTCTTTAGGCATATTTTAAGGGTTTTTATTTTTTAAAGGGTTTTTTTTTAGTCATGTTTGTCTGTGCCCTTTAAAAAAATTATATCTTTGCTACCTAAATAGGTACACACATGGCCCGGCCCAACATGGCTAAGCTTGGCCCGAAATGGTCTCATTTATGTCAGATCTGGCCCTCATAACAAATGAGTTTGACATCCATGCACTATATTATACTTCCCATCTCCTGTCCTGCTTTTTATTACCCTTCAATGTTTTTTTAGCCCAATTAACAACATTAACTAACAAACACAAACCCCAATTTGTGATTCTTTTAATCTGCTAAAAACATTCCCATGATTCTACCTACCAATTTATATTAAGAACTGCTGCTTGCCATTCCCATTTTGTCTGATGAAGTCTGCTTAACAGCATACAAAAGCTTACATTCTGAATAAAACTTAGTTGAAGAAGAAGATGATATTGGATTTATATCCCGCCCTCCCCTCCGAAGAATCTCAGAACGGCTCACAATCTCCTTTACCTTCCACCCTCACAACAGACACCCTGTGAGGTAGATGACGATATTGGATTTATATCCCGCCCTCCACTCCGAAGAGTCTCAGAGTGGCTCACAATCTCCTTTACCTTCCTCCCCCCCAACAGACACCCTGTGAGGTAGATGAAGATATTGGATTTATATCCCGCCTTCCACTCCGAAGAGTCTCAGAGCGGCTCACAATCTCCTTTCCCTTCCTCCCACACAACAGACACCCTGTGAGGTAGATGAAGATATTGGATTTATATCCCGCCCTCCACTCTGAAGAGTCTCAGAGCGGCTCACAATCTCCTTTACCTTCCTCCCCCTCAACAGACACCCTGTGAGGTAGATGAAGATATTGGATTTATATCCCGCCCTCCACTCTGAAGAGTCTCAGAGCGGCTCACAATCTCCTTTACCTTCCTCCCGCACAACAGACACCCTGTGAGGTAGATGAAGATATTGGATTTATATCCTGCCCTTTACTCTGAATCTCAGAGTGGTCACAATCTTCTTTCCCTTCCTCCCGCACAACAGACACCCTGTGAGGTAGATGAAGATATTGGATTTATATCCCGCCCTCCACTCCAAAGAGTCTCAGAGCGGCTCACAATCTCCTTTACCTACCCCCCCCCCACAACAGACACCCTGTGAGGTAGATGAAGATATTGGATTTATATCCCGCCCTCCACTCCGAATCTCAGAGCGGCTCACAATCTCCTTTCCCTTCCTCCCCCACAACAGACACCCTGTGAGGTGGGTGGGGCTGGAGAGGGCTCTCACAGCAGCTGCCCTTTCAAGGACAACCTCTGCCAGAGCTATGGCTGACCCAAGGCCATTCCAGCAGCTGCAAGTGGAGGAGTGGGGAATCAAACCCGGTTCTCCCAGATAAGAGTCTGCACACTTAACCACTACACCAAACTGGCTCTCTGTCTAGTTGGTCTTAAAGGTGCACCTTCTGTACTGCTTTGTTCTATTGCTGTTTGCTAGCTCCTCCAAGTTATGCTTTGGCAATTAATCCAGTTTCTGAAACACACTAGTAGACTTGGGGGCAGCTTTTTCTTTCTAGCATGATGGTCTTTTAAGCTGTTTTCAGAGCATCTTAATTCAGCCAGCATGGATGCAGTTATGCATTTCCAGACGAACCCCACCGTATGCTTTAATTTCCAAAACGAGGGCTTACATTGTGCAAGGTAGCACACATCTCTCAAGGTCAAGCGTACCCTTCCGCTAAAACGTTCGGCGTTACGTCCGCTTTAGCCGCCCAAAAGCTTCAGTGAAACTATAACAACAGTCTGGCAGCGTAGCAAAGGTATTCCAGCATTCCAAACTCCACGCAACAGACGATGGCACGTTTTGCTGTTGGTCGTGTGCTTTGGGGTTTCCAAAGAGCCCGCATACTGATGCACATAAAAGGGAATTAGTTTTTTTTAAGAATGAAAACATTTGGCATGCTGTCTTCACAGTGTTAGCCACTGGTTTCTTTTAATATTTGTAGTATAAACAGTTGGCCTGTGTGTTATTGTGTTTTCTTCTGTCTAGGGACATTCAGCCATTATTTATTTATTTATTTATTCGATTTATATCCCGCCCTCCCCACCAAGGCGGGCTTCGGGCGGCTTACAACATAGAATTCAAAGCAATAAAGTTAATAAATATTAAAATACATTGAATAATTTACAACAGTTAAAACAAGAAAACGATCTAACAGTTCGGTGCTATTCTCACAACCGTTCCTTCACAGTTTTTAGGTACCAGTCAGTTATATGCCAACCGGAAGAGGACCGTCTTACAGGCCTTGCGGAACTGCCCAAGGTTCCGCAAGGCCCTCACCTCTTCCGGTAGCTGGTTCCGCCAGCAGGGGGCTGTGATTGAAAAGGCCCTATCCCTGGTTGACTTCACACGGGCCTCCTTCGGCCCGGGGATTACTAGCAGATTTTGGGAACCAGATCTAAGCGCTCTCTGGGAACATGTTGTTGTTGTTGTTGTTATTATTATTATTACTGCTACTACTAATTACTACTACAGCCAGTTTGGTGTAGTGGCTAAGTATGTGGTCTCTTATTTGGGACAACCGAGTTTGATTCCCCGCTCCTCCACTTACACCTGCTGGAATGGCCTTGGGTGAGCCATAGCTCTGGCAGAGGTTGTCCTTGAAAGGGCGGCTGCTGTGAGAGCCCTCTTAGCCGCACCCACCTCACAGGGGTGTCGGTTGTGGGAGGAGAAGATATGGGAGATTGTAAGCCGCTCTGAGTCTCTGATTCAGGGAGAAGGGCGGGGTATAAATCTGCAAATCTTCTTCGTGGTCTCTGTGCTTCACACTCATGGGATAGTGCGCCTGCGCCGATCCCCGAATCGGTATATGCAAAAGCCCGGGATTTTTTCGCGCCAGGCGCCAGCAGGCATGCGCAAGCGACCCACTGCGCATGCCCACCGGCGCCCGCGCGGCAATCCCGCCAGTTCCTTTCTGACCGCTGCGCTAGAGAGGTTCCCTTTCTGATTCTCCGGTCGGTGAGAGCGATCTTTTTCTCTCTTTCAGCCCGTTTTGGATTTGTATATAGTTAGTTAGCCAGTTATTAGTGTTAGTTAGTGTTAGAGAAAAAAAAAAAAAAAAAAGAAGCGTTTTTGCTTTTAGTCCGGCGGATCGCCCTTTGGGGTGGTCCGCTTCCGTTTTTGACCTCCCTTTCTCTCAGACGTTTCTGAGTAAAAGAAAAAAGCTTTTCCCGCGCGACCGCTTATGGAAAGTCGCTGGGGGTTTTTTAAGCGCTGCCAGGCTTGTGGGAGGAAGATTGCCCCCCCCGACGGACATTCCTTGTGCCTACTGTGTTTGGGGGAGGCGCACAGAGTCGAGTCGTGCCCGCATTGCCTTCGGTTCTCGAAACAGACCAGGAAGAACCGAGCGGCTCGGCTATCGGCAGCGCTTACCGAATCGGCGCTTCGACCCCATCGACCGATGGAGGGTTCGGCACCGAAGTCGACCGACAACCCGGCACAGGAGCTTGCATCGGCCGATGCTGCTCCGATTCTGACCTTGGAATCGCCGGAAGAGCGTGGCTCCACGAAGCGTCCCCACGAGGGTTCGGTGGATACGCCCGCTAAAAAACGCCGAGAGGACTCGGGGACCCGAGATCCGAAAAAGGCGAAATCGAAGAAGAAGCACAAGCGACCCCGCACTCCTTCTCCGTCGGAGGGCGCATCGGCATCGGCAAAACCGCCGAAATCGATTCGGGTTTCCCCGCGCAGGAGCCCAGCAGCCCAACAACGCCTGTCGGCGTCGGAGCAGGAACCGGAAATTGACCTTACCCAACGGTCTTCATCCTCAGGCTCGCGGCGTCGGTCGAGCAGCGGATCGACGTCGGGGGTGGACGCTTCGGCACCGGTCATAGACCCGCCCTTCAAGCCCCGACCCCGGCGGGACCTAGCCTACACCCCGCAACGCTTCCCGATACCACCATGGGAGCAACGGCGGTGGCAACCTCCCTACTCCCGATACGAATCCTGTCGGTGGTACCCGGAGGACTACCAAGACTGGGAACAAGCTTCGGTGTTTTCTGCGACGTCGAGGGTCTCGCATCACTCCCGGAAGGCGTCGGCGTCGGTGTCGGTCCCCCCGGATCGACAGCTAGTCCCGGTCGAAGCTCCCCCGAGACTTTCGTCGGTGCAACTCCAACCGCGAGAGTCGACACCGAGGCTCTCCGAGCATTCCGCCCAGCGTGACTCCTCGTCATCGGAGTCGGACAGTGAGATCCCTGATCTGGAGCCTTCGCCTGGTTCCAACACGGCGGAGGATCTCCCGATCTCGCCGTCGGAAGACCTGAAATCCTATGGCGACCTTGTGAGGCGCATCGCTTCCACCCTTAAACTGCCTGTGATCCAACCGGAACCCGTAGTGGACGACAACGTGTTCGACATAATGCAGAGGAACACGTCCACTGCGGTGGCCCTTCCGGTCACCAAGGTGATTCTGCAGGCCATCAAAGAATCGTGGAACAAGCCTTCCTCCACACCTGTCTCCTCTAAACGCCTGGACCACATGTACAGGGTTCAGGAAGCAGGTGCTGAGTTTCTATTCACCCACCCACGTCCGAATTCCGTGGTCGTCTCCTCCTCCTCGAAGGCAAGGAAGGTGCACTCCTCCCCACCGGACAAGGAGGGCAGGAAGATCGATGGGATGGGCCGCAAGGTCTATTCAGCGGGGGCACTTGGCATCAAGGTATCCAACTATGCAGCCTGCATGGCCAGGTACCAGTATGCTGTGTGGGAACAGCTTTCCCCCTTCCTCTCTTCACTAAGTGAGGACAAGAAGACGGCGGCAATGAAATTACAAAGGGAAGGTCTCGCTGTAGCCAGACAGCAGCTGGCTGCAGCGAAACATATGGTGGAAGCTTCAGCCAAAGCCATCACATCGGCAGTTTGCATCAGGCGACACTCCTGGCTCAGGTCAACGGCACTGCACCAAGACACCAAGACCTTTATCGAGGACTTACCCTTCGAGGGTGAGGGGCTCTTCAGCACTACGACCGACGCGGCGCTGCAAGAGTTTGATAAGAGCGTCAAGACATCCAGGAACTTGGGGGTCCAGCCTTCCTCTAAGTCTCCGAAGTCGAAACAATGGTCCAAACCCTGGACCAAGAAGCCCTATCAGAAGTTCTCCCCTGAGCAGTGGCGTCCTCGCTCGCAGCAACCTGAACGACCGCCCTACTCCGGCAACGGTAGAAACCGTTATGTGGGCCAGCCTTCTAATAAATCTAAGGGGGCTCGGCCACAGAAGCAGGGGGTTTGACTTCCCGCAAGCACGCGTCATCGCCCCCACTGTCGACCATTCCATTCGCCTACGCCCTTCCCTGCCTGCCTGGGAGTTGATCTCCACAGACAGGTGGGCTCTGTCCATTATACGAGAGGGCTACAAGATAGAGTTTATCCAGACCCCAAACCAGTCCGTGGTAGTTACCACTCCCCCTTCCCCACCTCTGCTGGCGGAGGTGAGCAACCTCCTACAGAAACAAGCCATAGAAGTTGTTCCACCGGAGGCCAGGTTGGGAGGCTTCTACTCCCGCTACTTTCTGGTCCCCAAGAGGGACGGGGGCCTACGGCCTATCATGGACTTGCGGGGTCTGAACAAATTCATTCTATATCAGAAATTCAGAATGGCTACACTGCAAACAATCCTGCCCCTCATCAACCAAGGGGATTGGATGGCGACCCTGGACCTCAGGGATGCTTACTTTCATGTCAGCATCCATCCTGCGTTCAGGCGTTTCCTGCGGTTTGCAGTGGGTGCTCGTCACTTCCAATTCAGGGCCCTGCCGTTTGGACTGTCTACTGCTCCTCGGGTGTTCACGAAGCTGATGAGTGTGGTGGCTGCTCACCTTCGTCTTCAGGGAGTCGTTGTTTTTCCGTACATCGACGACTGGCTTCTCGTGGCAAGGTCGAGGGAGAGTCTAACATCTCATATCGCCATCACTCTGCGTCTTCTCGGCACCCTGGGGTTGCAGGTCAACGTGGAGAAGTCTCATCTCACCCCGTCAAAGACAGTTCAATTCATAGGGGCTCTGTTGGACACAGATCAGCACAGAGCTTTTCTTCCCGCTCAGAGAGCAAAGGACATCATGACCCTAGTACAGCTTCTCCAAAGACGACAGTGGGGCACAGCACAGCAGATCCAGCGGATGCTGGGACTGATGGCTGCGACGACGAGCGTGCTGCGTTTTGCAAGACTGCACATGAGGGGCTTACAACTATGGTTCTTGCGCCATTTTCGCCCTCTCAGAGACTCACCTCGGAAGAGGTTTACCATCCCATCCGAGGCTCTTCAATCCCTGCAATGGTGGGGGTCGGAGGGCAACATCTGCCAAGGGGCTCCCTTTCATCTGCCAACCCCTTCCGTGACTATCGCCACCGATGCTTCCATGTGGGGGTGGGGAGCTCATCTGGAGAACTTATGTGTGGGGGGCAAGTGGCCACTGAAACTCAACCGGTACCACATAAACTACCTGGAACTGCTGGCGGTCCACTTTGCTCTTCGTTCCTTCCGCCCTTTGTTAGCGGGGAAGATAGTGGCATTACTGACGGACAACACCACTGCCATGTGTTATATAAACAGGCAGGGAGGGACAGTGTCTCACAGGCTGTGCTCACTGGCATTAGATCTCTGGAGGGAGTGCCTCCAGTGGGGCATTTTTGTGAAGGCTACGCATCTGCCTGGGGTCCTCAATGTACGGGCAGACTCGCTCAGCAGGGGCGCAGCGTCCCCACACGAATGGGAACTGCAGTGGAAGTTCCTGGAACCGGTGTTCCAACTTTGGGGCTACCCGCAGTTAGACTTCTTCGCCACAGCGCGGAACAAGAAGTGCCCATTGTTTTGTGCCAGAGGGGGTGCGGACCCAGCTTCCCTGGGGGACGGACTCCTTTTCCGGTGGGAGGGCTGGTTCCTGTACATGTTCCCACCCTTACCCCTGTTGACGAGAGTGGTCCACAAGTTAGTGCAGGAGAGGCCACGATGCATTCTGGTGACCCCGTGGTGGCCCCGTCAGAGCTGGTTCCCGATTCTGCTCCAGCAGTCGGAGGGGGTCTTTTACCAGTTTCCGGCGGAACCGGACCTGTTGTCGGCCCAGGGCGGACACGTACTCCATCACAACGTGCCACACCTGAAGCTGACAGCGTGGTTCATCGATCACTAGACTTTTCCACCAGAGTTCAACATGTGCTCCAGAGTAGCAGGAAACCTTCCACCCGTGCCTCTTACGAGAGGAAGTGGAAGAAGTTCAGTGACTTCGTGGCTGGCTCTCCTGTGCCAACCAACTCGGTTGGGCTCCCAAAAATTTTTGAGTTTCTTTTGTCCTTGATCGATGAGGGGTTAGTTTTCTCCTCCGTCAAGGTTTATTTGGCAGCTATTTCTGCCTTCCATGTCTCGGTTGAGGGTCACTCTGTTTTTGCGCACCCACATTCCAAGAGGTTTTTAAAGGGGCTCTTCCGGCTTCATCCCCCCTCGAGATCCCCTCCACAGTTGTGGGACCTGACTTTAGTTTTGGACAAGCTAACTCGCCGTCCCTTTGAACCCATGGCTACATGCTCTCTGCAGCTTTTGTCATGGAAGACTGCGTTTTTAGTGGCCATCACTTCAGCACGCCGTGCGGGGGAGCTCACAGCGATGCGGTGTGACTACCCATACCTTGCCTTTAGGGAGGCCGGAGTTTCTTTGGCCCCGGACATTACCTTTCTCCCGAAAGTGGTTTCCCAGTTTCACCTTAACTTAGAGGTTTGGTTACCCACGTTTTACCCTAGCCCTTCCTCGGACGAGGAACGGAGGCTACATGCACTGGACGTTAAGCGTGCCCTCCTGTTTTATTTAAACCGTTCAAGGGGTTTTCGTAAAGATAACCAGCTTTTTGTCTCCTACTCTGCCCCTAAGTTAGGGTCCAAGATTTCGTCTCAGAGACTTTCCAAGTGGCTTACTGAGACGATCAAACTTTGTTATCTGTTGGCTAAAAAGCCTTTACCTGGACCTGTGCGTGGACACTCCACTAGGGCGATGGCTACGTCGGTGGCATTCCTGAAAGGCGTGTCCCTCTCCGATGTCTGCAAGGCGGCTACCTGGTCTTCTCCGCATGCCTTCATGAAGCATTACGCGCTGGACGTGCATGCTCAGCAGAGGACTCGGTTGGGAGCTGCGGTGCTACAGGCTGTGTCTTCAGGCTGACCGTCTTCCCGCCTCCAGGTATGCTTTGCTTGCTAATCTCCCATGAGTGTGAAGCACAGAGACCACGAAGAAGATAGACAGGTTGCTTACCTGTAACTGTAGATCTTCGAGTGGTCATCTGTGCATTCACACTACCCGCCCTCCTTCCCCACTGCTGACGGTCTCTCTCTCTCCAGAAGGGGGCTTTCAGCGGTCAGGGAGGAACTGGCGGGATTGCCGCGCGGGCGCCGGTGGGCATGCGCAGTGGGTCGCTTGCGCATGCCTGCTGGCGCCTGGCGCGAAAAAATCCCGGGCTTTTGCATATACCGATTCGGGGATCGGCGCAGGCGCACTATCCCATGAGTGTGAATGCACAGATGACCACTCGAAGATCTACAGTTACAGGTAAGCAACCTGTCTTTCTTCTTCTACTACTACTACTACTGTTGTTGTTGCGATTATTTTGCTGCCAAGTCACAGCAGCCGACTAGAGATTGTGGAGTTTTCAAGGCAAGAGACGTTCAGAACTGATTTGCTATTGCCGCGTAGCGACCTTGGACTTTGTTGTTGTTTTCCCATCTAGAGCCAGTTTGGTGTAGTGGTTAAGTGTGCGGACTCTTATCTGGGAGAACCGGGTTTGATTCCCCACTCCTCCACTTGCAGCTGCTGGAATGGCCTTGGGTCAGCCACAGCTCTCTTATCTGGGAGAACCGGGTTTGATTCCCCACTCCTCCGCTTGCAGCTGCTGGAATGGCCTTGGGTCAGCCACAGCTCTCTTATCTGGGAGAACCGGGTTTGATTCCCCACTCCTCCGCTTGCAGCTGCTGGAATGTCCTTGGGTCAGCCACAGCTCTCTTATCTGGGAGAACCGGGTTTGATTCCCCACTCCTCCACTTTCATCTTCAGCAATGGCCTTGGGTAAGCCAGAGCTCTCTTATCTGGGAGAACCGGGTTTGATTCCCCACTCCTCCACTTTCATCTTCAGCAATGGCCTTGGGTCAGCCACAGCTCTCTTATCTGGGAGAACCGGGTTTGATTCCCCACTCCTCCACTTTCATCTTCAGCAATGGCCTTGGGTAAGCCAGAGCTCTCTTATCTGGGAGAATTGGGTTTGATTCCCTACTCCTCCACTTGCAGCTGCTGGAATATCCTTTGGTCAGCCACAGCTCTCTTATCTGAGAGAACCGGGTTTGAGTCCCCACTCCTCCACTTGCATCTTCAGGAATGGCCTTGGGTAAGCCAGAGCTCTCTTATCTGGGAGAACCGGGTTTGATTCCCCCCCCCCACTTGCAGCTGCTGAAATGGCTTTGGGTCAGCCATAGCTCTTGTAGGAGTTGTCCTTGAAAGGGCAGCTTCTGGGGGAGCTCTCTCAGCCTCACCCACCTCACTCAGCTTAGAGGGAACACTGCCCGTGTTCCTGATATGTTCTAAAATAAACCATTGTGTCCTTTCTGAAGGAATGAAATAAAACCAAAACCAAAACACTTGGAAGTGCACGCCCTCAATGCGTGTATACACACAAATGGTGTTGGCAGAAAACACTTGGGGGTTATGTTGATCTGTATAAAATTGGAGAATGAAAATAGAAACGTTATTGGCAGCGAGCTGCCATTCATCTGTCACTGTGAGATTCCTTTATAATGAGAGCAGATGTTCACACCAGCTTTTTTTTTTATCATTCTGTATGCTTGGAAGGATTCGGTTGCTGAATATTGCGTTCCAGTAGGGAGCTCAAGCTAACCCGTGATAGTTGCACCAATTATGTGTTAACTGCGACGTCTGCTTTAACAAATGCAAGCAGGAGCGCTTCGAATGAACGTTGTGTCGTGGGGTCCCACAGCAACTGCAAAATCGCATGGCAAGAGATGTCGCGTCTTCTACGTAGTTACCCAGCTTTTCCTTGGTGGTCTCCCATCCAAGTAGTGACCACGCCCCCCCCCCCCCCCAAGGCTATTCCAGCAGCTGTAAGTGGAGGAGTGGGGAATCAAACCTGGTTCTCCCAGAGAAGAGTCCGCACACTTAGCCACTACACCAAACTGGCTCTCCAGTTAACATGATTCATTAACTGATGCAGAGTTACACAGCAGACTGACCATACACAGTAATACAGACCACACCCCAATAATTTATCCAAGTAACTTTGTGAAGCTTTTTCTATTTGCGCTGCCCTGTTGCCTGTGCCAGCAAACCCTCTTGAACAATTCAGGTGTGCATAGTTGGCTGAAAACTAGGAGAGTGTGCTTGTGTGTGGGGACTTTCCTGACCTCCTTGGGCAGGCTGTTCCGCAAGGTGGGGGACCACAACCGAGAAAGCACGTGTATGAGCCATTGTTAACTTTGCCCTTTTGCAGGTTGGCACTTTCAGAAGGTCTTACTTGGGGGAGCGAAGCTCTCAGGGTGGAGCACAAAGGGAGAGGTGGTCTCGCAGTTATGAGAGTCTCAGTCCACAAAGGGCTTCGTATGTGATAGCCAGGGCTGGAATTCTAGCAGGAGCTCCTTTGCATATTAGGCCACGCACCCCTGATGTAGCCAATCCTCCTGGAGCTTACAAAAAAAGAGCCTTGTCAGCTCTTTGGAGGATTGGCTACATCAGGGGTGTGTGGCCTAATATACAAAGGAGCTCCTGCTAGAATTCCACCCCTTTACTTTAAATTGAGCCCGGTAACTAAATGGGCAGCCAGTGGACTGACTGTTGAGTGGGAGTAATATGCATCTCCTTCTACTTTGTCCTTGTTGAACTCTAAGGCACATTTTTTTTTAAAGATGGCTGATCTTTTCTTTTTTTAAAAAAAATAATAATTAAAACATGTTTATTCTGCCTTATCTCCTTGGACTCCGAGGCCCCCAAATATGCAGTAAGCAGTTGAAGATGTTTATCTGGTTAAAAGGCCTGCAGGTGTCATCCAGTAAGTGCATATTAACATGCCATGTTTTGTTGCTGCATGAAGGAGAAAGAAAGTGGTCATAGAGAGAGACCCTTAATCTCAGTAACCTGCTGGTTATAAATACCTGACCTCGGACATGCTGGAATTCCACATATTCTGTATATCGCCCTTTTTATTAGATAAGCGTTCAAGCACATATATCTTCAGGGGTGTCAAATTCATTTGTTATGAGGGCCGGATCTGACATAAATGAGACCTTGTCGGGCTGGGCCTGGGCCATGTGTGTAATAAAACATAATGCCAGGTAGTGCAGATATATTATTGTTATTATTACTATTATTATTTTATTTATATCCCGCCCATTCTCCCGTTTGGGGGCTCAGAGCGGAGTACATCATAATAAAATCACAACAAAATTACAATAGCATCACAATAAAAGCCAATTTCAATGTTTAGTATACTTTAGAATGGACACAGGCAAGCACTATTAAATATTTTTTTTTTCAAAACTTAAAACATGCTTAAAAGATTAGCACGCTTGCAAGAAAACTGCAGAGACTTTTTTGCTTGGATTACAATTAGAAAAATTTCCAAAGGAAGACAGGACTTTAATCTGGTATTTGCTCTCAGCTGCTAGGACATTGTATGCGCAGCTTTGGAAACAAGGCATAATACCAGAGAAATGGGATTGGATTGTGAAAGTTTTATCGTGGAGTGAGATGGATAAATTAACTAAAAGTTTAAGAGACTATGATTTAGACTTATTCAAAAAGGAGTGGAAGAAATTCAAAGGATATATGGAGAAAGAGTGGAACGTAAAAAGACATTGGACAATTTTTTAGTATTAATCAAAAGTATTACATTTTGATAGATTAGTGGTACCTTTAGAATTAACTGGAAATTTATAACTTCGGGCAAGTCAATATTGGAGGGAGGGGGGGTGAAATATCATATGGTTTAGTATAAGAAAAGTTAATTAAATGTTGTAACCATGTGTTATTAATAAATTGTTAAAACACGAAAAGATTAGCACGCTTGCAATATTTTGCTTATTTAACAGTTTCTGATAACTGACACCTCTTGCTCTGAATACTGCATCAAAATCTGGAGACAGTGTCTGTGCAATCTGTAGCAATCTTGAGTATGCTGTTCGGGTGTTGTTCAGGTGGGTGTAAGTAGTAAACCTACTTTTGATTTATTGACATTCATTACAGAAATCTCAATGCTTTGAGCCTAAGACCCAGGGGGAAACATGAAATGACTGGGCATTGTGAGCTTTTGTATGTTAGTTGCTTCATGTGCTGGTCAGCCAATGGAGATAATGCTCTGTAGCTGCTGTATGATTGCGCAAGCCTGGCAAAGCAAGCTGTGATGCAGAAGGAAGCAGGAGAGAGAGAAGGAAGCAGATGACAGTGAATCGCTCGCGGTCTTGATAGGAGTCCTCTGGGGGCCTAATTCGACCCTCGGGCAACATGTCTGACTCCCCTGTCTTAAATTATTGTGTGATTATTATCAGGGAATAATTTGCCTGTTGGTATAAATCCCTCCAGTTGTTCTTATGTTCAAACTGCCTTTGTATTATGTTTTAGCAACTGGCTGCTAATGGATTTTTTAGTAACCAGCTGCTAGTGGAATTTATTCTACCTGCTCATACAAACCCGCTTGCATTGGGTTAACAAAGTGTGGTTGAGTCACTTTTGAGGGAAAGTGCTTTTTTTCCATTTCAACCCTTTCGTTGCACTTCTGAATTGCTGTAGTGTGCTGTTGAACATGTCCGTAATGCTTCAATGCCGCTTTCTCCCCTGTCCTCTTTCGCTGCATGATCTTCCTCAGGCTCAAAAAGCATTCTAAGGTGAGCGCTATAGCGCTAGACTGCCATTGGAACGCATTGACTCCTTTGGCTCCATTGAGTCAATGCATCTCAGTGGTGCCGCTATAGCACTTAAGCGCTATAGCAGTTGGGCATTATAGTTCTCCCCTTATTTTTTTAAAAGAAGTCCAAGAAAGATCGCACAGGGGGGGAAAGCAGCACTGTTTGAAATTACCATAGCACTTCAGAGACAGTTCATTAACGGAAGGAAATTCGCAGTATGCAACCCACATCCCTGTATCGCTTTACTTGAAATCAAGCCAGCAATGAATAACATCCGGTTTAGAATGGGAATGTGAAAAGGGCTTTCGTGTGCAACAGGATCCCTTGCACTTGCTTTTAAAAGTGAAGTCATCGCACAAGATGAAGCTAGTGTGCCGTGTTCAAAATACAGCTTTCTTTTCTTTTCTTCCCTCCACACCCAATTTTTTTTTCAATTTTATTTACTGCTTGCAAGTACAGTCAATCATAAAAGCACCACCTACATACATGTGCACCAACTTAAAAAAGTGTACAACATCCCTCAATTTTTTTAAAAAAAATAAATAGGCACGTTCTATCATTTGTGGTGGACATGCAGAAGGGCAAAAAAAAAAATATTGGGTTAAAGTTCATGAACTCCTTCAAGGAATGTTGAAAACGGTAATTCAGTTTAAGCCCGAAATTGTCATATTAAGCCTGGTTAAGAAAGACGTGGCAAAGGAAAATGTTCATTTAGTAATACACATCCCCACTGCCATGAGAATGTTATATGCAAAATATTGGAGACTGGAGAAAACTCCAAACATGGGAGAATTAATAGAAAAGGTTTTACAAGCTGCAGAAGCAGATATACTTACGGCAATAGTCAATGGGAAATCAAAGAAATTGGCTACTCAAAGATGGGAGAAACTATACGATTGGATACAAAATAGAGTTAAAGACGAGGAATGTAATGCAAGTAAAGGGTTAAAATCTGGAAGAAATGATCAGTAGAGGATAAATAAATGAAAATGAACGGTTGGATTGTAAAGAATATTAAGCAATGTAGGAATTTATGAAATAACTACCTTTCTTCTCTGTTTTAATAATTTGTGGGTGTTTCCTGATTATTTTTAACTGGATTATGAATTAGGATATAAATATCAGGATGTATAGTATAAAAATGTAATGTATGAAGAACTTATAATCAATAAATTTTTCTTTTTTGGGGAAGAAAAAAAAATAAAGTTAACAAGAGTTAAATCCAACGAATCTAACAAACGAACAAAAGATAAATCCAAAATAAAAAAATCCGTTTCCCGTAGAATAAGTTGCTAGGCACAATGTCATGTTCTGTTAAATGAGTTATCAAGGGATACCGAACGGTTACCACACGCCGCTCATATAGCTCTAAATATTCACGGCCAAATTCAAACTGGTCCGTTGGTCAGGCAGGAGAATTTAAATGGAAAGCTGTTTGTCTATTTGTTAATCTGTATTGGCTCTGCTTTCAGGGTAGATGGGCTTGTTTCTTGTAATCAGCAACTTTACTTGGTATAATCTTGAATGATGTGATGCTCCAGGGAAAATATATCTCATCACAGGGCTCTTGCTAAACCTCCTCTTTTTACTGTTTGTGTTTCTGTGTGAGTGAAATGCTGGGGAGTTACTTTTGATTTCTGGCAGCCATGTGACTGAATGATCTCCAACATGTCCTATTGTTGGAACAAAGGAGGAGTCAAGGAGCACCTTTAAGACCAACAAAATAGCATTGGAAAAAGTCCAGAAAAGGGCAACTAGAATGATTCAAGGGTTGGAACACTTTCCCTATGAAGAAAGGTTAAAACACTTGGGGCTCGTCGACTGAGGGGGTGACATGAAAGAGGTTTACAAGATTATTCATGGGATAGAGAAAGCATGAGAAAGAAGGACTTTTCTCCCTTTCTCACAATACGAGAACTCATGGGCACTCAATGAAATTGCTGAGCAGTCGGGTTAAAACGGATAAAAGGAAGTACTTCTTCACCCAAAGGCTGGTTAACACATGGAATTCACTGCCACAGGAGGGGGTGGCAGCTACACGCATAGACAGCTTCAAGAGGGGATTGGATAGACATCTGGAGCAGAGGTCCATCAGTGGCTCTTAGCCACAGCATATTGTTGGAACTCTCTGTCTGAGGCAAGTGATGCTCTGTATTCTGGGTGCTTGGGAGGGGCAACAGTGGGAGGGCTTCTAGTGTCCTGGCCCCACTGATGGACCTCCTGATGGCACCTGGTTGTTTTTGGCCAGTGTGTGACAGAGTGTTGGACTGGGTGGACCATTGGCCTGATCCAACACGGCTTCTTTTGTGTTCTTAAGTTTTATTCAGAATGTAAGCTTTCGTATGCATGCATACTTCTTCAGACGAGGGGATGGGGTACAGTGAGCTGAAATGCACAGAGCTGGTGGGTTAAGAGAATGTATTTCAGCTCACTGTACCCCATCGCCTCGTCTGAAGAAGTATGCATGCATTTGAAAGCTTACATTCCGAATAAAGCTTTGTTGGTTTTAAAGGTGCCCCTTGACTCCTGATTTGTCCTTCTGCTAAAGACCAACACGGCTGCACACCTGGATCTATGTCCTATTGTTGACAATCTCGCTCAGGTCATCTTGTGTTGTGGCTTCCTCTTTTCCTGCCACCAGGGCTTTTCTGTAGCAGGAACTCCTTTGCATATTAGGCCACGCCCCCCCTGATGCAGCCAATCCTCCTGGAGCTTACAGTAGGCCCTGTAAGCTCTGGGAGGATTGGCTACATCAGGGGTGTGTGGCCCAGGGATGGAATTCTAGCAGAAGCTCCTTTGCATATTAGGCCACGCCCCCCTGATGTAGCCAACCCCCCGGAGTTTACAGTAGGCCCTGGAATAAGAGCCCTGTAAGCTCCAGGAGGATCGGCTACATCAGGGGTGTGTGGCCCAGGGATGGAATTCTAGCAGAAGCTCCTTTGCATATTAGGCCACGCCCCCCTGATGCAGCCAATCCTCCTGGAGCTTACAGTAGGCCCTGTAAGAGGAGCCCTGTAAGCTCTGGGAGGATTGGCTACATCAGGGGTGTGTGGCCCAGGGATGGAATTCTAGCAGAAGCTCCTTTGCATATTAGGCCAGCCCCCCCCCCCCCCGATGCAGCCAATCCTCCTGGAGCTTCCAGTAGGCCCTGTACTAAGAGCCCTGTAAGCTCCTGGAGGATTGGCTACATCAGGGGTGTGTGGCCTAATATGCAAAGGAGTTCCTGCTACAAAAAAAAGCCCTGCCTGCCACCTTCAACATTTCCTAGCATTATTGTCTTTTCTAGTAAGTCCAGTCTTCTCTTGATGTGACTAAAGTACAGCAGCCTCAGTTTAGTCATGTTCACTTCTAGGGAGATTTCAGACTTGATTTGACAGGGGGGGGGGGTTGGAATCATTTGTTACGAGGGCCAGATCTGACATAAATGAGACCTTGTCGGGCCGGGCCATGTGTGTACCTGTTTAGGATTAGGTGCAGAGCCAGATTAACAATTAGGCCAAGGAGGAACTGGCCTAAGGGCCCCCACACCTTTAGGGGCCCCAGGCTGGTTTTTTCTTCCGTTTCCCCCCTGCTTGCAGCCTTCCCAGCCGCCACGCGCAGCCGGCAACTGAGCCACTCTTTGCCCGAGTTGCCCAGTGCGGCTGCTGCTGGCGTTGTTGCCAAGTTTGCCTCTCTCTGCCTCTCCCCCGCAGCTTTGTCGAATGGGCTTTTGAGAAGGGGCCTGCAGATGATTTGTGAGGGGCCCCCCGAAGATTTTGACTGCCTAGGGGCCTCCACAGGGTTTAATCCGGCACTGATTAGGTAACAGAGATATAAACTTTATAAAGGACACAGATAAATACAGTTAAAGTTTTTTTTTTTAAAGAACCCTTAAAATAAAACATGCTTAAAACATTCACACTCATTGGTCTTAAAAGGTGCTTTCTTTGTATTTCTCCTATGGGATCCAGGGAACTGGGCAAAGGAAGCTCTGGCTCTTTCCTTTCTTTCCCAGGGGACCAGGAGGGAGAGGCGCCTCAGCCAATAGAAGGAAGAGAGGCTTGGCTCAGTAGCTTTGCTGTTTGGGATTGAGAAGGCCTGGCAAAGCAAGCTCTCCCTCCCCCCCTTCCTCCCCAAGGAAGGAACCTCAGTCAATGGAGAAAATAGAGGTTTTGCGCTGTAGCTCTTTTGGGATCGAGCAAGCCTTGCAAAGCAAGCTGTTATGCAGAAGAATGCAAGAGAGAGGAAGAAGGAAGCAGATGACAGCTGGTTGCTCAGGGTCCTGATAGGAGCCCTCCGGGGCACCCCTGACCTAGAACCCACTTTCTTGCCTAGGGTGGCAGAAATAGTAAAAGAGATCTTTGTTTCAGTGTGCCATTTCATTTTCTTCTGTGCTGAAACGCCCCCGTCCTGTGCGCACTCACACACACAAAGCTAGCAGTGCTATCCAAAGCAAGAGTTTCACCCTTCGAGAGCCAGTTTGGTGTAGTGGTGAAGTGTGCGGACACTTAGCGGGAAGAACCAGGCTTGATTCCTCACTCCTCCACTTGCAGCTGCTGGAATGGCCTTGGGTCAGCCATAGCTTTTGTAGGAGTTGTCCTTGAAAGAGCAGCTGCTGTAAGAGCTCTCTTAGCCCCACCCACCTCACAGGGTGTCTGTTGTGTGTGTGTAGGGGGGGGGAGGTAAAGGAGATTGTGACCGCTCTGAGACTCAGAGTATAGGGCGGGATATAAATCCAATATCATCATCTTCCACGGCTTATTAAAATTGTCAGCTTGGGGAACTTTCTGTGGGAATATATACCGATTTTTAACCTCTAGGAACATACATCGGGGTCCATTAGCTGTTTCATTTTTGCAGGTTTTAAACACTCAATCTACCCTCTCCCCCCAAATTTAGCCTTTATATTGTGGTTCTTGCAATTTCCCCCCTGAGTAATGAAGATTACAACAGTTGAACGAGTTAGTGATGAGGGACAGTGCAGAATTTTACCTCAGCAATACAAGAGGCAGTGGGAACAGCATTCTGAACTGTATGGTAAGGAAAGTTAAATTAGCCTTTTAAGTTTTGATGTTTGAGAATTAAAGGTTTGGATGCACGGATGAGAGAAATCGGTTAATTCATCAGGAGTGTGGATTAAAGATCTTTGGAGGTATCAGATCTTGGATTGTTCCCTCGTCTGGGTAACTAAATGTAAAAAAGCACTAGAATAATCTATCAGGGATTTTCTGGCTGTCCTGTGGAACTAAGGTGAACATAACAGAAGCCGTGTTGGATCAGGCCAATGGCTCATGCAGTCCAAAATTCTGTGTCATACAGTGGCCAAAACCTAGGTGTCATCAGGACGTCCACCAGCTGTGGTAGAGAGCTGTGGTTTTTTTTGTTATAAACCTGCCTGAGGGAAGACCTTTTCCTTCAGCTTGTACCATTTAGCATGTAACATGCCACAATTCCCGGCTGGTTGATAATATTTACTTTGGTTATCTGTTTTCTTCCTGAATAAACTTTGTTCTTGTTCCTGTCAGTTTACCGTGCTTACCGGCATAGGCTTGCTGTTTATACCCAGGTCAGACCCCTCGTTTTGCTGAGGGGCAGTTTATAGCTAGAAAATAATAAATAAATTCTAATATAAAGGTAAAGGTAGTCCCCTGTGCAAGCACCAGTCGTTTCCGACTCTGGGGTGACGTTGCTTTCAGAACGTTTTTACGGCAGACTTTTAACGGGGTGTTTTGCCATTGCCTTCCCCAGTCATCTACACTTCCCCCCCAGCAAGCTAGATCCCCATTTGACCAACCTCGGAAGGATGGAAGGCTGAGTCAACCTGGAGCCGGCTACCTGAACCAGCTTCCTCTGGGATCGAACTCAGGTCGTGAGCAGAGGGCTCCGACTGCAGGACTGCAGCTTTACCACTCTGCGCCACGGGGCTCTTTAAATTCTAATATATGTCATCCCATATATCATAAACGCAGTGCACCCAAAATGATTGAAATGGATGCCAGCTAAAGACAAGCCTGGACATAGCTTAGAATGAGGATCAGAGTGGATGATTGGCTAATCCTCTTCCCTACACTAGGGAGATGCATAGTTTAGGAACAGTAAGCCTCCCAAGAAACTATTGATTGCTCTCATCAATGAACAGCCACACTTCCATTTATCCTAATTTAGCAACACTTAACACTATTCACCAAATCTGGTTAGCTTTTCCCATCGGGTACTTAGTGGGCCATCAAGAATCATTTATGCCTATAGTCTACTTTGGGTAAACTCATCAAGCCTCTCCCAAATCACTGTCCATCTCTGAAAAACCCGTCAAGTTATTGTTTTGGGGGCACACACATCAAGACTGCCTCAGGGAACATTTTCCCTAAAATTGTAGCACTCTGCTCCATGGCTCTGTATGTGTGCGTCTGTGTGTCTGTGTTCTGGACATCATACTTCATACCAGTGCTCCCTGTAAGCTGTGGGCTTTTGTGAGCAAAAATTCTAGTTCATGGGCTGCTGGCATTTAAGTTGTGAGTGAGTGTTTTGACTACTGCATAAATTAGTTTGCTCTGGGGCCATTCTTCCTGAGCTGTGTCAAAAATTTGTGAGCCAGAGGCTAAAACACTGTGAGCTAGCTAACACTAATTCAGCTTAGAGGGAACACTGCTTCACATCTCCATTTGCGTGTGGGCCTTCTCCATTCCTTCGTGAAATGCTGGTTGTTTTGCTGCTGCTTCCGTGGACCGTCCTCTTTGAGACTGGTAATTTTATAACTTTCTCCAAAATTGCTTTCTCTCTCTCCTGTCTGATTTTCTCTTAGCTTTTATGTGTGTATTTTAAGTGTGTGTGTTTTCTCCTCATTTATCTTACTTTTTAATGAAAACCTAATTGGTGAAACATCTTTCTGGTTTATCTTGAGAGCTCTTAAGGGAAAAATCCCCATAAAGAGGTGGAGAATCCCAGTTATCCATCTCTTGCTCTGTCTTCTTACACTAATTCCCCCAATTAAATAGGAGGCTGCCTCTATGGGTAACAAAACCTTTATAAATCCCTGCTTAGAACCCTGGTGCAGTGGCATACATAGAAGGGTCAGGGAGGAATCCAGAAATTCTGGCATTCATTGTAAAGACGCTTTACCATTTTATTCAATCAGGTGGACTGTTTGTTGCAAGATTTGACTCCAGTGGCACTGTAAAGACTATCAGTATTTCCAGGGTATTATAGCAGGCCACAAATAAATTAGGCTACTGCTACAGTATATGCTTTCAAGATTCAAAGCTCCCTTCATCAGTTACCTGGAGATCTTGTTCTTTAAGGTTGACTAGAATTTTGCTCTTTTTGCCCAAGACTCTAGGATTCTGTTAGTCCCAGGGCTTTTTAAAAGCAGAGACACACAGGGATTATTATTATTATTATTTATGCAGTTCCGGCTGGCTTAATGTCAGGGGGTGTGGCCTAATATATAGATGAGTCCCTTTTGTGTGAGACAATGGTGGCATCAGAGTGTTTGACCTAATATGCAAATGAATTCCTTCTGGGCTTTTTCTACAAAAAAGCTTTGTATGAAATAATGGTGACATTGGGGGTGTGGCCTAAAATGCATGTGGGCCTTCTCCATTTCTCCATGAAATGCTGGTTGTTTTGCTGCTGCTTCCGTGGACCTTCCTCTTTAAGACTACAAAAACATTCCTATGTAAAACAATGGTGATGTCAGGGGGTGTGGTCTGATATGCAAATGAGTTCCTACCAGCCCTTTTTCTACAGAAAAGACCTGCGTGAAACAATGGTACATCAGGAGGTGTGACCTAATATGCAAATGAGTTCTTGCTGGACTTTTTCTACAGAAAAGCCCTGTGTGAAACAAGGGTGATACCAGGGGGTGTGGCCTAATATGCAAATGAGTTCTTGCTGGGCTTTTTCTACAAAAACAAAAAAGCCCTGACTAGTCCCATGTTCCCTTTTAACTGTCAGGGCATCTTCCCGTTGCACTCCAAGAAAGGGCGGTAAAGATGTCTGTCAGGGAGCCCACTTGGATCCGTCTGTCTTCATTTTGCTTCCTTTTTTCCTCGGTATTTAAACATAAGGAGCCTGTGATGTTATCTTCAGTAACTCCAGCAGGGCGGACAGTGTTACTGTTGTGTATATCTTATGTCGCAGCCAGGATGACATAGCCACGTTGCGCGAAGATAGGTTGGAGAAGAGGGAGTTGAGTTGGACAGTCAAGAGCACCCTATTTTCCCATTCTAGGAAAGCACTGGGTTGCAGAAAGTCCATTGCAGCTGAGGAGAAAAGGCTTAACCCAACATGCCTCCTTCAGATGCTTTTCCTGTTGCCCAGCAGGTGTTTTTAAAAAGATGAGGCCAGGTTTTTTATTTTTTCATTTCATTTCATTTTATTTGATTTATATCCCACCCTACCCCACCAAAGCGGGCTCAGAGCGGCTCACAACATAAAAATTCTAACAATAAAATTCAAGAATTAAAATACAATAATAATTTACATAATTAAAACAACTAATATATCAATACATCAATCAGTCTCAGTGTGCTATCTTATAGTCTTCCATCAGAATACTTCGATGTTTCAATGCCGGTCAGTTCTAAGCCAACCGGAAGAGGACTGTCTTACAGGCCCTGCGGAACTGTCCAGTGTCCTGCAGGGCCCTGACCTCCTCCGGTAACTGGTTCCACCAGCGAGGGGCTGTGATCGAGAAGGCCCTGTCCCTAGTTGACTTCAACTGGGCCTCTTTTGGCCCGGGGATTACAAGCAGATTTCTAGAGCCGGATTGCAGCACTCTCTGGGGGGCATATGGGAAGAGATGGTCCCTAAGGTAGGCAGGTCCTAGGCCATATAGGGCTTTAAAGGTAATAACCAGCACCTTGTACCGAGCTCGGTATATTATTGGCAGCCAGTGCAGTCCCCGGAGGCCCGGCTGAATGTGCTCCCGTCTAGGTGTGTCTTATGATGAGCAGGGCTTTGGAGATCCGATTAGCTGTGGTGATTAAAATAATGTTGTTTCGGTGGCAGCTGCCAGCACAGTGTTCTACCCTCGTTCTTTTCCGTCTTTGAAAATGACTGCGGGTACGGTAGTTGTCCCCTTTCCCGGAGCATGACGACTTAGCAGTGGCGATCCACACTACAGTCACCTTGAGAATAGATCATTGTAATGCTCTCTACGGGGGGCTACCCTTGACCCTGACTCAGAAACCACAACTAGTGCAGAACACTGCAGCACGGCTGTTAATGGGGCTCCCTTGGTGGGAGCACATTCGGCCAGTCCTGAAAGAGCTGCACTGGCTACCTATTGTGTTCCGAATCCATTTCAAGGTGTTGGTATTGACCTTTAAAGCCCTTTATGGTCAGGAGCCTGCCTATCTACGGGATCGTCTTTCTCCCCAGAGAGCACTGCGTTCAGGGACACAAAACCTACTGTCCATCTCTGGACCAAAGGGGGCCAGGCTGTGTTCCACACGGGCTAGTGCCTTCTCGGTGGTAGCACCAGAGATGTGGAATGCCCTCCCGGAGTCCATAAGGGCCCCGTGGGATCTCTCTCAATTCTGCAGGGCCTGCAAAACTGAATTATTTCAACAGGCCTTCAGCATCTAACCGAGAGAGGACTTCCACCCTACACCGCTGAGGAGTTATGATCATTGTAGGATCACTATGATATGCAGATGATACCACTCTAATGGCAGAAAGTGAGGAGGACCTAAAGAACCTCTTGTTGAGGGTGAAAGAGGAGAGCACAAAAGTAGGCTTGAAACTCAACATCAAAAAAACTAAGATCATGGCATCCGGCCCCATCACTCCTTGGCAAATAGAAGGAGAAGACGTGGAAGTCGTGATAGACTTCACATTTCTGGGGTCCAAGATCACTGCAGATGGTGACTGTAGCCATGAAATTAAAAGACGTTTGATCCTTGGGAGGACAAATATGGCGAACCTGGGCAGTATAATAAAAAGTAGAGACATCACCCTGCCTACAGAAGTCCGTATAGTCAAAGCGATGGTATTCCCAGTAGTAATGTGTGGCTGTGAGAGCTGGACCATAAGGAAGGCCGAGCGCAGAAGAATAGATGCTTTTGAGCTGTGGTGCTGGAGAAGAATCTTGGGAGTCCCTTGGACTGCAAGAAGATCCAATCAGTCAGTCCTAAGGGAAATCAACTCTGACTGTTCCCTGGAAGGTCAGATGCCAAAGCTGAAGCTCAAATCCTTTGGCCACCCAATGAGAAGGGAGCACTCCCTGGAGAAGACCCTGATGCTGGGAAAGACACAAGGCAAAAGAAGAAGGGTACGGCAAAAGAGGAGATGGCTGGACAGCGTTACTGGTGTAACAAACACGAATTTGAGCAGACTTCGGAGGATGGTGGCAGACAGGAGGGCCTGGCGTGACTTTGTCCATGGGGTTGCAAAGAGTCGGACTCGACTGTGCGACTGAACAGCAACAAAATCGGAAATGAAAGATCCCTCCTATCGTAGTTGTACAGCACCATAAAATGTTTTAAAAGTAATTGTATTTTGTTGGTTTTAAATTGTAATTATACATTTGAAGAGCTGCCCTGAGTCCGCTTGCGGAGAGGGCGGGATAGAAATCTAAATAAATGTTTTTACCAGTAAACACTGCAGAGTGAGCTGTGACTGTATTCACATTAATAGCAGCAGCAATTGCCTCATTTTCTACATTACTTCCCGTAAAAGATTATTTGCGGTATGAATTTGGTCATTTTGGGAAGTGAAACTGCTAAATGAGAATTTCAGAGGGTAGACGTCTTGGTCTAGAGCCGGGGTGTCAAACTTATTTGTTATGAGGGCTGGATCAGACAGAAATGAGACCTTGTCGGGCCGGGCCATGTGTGTACCTATTTAAGATTAGGTAGCTGAGATATGAACTTTATAAAGTCTTAGACACAAACACAATTAGAGATTTTTTTTAAAAAATAAACATACTTAAAACATTAGCACTCGTTGGTCGTAAAAGTGCTTTCTTTTTATTTCTCCCATGGGATCCAGGGAACTGGACAAAGGAAGCTCTGCCTCTTTCCTTCCTTCTGCAGGGGACCAGGAGGGGGAGGAGCCTCAGCCAATGGAGAAAATAGAGGCTTTGCTCTGTAGCTTCTGCACGATTGGGTAAGCCGGGGAAAGCAAGCTGTGATTCAGAAGGAAGCTAGAGAGAGGGAGAAGGAAAGCAGATGACAGCCAGTTGCTCGGGGGCCTGATGGGAGCCCTCCAGGGGCCTGATTTGGCCCCTTGGCCACATGTTTGACATCCCTGGTCTAGAGTAAGACAGTCAGTTCTGAGTTCAGAAGTGTCTTAAGAGACTAAGAAGAATTTCAGAGTCCAAGAATTAAAGTTTCCTT
This sequence comes from Heteronotia binoei, assembly GCF_032191835.1. Taxonomy (NCBI): domain Eukaryota; kingdom Metazoa; phylum Chordata; class Lepidosauria; order Squamata; family Gekkonidae; genus Heteronotia; species Heteronotia binoei. The sequence goes on from NC_083223.1 coordinate 7,142,479, forward strand.
CATCAGATACTGTAGAGTAGAAATGAAGATCTTAGTCCTTTTATTTTAGTCAGAAGGTGGGAGAGAAGTTGTAAAGAATGCTTGTAAAGGATACAGAGGTACCATAAGTATTGTAGTGAAATAGGGTTGCCAAATATAATTCAGAAAATATCTGGGGACTTTGGGCGGAGCCAGACTTTCCCATTCCCAAAATAAATACATAAAAATGCAGCAGTGCAGTTCACCTGAAAAGTCATCATTTCCTCATCCCCCAATAGCTGCAATTCTAGTAAATAAAAGTGTGAACACACAAAAAGCAGCCAAAATGCACAGTTTGCAAGCTCACATTTTTTGTGATCTCACTGGGGCTTTATTCACAGGAACTGCTGTTTTGTCAGGCTAACTGGCAAATAAAAAGAGAGAGTTTTCCTCCATCCCATAAGCAGGCTCCTATACAAAGACTCTGAAAACAATGCGGAACAAGCACGGAGAAACACACACACTTACTGGCTCTACAAAGACTTCTGAAAAGTACAGGGGCTGTGCGTGCTCTCTATCTCTCACACACACACACACTTACTGACTGCGGTTTCTCCACAAGGACAGCTGAAAACTACAGGGGTGACGCTGCTCTCTTTTTCACACACACTCACACACTTACTTGCTCTGAAACGAAAGCAAAGCAAACTGAGGGGCTGTGCCCTCAGGAGGCTCCTCCTACTTCCTGCTCAAATCTAAATGCACACACACATTTTAAAATGGGACCTGTTTGCAGGTTTCTAAACCTGCCTGAGATCTAGGGGTACATAGTGGCTGTGTGGATAGGGCTTCTCTCGCCTGCCAGCTGGCTGGGGGCAGGGTGGAGCCTGTAAAACCAGGGGATCCCCTGCTGGGACCTGTGGATTAGGAAGCCTATAGAGAAACTTGTTGCACATGTATGGTGGTAATGGCACCTTGTGTTAGGAGATCTAAGTTTGGACCAGAACCAATGGGTTGAAGCTAAATCAAAAGAGTTTTAGGCTAAATATCTGGAAGAACTTCTTGAAAGAGCGGTTCCTCAGTGGAACAGGCTTCCTCGGGAGGTGGTGGGCTCTCCTTCCTTGGAGGTTTTCAAACACAAGCTAGATGGCCCTCTGACAGCAATGAGGATCCTGTGAATTTAGGGGGAGGTGTTTGTGAGTTTAGAGCAGTTCCTCAGTGGAACAGGCTTCCTCCTTGGGAGGTGGTGGGCTCTCCTTCCTTGGAGGTTTTCAAACACAGGCTAGATGGCCCTCTGACAGCAATGAGGATCCTGTGAATTTAGGGGGAGGTGTTTGTGAGTTTAGAGCGGTTCCTCAGTGGAACAGGCTTTCTCCTTGGGAGGTGGTGGGCTCTCCTTCCTTGGAGGTTTTTCAACAGAAGCTAGATGGCCATCTGACAGCAATGCTGATTCTGTGAACTTAGGCAGGTTGTGAGAGAGCATATGAGCATATGAAGCTGCCTTATACTGAATCAGACCCTTGATCCATCAACGTCAGTATTGTCTTCTCAGACTGGCAGCGGCTCTCCAGGGTCTCAAGCGGAGGTTTTTCACACCTCTTTGCCTGGACCCTTTTTTGGAGATGCCGGGGATTGAACCTGGGACCTTCTGCTTCCCAAGCAGATGCTCTACCACTGAGCCACCGTCCCCCCCAGAGAGAGGGCAGGAAGGCTTGAATCAGTGCTTAGTTCTCATGACTCGTTCTTACGTGTCCAGAGAAATGCTGAACACCACTTGGCAGTCAGACAGCAATTTTTCTCCAAGCCAGGTTTGCCGGGGATCCTTGCCATCTTCTGGGCATGGAGCCTTTAGGGGTCACTGGGGAAGTGTGTATAGGGGGGGTAGGTATTGTGAGGTCCCTGCATTGTGCAGGGGGTTGGACTAGATGACCTTTGAGGTCCAACTCTGATTCTAACTCTACGAGGTAGGTGAGGCTGAGTGTGTGCCTGGTTCAAGGTCACCCAGTGAGCCTCTGTGGCAGAGTGGAGATTTGAACCTGGATCTCCTAGATCTTAATCCAGAGCTCTAACCATTACATCACACTGCCTTTCTTGGAGTCTTGTGTCAGATCTGTTAAGAGGCAGTTTGGTGTAGTGGTGAAGTGCACAGACTCTTATCTGGGAGAACCGGGTTTGCTTCCCCACTCCTCCACTTGCAGCTGCTGGAATGGCCTTGGGTCAGCCATAGCTCTTGTAGGAGTTGTCCTTGAAAGGGCAGCTTCTGTCAGAGCTCTCTCAGCCCCACCCACCTCACAGGGTGTCTGTTGTGGGGGAGGAAGGTAAAGAAGATTTTGAGCTGCTCTGAGACTCTTGAGATTCAGAGTGAAGGGTGGTGTATAAATCCAACATCATCTTCTTCTTTGCATCAGCTGTTCATTAGTAACTCTTTTATTTAATACAAATACAATAACTTTTATTGGCATGATATCGAACATGACAAGGAACCAATCCATCCATCAAATGGCAGTTTGCAAATACATTAAGCACCTCCTAGATGCTAATTATAAAAATTTTGCAACAGTTTCAATTACCAGTTGGTTCCAAGTCGACAACAGGAAGACAATTATATATTTGTTGGGCTTCACTGTTTGCTCACTCAGTCAGGGGTCAATGACCCTCACTCAGAAACTACAACTAGTGCAGAACACTGCAGCACGGAGCGCAGGTCAGAGTTAAAAGTACAGTTTAAGAGCACATGTTCTAAAATTTCTATCTCGGGACATGCACAAAAGAACAATCTGTTAGCAGAGGGAGTTTTATGGAACCTTCCAAGAAGTATCGCAGATGGCGGCACATTGAACCTAGCTAGCGAATAGGTTCTGCGTTGCCAAGGGGCAGTTAGGCAGGTGGGATATTCAGCCCTACACACAGGAGGTAAAAACCCCAAACGCAAGGGGGAGCGTCTGTCTTTAGCAAGGCTTTCAAGAACCTGCAATTCAACGTCAACCAGTCTTGCAATGGATCGGGGGCCCTGAACCGGATAGCCCAAGCTAGACGCCTGTTGTTAGATCTTGGGAACTAGGCAGGGTCATCCCTGGTTTGTGCTTGTTTAGGAGACCACCAAGGAAATCTCTAGGGTCGCTACACAGAGGCAGGTGATGGCAAATCATCTCTGATAGTCTCTTGCTTTGGAAACTCTGTGGAGGTCAACATAAGTTAGATGGATGGATGGGCTGTCTGGCATCCTAGGCAAGGCTAAGTTCTGGTGCGCCCCCCAAAAAATGATGACATCACCAAGTCACATGGGGGGCACCCACTTTGGCGCTCCCAGAGGCCAGCGCCCTAGGCAATCACCTGGTTTGCTTAGTTGCAGGGCCATCCATCCATCCATTCATCTGTCTGTCTATCATCTATCTATCATCCGTCCATCCATCTATCCACCCATCCACCCATCCATCCATTGCTGGCCCTAGACTGTCTGGCACCCTAGACAAGGCTAACTTCTGGTGCGCCCCCCCCCCAATGATGACATCACTGAGTCACATGAGGGGCATCTACTTCGGTGCCCCCAGAGCCAAGTGCCCTAGGCGATCACCTAGTTTGCTTAGTGTCAGGGCCATCCATCCATCCATCCATCCATCCATCTATCATCCATCTATTATCCATCCATCCATCCATCCATCTACCCATCATCCATCCATCTATCTATCCATCTATCCATCCACCCATCATCCATCCATCCAGCCATCATCCATCTATCATCCATCTATTATCCATCCATCCATCCATCCATCCATCCATCCACCCATCATCCATCCATCTATCTATCATCCATCCATCCATCCATCCATCTATCCATCATCCATCTATCATCCACCTATCATCCATCCATCCATCATCCATCTATCATCCATCCATCCATCCATCCATCATCCATCTATCATCCATCTATTATCCATCCATCCATCTATCATCCATCTATCATCCATCCATCCATCCAGCTATCATCCATCCATCTATCATCCATCTGTCATCCATCTATCATCCATCCATCCATCCATCCATCCATCCATCCATCCATCCATCCATCCATCTATCATCCATCCATCCATCCATCCTCTTATCTCATCCATCCATCCATCCCAGACTCTTATCTGGGAGAACCGGGTTTGATTCCCCACTCCTCCACATGCACCTGCTGGAATGGCCTTGGGTTAGCCATAGCTCTCGCATGAGTTGTCCTTGAAAGGGCAGCTGCTGTGAGAGCCCTCTCAGTCCCACCCACCTCACAGGGTGTCTGTTGTGGGGGAGGAAGGTAAAGGAGATTGTGAGCCACTCTGAGACTCTTCGGAGTGGAGGGCGGGATATAAATCCAATATCTTCATCTACCTCAGGGTGTCTGTTGTGGAGGGGGGGAAGGTAAAGGAGATTGTGAGCCGCTCTGAGACTCTTCGGAGTGGAGGGCGGAATATAAATCCAATATCTTCTTCTATCTTCTTCCAATTATTATTTTTTTTTACTTTTTATTATTTTAATTTGGTATAAAAAAAGACATCACTTACAGGAAAAAAAACATACAGGAAAAAGTGCAAAACTTAAATATAAATACATTTTACATACACAAAACCTTAACTCATATTACAAGCTAACAACATATTTGAAGAGCCAATTAGTACAGAATGTAATCCAGATATTTAGTTGGAGTAGATGAGCTGGAAGACGGATTTTCATTTATATATGCAAGGAATCCAGACCATTTTTCAACAAAGTTATCTGCTACTAATGGATTTTCAAATTTCAATATGCAGGATGCCAACTTATCTTGAATCAAGAGATCCCAGACTTTATCAAACCATTGACGAATATTAGGACCTTTGTCAGATTGCCAACATTGTGCCACCTTGATTTTAGCTGCCATTAATAAAATAGAAAATAGTTCTTATTTCAATTTAGAACACGGATTATTATTCCACATTTTCAGCAGAATCAGCTCTGGTACTAGAGGGATATCACATCCAATTATTTTTGTAGCAATCTTTAGCACTGATTTCCAAAATAGTTTTATCTTGGGACATTCCCACCAACAATGTTTTAACATGCCTATTTCTCCACATCCTTTCCAACAACTTGGGTTTGGGATTAATTTGCTACGAAACATAGTAAACGGCGTGCAATACCATCTGGACCAGTCTTTAAAGCTTTGGATTTTAATATAAGAGGATCTTGATTTAAATAAAGAGCTTTTCCATACTGAGTTCCATTGTTCTTCTGAAAAAACTTTCCCACAGTCTTTCTGCCACTAATTTTGTTGCAATGTACATTGTGCCCATGTCTTTAAGTTTAGTAACTGCTAAATGTTGGAAATTATCCCTCTAACAGCTGTAGAGCTATTCTGTAAGAAGTACAGAAAGAAGTACTTTTCTCCCTTTCTCACAATACAAGAACTCGTGGGCATTCGATGAAATTGCTGAGCAGACAGGTTAAAACGGATAAAAGGAAGTACTTCTTCACCCAAAGGGTGATTAACATGTGGAATTCACTGCCACAGGAGGTGGTGGCGGCCACAAGTATAGCCACCTTCAAGAGGGGTTTAGATAAAAATATGGAGCACAGGTCCATCAGTGGCTATTAGCCACAGTGTGTGTGTATATATAAAATTTTTTGCCACTGTGTGACACAGAGTGTTGGACTAGATGGGCCGTTTGCCTCATCCAACATGGCTTCTCTTATGTTCTTATGTTCTGTAACCAAATTTCAAAGGCATTTAATTGTCTGTTTGCACATGTAAGAGGTATAATTTTGTCCAAGGTATCATGTATTTGATAATATTGCATCCAGGGGATTTTGATTTTATGTTTTGCTTCTAGTTGGGCTATTGAACTAAGTTTACCGTTGGTTGTAATGTCTATTAGACGGAAAATATTTTTTTCGCGCCAGAGTTTAAAATCATTCAAATTTTTCCCTGGTAAAAACCAGGTTTGTCCAAGAAAGGCCATAAAAGGGGAGGTGGCCGGTGTTAAAACCTCTCTAAATTTATTCCATAAATTAAGTGTATGTTCTAAAAAAGGATTGTTCAAGACCTTTTTCGGTCTTTCAAATTTCCTAAGCCAAATGACCTCTTGTAGCAACGCCTCGCTAAGCGAAGCCTTTTCCATACTTAGCCACGCTGAATCATAGTACGGATTTGCATATGAAAGTATATATTTTAATTGAGATGCTACATAGTATTTCTCTAAGAGGGGAACACCCAAACCTCCTAACGACGTAGGTTTTGATATCATAGAAAGGGAGAGTCTATGGTGTTTATAGTTCCACAGGAAATCCATAAAGGCTTTTTACCACCTTTGCAAATCATTTCTATCAATTGGGATAGGCAGATTCTGAAATAAAAATAGAAATTTTGGTAATAAAAAAGATTTTAAAAGATCAATTTTCTCAGCAGTGAAAAAGTACCTCTGGAGCATTCAGATAACGAATTCTTAATGGAAAGAAAAAGGGGAGAATAATTCACGAGCTAAATCTTTGAGGTTCAGCGGTATATTAATCCCCAGATCTCTCTCTATCTCTCGGCTTGACTTCACTAACGAAGATTTAAGAAGGGTGCAGTAGTCCACGTCTGCTGCAGGCTCGCTGGTGGCTGACAAGACCAATGCGGGACAGGCAGATCCGGCCACAGTGGCTGCAGGGAAAAGTCTGATTTGGGGTTGGTGCTGTAGCAGTGCGATTCTTCCTCAATCTCCTTTTGTCCTCAAGACCAGCTATGCGTGCGTTTTCAAAGGAAGAGACAGCCTGGTGGATGGTGTGCCTCCATGCTTTGCGATCTGAGGCTAGGTCAGACCACTGGTGATGGTTGATGCGACAGGTGCCAAGGGATTTCTTCAAGGAGTCCTTGTACCTCTTCTTTGGTGCCCCTCTATTTCGATGGCCGGTGGAAAGTTCGCCATACAGAGCAATCTTGGGAAGGCGGTGGTTTTCCATCCTAGAAATATGTCCTGCCCAGCGCGTCTTCAACAGCAGTGCCTCGATGCTTGTATCCTCCGCCCGCTTGAGGACTTCAGTGTTGGTCACAAAGTCACTCCAGTGGATGTTGAGGATGGTGCGAAGGCAGCGCTGATGAAAGCGCTCAAGGAGTCACAGGTGATGGCGGTATAAAACCCACGATTCGGCGCCGTAGATGAGGGTTGTCATCACAACCGCTTTGTAAACATTGATCTTTGTGCCTTTTTTCAGATGCTTGTTGCTCCACACTCTTTTGTGCAGTCGGCCAAATGCACGGTTTGCCTTTGCCAGCCTGTTGTCAATCTCCTTGTCGATCTCAGATCTCCCCAGATATCTCCCCAGATATCGCCAAGATTTTTCCACCCATTTGTAAGAAAATTCGAGTTAAAATACTTGTTTCACCGTGGGTGCAATTACTATAGGATAAATTTCGGATTTTAAAAAATTGACAGTAAATCCAGAGTGAATACTAAATTGATCAATTATTAATTTTAATTTTTTAAGGAAGACAAGAGGATTATAGCTGCAAAACAGAATAAAATCATACATAGGTATCAAACAGAAAACATAAATGACTAAGGCCATATGCGTTTTGGACAATTTGGCTTTCCTCAGTGATCAGACGTTAGCTCGAAGTAATACAATAAATACTAACATTACAATGAATATTAAAATAAATAGTAAAAATTGCACATTAGCTCCAAGTAATACAATAAATCCTAAAATTAGGAACAATTCAAAATGATTGGCTATAAATTCCGTGTGAATGTACTTTCCTTGGGCCAAGAGAGAAAGACACAAAATTGAAGACACACACATATAACCAGGGCTAGAGGGATTTGAAAATGAGGCCTCTGTATTTTCACCCTGCCTTGAGGGATTGAGATTTTATGTAAAATCATATTGTATTGGTCCTAATTTTAGGATTTATTGTATTACTTGCCGTTAAGCCAGTTTAGTGTAGTGGTGAAGTGCGCAGACTCTTATCTGGGAGAACCGAGTTTGATTCCCCACTCTTCCACTTGCAGCTGCTGGAACGGCCTTGGGTCAGCCATAACTCTCTCCGAGCTATCCTTGAAAGGGCAGCTTCTGTAAGAGCTCTCTCAGCCCCACCCACCTGACAGGGTGTCTGTTGTGGGGGAGGGGGAAGGTAAAGGAGATTGTGACTGCTCTGAGACTCTGAGATTTAGAGTATAGGGCAGGATATAAATCCAATATCATATCTTCTAATGTGCAAGATTTAAGTTTGACCACTGAGGTAGGCTAAATTGGCTGAAATGAGGATGGTCTTGGTCACTTACGTTTTCCGTTTGATATCTGTGTGCAATTCTTCTTTGTCTAGAACATAAATGATACATACTTCTCATGGGTATATTTATATTAATCATTTTACATTTCAGATGTTTTTGAAAAAGTATGTGCTACTGGACTTAAATCTAGCTGTTCAACCACAGGCCAGCATAGCAACCTTAGGGGAACTGTGTTAAATTTTGTACTGGTTTGGTTTTGTAATCCTATTTCTGGGTATGGAATCTCGTTAACATTAGAGCATCTTAATATGTAGCAACTTCATGCTTTTTAAACAATGTCGCTAAGCTTAATTGAGAAATCGCTGACATGCAAAGGTTAGCCGCCTCTGGCACAAGTTCCTGGAATGTTTAAACTCTTGGTTAATAAATGTATAGTTCCCTGTATTTCAGAAATCAGCTAAAGTGTGCACCTTTGACTGTAAATAGTGCCTGGATCTTTGTGTACACAATCAGATTTCTGTGTTGAAGAGAAAAGGGATTTCCACCCCCCCCGGATAAAAACTATAAGAGAAGCCATGTTGGATCAGGCCAGTGGCCCATCCAGTCCAACACTCTGTGTCACGTAAGAACATAAGAGAAGCCATGTTGGATCAGGCCAATGGCCCATCCAGTCCAACACTCTGTGTCACATAAGAACATAAGAGAAGCCATGTTGGATTAGGCCAATGGCCCATCCAGTCCAACGCTCTGTGTCACATAAGAACATAAGAGAAGCCATGTTGGATCAGGCCAGTGGCCCATCCAGTCCAACACTCTGTGTCACGTAAGAACATAAGAGAAGTCATGTTGGATCAGGCCAATGGCCCATCCAGTCCAACACTCTGTGTCACGTAAGAACATAAGAGAAGCCATGTTGGATCAGGCCAATGGCCCATCCAGTCCAACACTCTGTGTCACATAAGAACATAAGAGAAGCCATGTTGGATCAGGCCAATGGCCCATCCAGTCCAACACTCTGTGTCACGTAAGAACATAAGAGAAGCCATGTTGGATCAGGCCCATGGCCCATCCAGTCCAACACTCTGTGTCACATAAGAATATAAGAGAAGCCATGTTGGATCAGGCCAATGGCCCATCCAGTCCAACACTCTGTGTCACGTAAGAACATAAGAGAAGCCATGTTGGATCAGGCCCATGGCCCATCCAGTCCAACACTCTGTGTCACACAGTGGCTCAAAAAAACAGGTGTCGTCATGACGTCTATCAGTGGGGCCAGGACATGGCAATGTTTCCTCTAAGTTGTGGCGTCTACTTTCTGAGCAACTGGCGCTAAAGTTGTGAGCTCCTGCCTAAATTACTTTGCTCTGGGGCCGTTTTTCCTGAGCTAAGACAAAACTGTGTGAGGCAGAGGCTAAGAAACTGTGAGCCAGCTCACACTAACTCAGTTTAGAGGGTACTGGGAGGGGGTAACAGTGGGAGGGCTTCTAGTGTCCTGGCCTCACTGATGGATCTCCTGATGGCACCTGTTTTATTTTGGCCACTGTGTGACACAGAGTGTTGGACTGGATGGGCCACTGGCATGATCCAACATGGCTTCTCTTATGTTCTTATGTGACACAGAGAGTTGGACTGGATGGGCCATTGGCCTGATCCAACCTGGCTTCTCTTATGTTCTTATGTGACACAGAGCATTGGACTGGATGGGCCACTGGCCTGATCCAGCATGGCTTCTCTTATGTGACACAAAGTGTTGGACTGGATGGGCCATTGGCCTGATCCAACATGGCTTCTCTTATGTTCTTATGTGACACAGAGTGTTGGACTGGATGGACCATGGGCCTGATCCAGCATGGCTTCTCTTATGTTCTTATGTGACACAGAGAGTTGGACTGGATGGGCCACTGGCCTGATCCAACATGGCTTCTCTTATGTTCTTATGTGACACAGAGTGTTGGACTGGATGGGCCATTGGCCTGATCCAACATGGCTTCTCTTACATTCTTATGAGTGCTGTCCTCAAGGTCCAGCCAGAAGAAGAAGAATTGCAGATTTATACCCCACCCTTCTCTCTGAATCAGAGACTCAGAGCAGCTTACAATCTCTTTTATCTTCCTCCCCCACAACAGACACCCTGTGAGGTGGGTGGGGCTGAGAGAGCTTTCACAGCAGCTGCCCTTTCAAGGACAACCTCTGCAAGTGCTATGGCTAACCCAAGGTCATTCCAGCAGGTGCAAGTGGAGGAGTGGGGAATCAAACCCGGTTCTCCGAGATAAGAGTCCACGCGCTTTAACCACTACACCAAACTGGCTCTCAGTATGGGGAGAATACCTGCTTCATCTTGCAGAATCTTCCACGTTTCCCAGCATGCGCAAAGTGCTTATATAAATGCTAAGCCGCCTCATTGGCCTGAACGAAGGGATTCTGATTCTAATGACCCTTTGCAGGTTCAATGGGAAAAGCAAATCTCTCTTAACGAAGTCTCTACCCAAGCAATAATGAAAGGCTTGGGTTTAATGGGTAACTTAATTAGTGATGCTGACGCTTGCCCCAAATCGGAGGCAAATTGAATTAAGGATAACCAGCGAGGTCTGTGTGTGTCCACAGTGTGCCTTAAATGCTTATTAGACAGGGACTCTAGATGGTCTAAGCAAGCTATGCAAAATAGCTGCTTGGCTGATTGGTGCTTCTTAATTTAAGGAAGGAGCTATGCTGCTACCCACGTTGTACAGTAACTTGTTTATCTGTTCAGCTGCATCTTTCCCAAGCCATTGCTAGCCAATCCTGCCACTTATTCTGCTATTCAGAATGTCACATGAACTTACGGAGCTGTCTTATGAATAATAATAATAATGATGATGATGATGATGACCCATTTAGGAAATGGAAGGAGGGCCTTATAACCAGGGGTGGCCAAACTGCGGCTCGGGAGCCACACGTGGCTCTTTCGCACGTATTGTGCGGCTCTTGAAGCCTCCACCAACCCATCGGCCGGCTTGGAGAAGGCTTTTCTCTCTTTAGATCACTTCTCCAAGCCAAGGCGGCTGGCAGCTTGGAGAATGCATTTTAAAAAGTTCCTTCCCCATCTCGCCGTCCCTTCTCCCCGCATCTATTTTCCTTCCTTCCTTCCTTCCTTCCTTCCTTCCTTCCTTCCTTCCTTCCTTCCTTCCTTCCTTCCTTCCTTCCTTCCTTCCTTCCTTCCTTCCTTCCTTCCTTCCTTCCTTCCTTCCTTCCTTCCTTCCTGTTATGGTTTGTTTTAATTAATGCTCTAACTGGTTTTTTAGGTTAAATTAATGCTCAATTTTAATGTTTTAATATAATTGTTTTATTAATGTACCATTGGTTATTGTGTTGTTTATTACTGTTCTATTTATTAATGTACCACTGGTCATTGTGTTGTTAGCCGCCCTGAGCCTGCTTCGGCGGGGGAGGGCGGGATATAAATAAAATTTTCCTTACGTTCCTTCCTTCCTTCCTTCCTTCCTTCCTTCCTTCCTTCCTTCCTTCCTTCCTTCCTTCCGTCCGTCTTGTGGCTCTCAAACGTTTGACGTTTGTTCTATTAGGCTATTGCAGTAAGCAAGTTTGGCCATCCTTGGTTATAAGCAAGGGTGTCTGTCGTGTGGGAAGGAGATAAAGGAGATTGTAAGCCGCTCTGAGACTCTGGCCATCCTTGGTTATAAGCAATACAAACAGATAGTCAGTGCTTGTAGGAAAGCTCGAACTGAGTATGAGTTCAGGCTAGCAAGGGATGCTAAAAACAACAAAAAAGCGTTCTTTTCTTATGTTCAAAGTTAGAAAAAGAGCAAGCACATGGTACGTCCCTTGTGGGGACAGGTGCCCGCTCACACCTGTCTTGGTGTCCACCAAATGTGTTAGAAAGTGGGCGGGGGGCATTGTATACTGTAGGCATTAGAGTTTTGGGCTAGGCCTAAAGGGACGTTGGTTCAAATTCTTGAATGGCAGGAAAAAATTCGCTGGGTCACCATGAGGCAAGCACAATCTTTGGAGGATTGTTGTGCTTCCTTTGGAGTACTTTGGAGGACTGTTGTGCAGATAAAATGGAGGAAGAAAAAACGATGAAGGCATGAAGCTCTCTGGTGGAATGGTGGAATGAAAACCTAACAGAACAAGGACATTCATAGAAGAAGAAGACTGCAGATACATCCCGCCTTTCTCTTTGAATCAGAGTCAGAGCGGCTCACAATCTCCTTTATCTCCTTCCCCCACAACAGACATCCTGTGAGGTGGGTGGGGCTGAGAGAGCTCTCACAGCAGCTGCCCTTTCAAGGACAACTCTGCAAGAGCTACGGCTGACCCAAGGCCGTTCCAGTAGCTGCAAGTGGAGGAGTGGAGAATCAAACCCGGTTCTCCCAGATAAGAATCCGCGCGCTTAACCACTACACCAAACTGGCTCTCAGACAGCTAATTTATATTTCCCCCCCTCAAAACCAGATCAACAGCATGAAAAGGGGCCTTTATGCATTATGTAACTGAGGGAGTCTTCCAAATGAAGAATGGTTGAAATCAAGTATTGAAGGGCCTTCATATAGGGGATGGTGTAGAATTGTTTTCTGTTGCCCCAGAAGGTAGGACCAGAACCAAATTAAATCCGTTTCCAGCTCAACATGAGGAAGAACTTCCTGACAGTTTAGAGTTACTATATAGTGTATCTGAAGAATCAACAACTCACATATGAATCTTCAAGTACTTGAAGGGCTATCATATTGAGGATGGTGTGGAATTGTTTTCTGTGGCCCCAGAAGGTCGGACCAGAACCAGTGGGTTGAAATTAAATCAAAAGCGTTTCCGGCTCAACATTAGGAAGAACTTCCTGATAGTTAGAGCGGTTCCTCAGTGGAACAGGCTTCCCCGGGAGGTGGTGGGCTCTCCTTCCTTGGAGGATTTTAAACTGAGGCTAGATGGCCATCTGACAGCAATGTAGATCCTGTGAACTTAGGGGGAGGTGTTTGTGAGTTTCCTGCATTGTGCAGGGGTTGGACTAGATGACCCTGGGGATCCCTTCCATCTCTTTGATTTTGTGAAACACGTTAAAGATGTAGATAGGCGTAATGAAGAAAAATAAGCAGTTACTTGTAGAAACTTCTCAGCATAACAAATGCTAGGAAATTAGTTGTAGTAATACTTTTGAGAGAAAACAAACTTCTGAACTGGAGGAAATACAGGCTTGCAACAGAAACCGAGTCCCAGCTGCTTTTTTTATTCACACATTTCCATTATCCCTGTTCACAAGTGTACCTGGTATTCCCTTGTCCTACGTGCTTATGATTTGACAAAAATAATATGTCGTTTAGACTACCTCTTTATAACTTAGATTTGTTTATATTGCAGAATGCATCTTGACAGGGAAATATTTATGTGTAACCTTTTGTTTTTCAGCCTTCGGTTTTAAATAGTATTACTCTGCGTTCTATTTATGGGCTCTTCTGGAAACTTAAAATCAACGCTACATTTCCTTGATGTCTCTTTGAGTTCCCCTCAAGTAATTACCACTGGAAGATTATTCTTCTTTGGGGGGGCCGCTTTCTCCAGCAACTGCAAACAGATCTGTAGCTTAGGTGCCGCATTGTGATTAGAAGGCCCCAACATGAATGCGGGAAGCACAAAGTGAGGAAAGAGACGTTGTGTGGGTTTGATACGGCCTGCGTTTTTGCTTGATTTCTCTCCTTATTTCCACCCCAACCCCATATGCTTTTCACCCCTGCGGATCCCGTGATTCCAAACGTAGCCTTTGAGGTGCGGAAACGGGACCCCTCCTCCGTTTTTTCCACTAGTGGAAAAACTGGCTGGATCCCACCTCTGAAGCTGGTACATTGCTGGGGTTTTATATGCGTCATCCGTTGCTGTATAAACCATAAAAGTAAGATCGGCTGTGCAGATTAAAAGGCGCCGTGTTAAACCGGGCTTCCGCCTGAAATGTGGGATTTGGACTGTTAGAGCTCAGTTCCAGACATGTTATATTCTTTCTCCGGTAGCCATTTTGTTTGGCTCCTCCTTCTGTGGCAGCCATTTTGTAATCATGCCCATGGCCTTGTGTCAGAATTCTAAAAGTGTCCATAGGCTCTGAAGAGTTGAGGACCCCTGATATACATGAAATGTGCCAAGTGTTGAAAGATTAACAATTGTCTAAATCAGGGGTGTCAAACATACGGCTCAGGGGCCAAATCAGGCCCCCGGAGGGCTCCTAGCAGGCCCACAACTCGCTGTTGTCTTCTTCCTTTTCCCTCTCTTGCTTTCTTCTGCATCAGAACTTGTTTTGCCAGGCTTGCTCAATCACACAGGAGTGACAGAGCAAAGCTCCTCCCTTGGGGAGGAAGTGGGGGAAGGAGAGCTAGCTTTGCCAGACTCTCTCAGTTGCGCAGCAGAACTGCTGAGCCAAGCCTCTCTTTCTTCTGTTGGCTGAGGCTCAACAAACCAGTGAGGTGGATTAGGCTGAGTGTGTGTGTTTGTCTGTGCCCTTTGTAAAGTTTATGTCTTCCCTACCTGGCGTTGCATTTTATGACACACATGGCCCCACCCGACAAGGTGAAAATTCGGTCCTCATAACAAATGGGTTCAACACTCCTGGTCTAAATGTAAGGCCCCGGTAAAATGGCTTTTCTGCCCCCCTGCCTTGATTGGCCCTGAGGGAAGGAGGTACCTCCCAGGAACTGTGTGAGCAGGGCGTTCTTGCAGCAGGAGAGACAAATCTACAAAAACCACCCTCTTCTTTCTGGAGAAACATTATCTGGGGCCCAACTCATTGTCTCCGCATGTGAAATCAAAAGAATGTATATTTATCCCATGTTTCTAAGTTCACCAGCATGCAAAGAGTTCCCTGTAGTCAAACCTGTTACACTAATTGTGTTGCTTGTGAATGTTATTAACATGGAGTACAGGTTTTGTATCTGCATTAGAGAATGACTTTAAATGCAGCCACCTTCATTTGGAGAGGGGCTGGGGAATCAGCGGAAGAGCCTCTTCTAGAAATGCAGGAAGGTTTAATCCTCGGCATCTCAGTTTCTATGCTGGGAATCTCGGGATCCCCACAGACAAAAGCTGCATTGTACAGGGAAGGGAGACAAGATTGAGAGGAAAATCTGGCTGGAACCAACTCATTGTCTTTGCCAAGCCATAACCAATCAAGCAGCTGTCATGGAATAAAGTTAGAAGACCAATTATTTCATCCCAGTCCTTGGCCATTTCCAAGTAGAATGAAGATCACAAGAGCTAGATGCTTCAAGTTGGCTTAAATGAGCCTGATTCTTAAAACCCTTGTAGCAAAAAGGAACTTGATTTGATATGTGAGGGTGCGATCAGACGAGCACTTTGCTCCGTTGTCGTTGCTCCTCCCCAACAGATTTAAAGTGCTTGTCCAGACATCCGCATCTGTCCTCTGTTCCCCTCTCATCGGCCACCCAGCCTCACCCCTGACTTTCCCAGTTCCTCTGGAGGGCCAGCAAGATGGCACAGAGGCTGAGGCCTTCCCCTGATGTTGCCTCCCATTTCTGGGATCCAGAATTAGTGCCCACAGAATAGCCACAGAGCTGGTTCCACAGATATCCACCCCTCTCCCCAAGCATTTAGTGACAGACATATGGCTAATAACTTCATTCGCGTATTGTAGACTAATGCCAAGATGGAGGAAAAAATGGTTTTTATTACCTTTTAACCAGGCATTTTATGAGGCTTGAGAGAGAGGTCTTGACTTATCCCTTTTGACTTTTATAATAACAAAAGACTGGAATAAAATGTGTAGGAAGTTGGCTGCCTCTATGGAGTTTGGAATGTTTCCAGAATGTTTTGCCTCTAGCCACAGAGGGACTTATTTTTAAACAGGGGGGGGGGGGGGGGAGAGCAAAGCAGTGACCAGTTTAGGGACCAACTTTGTCTTGACCATTGATAAAATGTCTCTCTCCCGTGACTGGTCAAGATGAGCATGTTGTCAAGGGCAAAACCTGCCAGTTATCACTGAAGTCGTGTTTCTCTGTAAGAACCCAAGTGCAGCAAAAAGCTCTCAGCCAGTCATCTGTCTTTAATGCGGAACACATTGCAGTATTATTGGCCTCGAATTACACGAAATTCCTGAACATTGTATAGAGATTCGTGGAAGTCACTGCTTGCCTCACGGTTCAGTCCTAAAGTTACAGTCTTCCAAATCCTTTGAAGTTAAAATGGCCTTCGGAAAGGTGTAAGTTTGCTTAGGATGGCATTGCTAGGGAAATGCAAGTGTAGCTCCCGAGCTTTGTTTTCTGGCCTCTTTTTATTTATGAATTTAAATGTTTTATACCCTCGCCTTTCCTTGTGATTCGAGCCAGCTTTTCCCATTTAGAGGCCCCGCATTGCTTTCTTGCTGCGTTCCGAGACAAGTTAAAGGCAACAAACTGAGCTCCTAAGATGGCCGCCTGGCTTGCCATTAGCATTTACCTCAACTTCAGGTATCAAGTGGTAGGAGCTGTGGGAAAGCCGGAACGACACCACTCAGTTCAAGCCCAAACCTATACCAGGAACACTGAATGGTAGACACCTGTGGGAAGAAACTTAATTGTTGTTGCTTACCTACTAGCCACTGCTGCTGCTACAACGACAACTACAACTACTACTACTACTGCCAAGACCTTTTTTGTAGAAAAAGCCCAGCTGGAACTCATTTGTATATTAGGCCACACCCCCTGACATCACCATTGTTTCATCCAGGGCTTCTTTTGTAGAAGAAGCTCAGCAGGAACTCATTTGCACATTAGGCCACACCTCCTGATGCCGAGCCAGCTGGAACTGAGTTCCAGTGCGTTCCTGCTCAGAAAAAGCCGCTGCCACCACTACTACTGTTTTACGTCTAACTGAGGCAGCTCGGGAAACTTGCTCCCCAAGCTATCTGGGTTTATCCCAGATTCCTGGGCTTTTAGCTCCCTATTTCCTCTTTTTAACTGATCCTCACCAAAGAAGAGCATTCATGCTGGCTAGATTTAATGCATTACCATCGGCCATCCTTTTCGGAAGATACCACAGAATCCCCCGCAATCTTAGACGATGTAGTCAAGGAGTCATCGAAACGGTCCCTCATGTTCTTTTGGACTGCCCTTTTTATAGCAGTCCACGTGCAAGATATCTAGATGCACTGCTTTCTGACCATCAAGACCTTTCTGACAATGTCAAGGTTTTACTCCACGGGAAACACAACTTTGATACTACTCACGTTGCTTGCTTTTTACAGGTTGCGATTCAAATCAGAGAGGCTTTTACTCATGCATAGCCTACTGCTATTTTATGTCATTTAACTTTTGCTGGTTTCTTAAGGTTTTATTATATTCTATAGTGTCACTGTTGGTTTTAAAGTATACTGTATTCATGCATTAATGCCAATAAAGGTCTGTGGTAATAATAATAATAATAATACTGCTACTTCAAGATTGTATCGGCTGCTTCTGAGAGCTTCCAGAAAGAAACCCCCCTCCAAGAACGTCAAGCATATCTAAATAAATGAGGTATAGCCCCCGAAGTAGGATTATCAACCTCCAGGTAGCACCTGAAGATTATTCACTGTTACAGTTGATCTCCAGGGGTCCTCTGAGGGTACCCTTAGAATTGTCGCACACTTGGTGCACACCTTTCCCTTCTCACATTGTTCTTCTCCACAGGTCCCCAACATGGTGCCCACCTTGCCTGGTGTCAGCCGAGTGTGTTAGAAGCAGGTGAGGCTTTTGGCCAGCCAGGGGTCTACGATTGGCCAGTGGAGATTTAATTGGCTATGAGGATTTTTAAAAAAATGCTGTTCAGGCAGCACCTTCCACCGCAGCAGAAAGACCTTCATTGCATGACTGAAAGTAAACTGTGGCAGCGATTTTGTGGCTGGCTTTGCCTCTTGCGGCAGCCATTTTGTGGAAGCCATTTTGAGGCTATTCCCTCCCCCCCCCCCCCCCGCTGTGTCAGAATTCCAAGGGTGCTTCTGTGCTCAAAAACGCTGGGGACTCCCAATCTGAAATAGCTTACTACTTCAGGGGAAAGAGTACTAGAAGCTTGCAGTTGTTAGTTCTAGATTGGAATTTGGAGAACATGAACCTAGTAAGGCACGGGTGTTGAACTCATTTGTTATGAGGGCCGGATCTGACATAAATGAGACCTTGTTGGGCCAGATCGTGTCAGGTTGGGCCGAGCCATGTTGGGCCGGACCATGTGTGTACCTATTTAAGATTAGGCAGCAGAGATATAAATTTTATAAAGGACACAGATAAGCACAAATATCTATATTTTAAGAAAACATGCATTAAACTTAACACGCATAAAACGTTAGCATTCATTGGTCTTAAAGATGCTTTCTTTGTACTTCTCCCATGGGATCGAGGGAACTGGGCAAAGGAAGCTTCTGGCTCTTTCCTTCCTTCCCCAGCGAACTTGGGGGAGGGAGCCTCAGCCAATAGAAGGAAGAGAGGCTTGGCTCAGTAGCTCTGCTGTGCAATTGAGAGAGCCTGGTAAGGCAAGCTATTCTCCCCCCCCCTTCTTCCCCAAGGGAGGAGACTCAGCCAATGGAGAACATAGAGGTTTTGCTCTGTAGCTCCTGTGCGATTGAGCAAGCCTTGCAAAGCAAGCTGTGATGCAGAAGGAAGCAAGAGAGAGAGAGAGAAGGAAGCAGATGACAGCCAGTCGCTCGGGGGCCTGATGGAGCCCTCCGGGGATCTGATTTGGCCCCCAAACTGCATGTTTGACACCCTGTATTAAGGGGTGAATGTTGTATATTACATAACAGCATTTTTAAAAAGTTCTTGACTTCCATGGTGATACAGCAACTTGTGTGTGTTTAGTCAGGAGTTTAAATAACTGAATGATTTTGGTTTCAGGGCATGCATCCTTACCCCCAAAAAGTTAAGAATTTCTTTTTCAGAACTTAAAGCTGGTGTATCTTTCCTGTCGTCCAGAATGTAGTGCCCATTTATTTTTGGCTCCCCTCGTCTCTACATAGCTGCAACCAGAAGGCGTTTTTCTCCTGTTATCACGTTAATTGATAAAGCGGACATACGGTATCTGCTTTTTTCCCTTTCACCTTGCCTCTGGAAAGGTATTCCTGTTCCTGACAGATGAAACACAGCCTCTGTAGATCGCCATTGCGACCGGGATGCTATAATTCTTGTTGATTTTCTGGGCGGCTGTTTCAATAGTTGTGATTTCTCGGAATCCTCACAAAAGAGTCTCTGCTGTGGGTTGCAGTCTCCTTTTTATCATCTTTTGCCAGCGGGCTGCCAACATTTGAATAATTGTACATTTGGCTGCACGGTGTATCCTTGGGAGTATGCTGAAAATTGAGAGGGGAGTCGGTATGTTGAGGAGAGATACTGAATCATTTTGAGCAGGGGCCAAACTCGTTAAGAGGGCTGGATATGACATAAGTGAAACTTCGTTGGGCCAGACCACGTATGTACCGCAGTTTGGTGTGGAGAGCCAGTTTGGTGTAGTGGTGAAGTGTGCGGACTCTTATCTGGGAGAACCGGGTTTGATTCCCCACTCCTCCACTTGCACCTGCTAGCATGGTCTTGGGTCAGCCAGAGCTCTGGCAGAGGTTGTCCTTGAAAGGGCAGCTGCTGTGAGAGCCCTCTCCAGCCCCACCCACCTCACAGGGTGTCTGTTGTGGGGGAGGAAAGTAAAGGAGATTGTGAGTTGCTCTGAGACTCTTCGGAGTGGAGGGCGGGATATAAATCCAATATCATCATCATCATCATCATCATCATCATCTTCTTCTTCTTCTTCTTCTTCTTCTTCTTCTCTTCTCTTCTTCTTCTTCTTCTTCTTCTTCTTCTTCTTTATGATTAGCTAACAGAGATATAAATTTTATAAAGGACACAGACTAACACAATTAAATTAAACCCCCCCCCCCCAAAAAAAAACCCTTAAAGTAAAACATGCTTAAAATGTTAGCACTCATTGGTCTTAAGGTGCTTTCTTTGTAATTTCTCCCATGGGATCCAGGAAACTGGGCAAAGGAAGCTGTGACTCTTTCCCTTCTTCGCCGGGGATTGGGAGGAAGGGAGCCTCAGTCAATAGAAGGAAGAGAGGCTTGGTTTAGTAGCTCTGCTGTGCGATTGAGAGAGCCTGGAAAAACAAGCCCAGCTTCCCCCCCCTCCCTAAGGGAGGAGCCTCAGCTAATGCAGAAAATAGAGGTTTTGCTCTGTAGCTCCAGAAGAAGAAGAAGAAGAAGAAGAAGAAGAAGAAGAAGAAAGAAGAAGAAGAAGAAGAAGAAGAAGAAGAAGAAGAAGAAGAAGAAGAAGAAGAAGAAGAAGAAGAAGAAGAAGAAGAAGAAGAAGATGATGATGATGATATTGGATTTATATCCCGCCCTTCACTCCGAAGAGTCTCAGAGCAGCTCACAATCTCCTTTCCCTTCCTCCCCCACAACAGACACCCTGTGAGGTGGGTGGGGCTGAGAGAGCTTTCACAGCAGCTGCCCTTTCAAGGACAACCTCTGCCAGAGCTATGGCTGACCCAAGGCCATTCCAGCAGGTGCAAGTGGAGGAGTGGGGAATCAAACTCGGTTCTCCCAGATAAGAGTCTGCACACTTAACCACTACACCAAATTGGCTCTCCTGTGTAATTGAGCAAGTCTGGCAAAGCAAGCTGTGATGCAGAAGGAAGCAACAGAGAGGGAGAAGGAAGCAGATGACAGCCAGTTGCTTGGGGCTAGCTGATAGGAGCCCTTGGAGGGGGCGTGATTCAGCCCCCGGGCTGCATGTTTGATACCCCTGATTTGGAGAGTGGTTTAAATAAGAATCAGACATTACCCAGCTGGAGGAAACAGGGCCAGCCCTAGACTGTCTGGCACCCTCGCCAAAGCTAACCTGGCACCCCCCCCCCCGCACTGAGAACATCACTGAATCACATGGTGGGGGTGCCCAGTTTGGCACCCCCAGAAGGTTGGTGCCTTAGGCAGTTGCCTACTTTGCCTAGTGGCTGAGCCGGCCCTGGGAGGATGTTGAAGAACAAGGTCAATGGCTCAGAGGTAGAGCATCTACTTGGCATGCAGAAGGTCCCAGGTTCAATCTTCGGCATCTCCAGTTGAAAAGATCAGGTCATTGGTGATGTGAAAGATCTCCACCAAAGACCCTGGAGAGCCACTGCCAGCCCGAGTAGACAACACCGACCTTGATGGACAGATGGTCTGATTCGGTTTAAGACTGCTTCATGTTTTTGTGTGTTCAAAGACAAAAGAGCTACTCTGGATAATTTTCATTTTCAGTTGTTGGAGCCTGCATGGAGCCTGTCAGAAAGATGAGTCTCTCTTGCTGGTGGGTTTTCAGATCTCGGTTATGGTTAATTTGTAAAACCAGGGTTTGTTTCAGAGATGAATCACCCAAATTCTGGTTGCCTTGACAAATGGTGGAGAGTTTTCAGGTCTTGATGATGATTAGTTGCAGGGGTGGCATTCTAGCAGGAGCTCCTTTGCATATTAGGGCGCACCCCTCTGATGTAGCCAATCCTCTGAAAACTTACAAAAAAAGTGCCTTGTAAACTCTTGGAGGAATGGCTACATCAGGGGTGTGTGGCCTAATATGCAAAGGAGCTCTTGCTAGAATTCCATCCCTGATGGAGACTATTCTGGTATGAATTATCTTGATCTTGTTTGCCAGCATCCTTACCCTTAAAAATCTTTTCTAGACCCTTCTTGGCTGCCCTTCCCAGTCTCAGCCTCCTTCTGATTTCTGGGTTCAAGTCTCCCTTCTGGCTGACGATGGAGCCAAGAAATAGAAAATCTTTAACAATTTCAATTTCTTCATCATCAGCCTTAAAGTTGTGTGATTCGCCAGCTGAAAATACAAGACCGGGAGAAAGTGAAAGGGCCATGTCAGTCACTAAAAGATAAAAAAAATGCCCAATGGTGTGAGCAAAGGGGGAAAAATCTTCCCCCCTTTGCTTACAGTATCTCCTTTGCCCTCGTTTTTATCCCTGAAAATTCTAGGCACCACAACAGAATTTCTAGGTGCCATGGTGACCTGGCGCCTGGGATTTGTCAAGCCCCAGACGTCGTGGGGGGAAGTTACACTAAACATCCTGGGAACCAGTTGGCACATGAGCCAAGAGACCTCTGGCTTGCACCTCTGGCCATGCCCAGACTTTTGAGTATCTGCAGCACTAGGAAAACAAAAATTCAGCCGCTTCCCCACAGCTCCCCCGCCTTTTGCCACCACAACTGTGTCATAAAGTCTGTGATTTGGCACAACAAACCATAGTTTGAGTTACTAGTTTGACAAATTGTAGCTTTATGTACATTAAACTTAGTCAAGGTGCTTTTTTTTGTAGCAAGCACTCCTTTATTTATTAGGCTACACCTCCCCGATGTAGCCAATCCTCCAGGAGCTTACAGGGCTCTTTTTACAGGGCCTACTGTAAGCTCCAGGAGGATTGGCTACATCAGGGATGTGTGGCCTAATATGCAAAGGAGTTCCTGCTACAAAAAAAGCCCTGAACATAGTTTAGTTAGAACTGTGGTTTTGAATTGAGTCAGTGTATAAACGCCAGTTTGGTGTAGTGGTTAAGTGCGTGGACTCTTATCTGTGAGAACCGGATTTGATTCCCCACTCCTCCACGTGCAGCTGCTTGAATGGCCTTGGGTTAGTCATAGCTCTTGTAGGAGTTGTCCTTGAAAGGGCAGCTGCTGTAAGAGCTCTCTCAGCCCCACCTTCCTCACAGGGTGTCTGTTGTGGGTGGGGGGAAGGTAAAGGAGATTGTGACCACTCTGAGACTCTGAGATTTAGAGTATAAGGCGGGGTAGAAATCCAATATCATCATCATCTTCCTTCTTGTAACTAAATTCTAATTAAAGACAAGTTACAGGCATTTTAGTTGAGATTTGTCAAGCGTGCGCGTGTCTCTGAGGGGAAACCACAATATGGGGGAACTACCATGCAGAGCGTTGGCGTTTTCGGGTCGCCGTTCTCTATTTTTGAAGTTCTCCTCATCTCTGTCAAGCTGTGAAGATTTCTTCTTGGCTTTTGCCTCTGACATCAAAGGCTGGGCCTCTGTCACCACTCTCCTCAGTTATTAAAAATATGCAATGAGGTCGGAAGGTCCACAGACAGAACGATTTGATTGGACCGCCTGTATCTCCACTTCACTATCCAGAAACATCAGCAGTGAGCAGAGCCAAATACTTGCTCCATTCCTTGTCGGAGGACTTTGAAGTGCATAGCACTTGTCTTCATCAGGTACATTAATGCGCGCATCAGAAAAATGTGCACATGCTGGAATTTGTCAGGGGCCGTGTGGGTGTGGATTTCTCTTTGGCATCCTCTTGAGCGTGCCGCCAACCCTCTAAACTCTTGCTTGCACTTTGCATTTTGGAGTATAAATACTTTTTTTTTTCATGTTTTATGTTTTTTTAAACTTTTATTTAACAAGAAGTAAAAATGAAATAAACAATAATAATGGGCAATGATAATGACCGCCAAACTGAAGATACAAACAATCTCCTCTAAACCAGGGGTGGCCAAACTTGCTTGATGTAAGAGCCACGTAGAATAAACGTCAGATGTTTGAGAGCAACAAGATACGAACATCAGATGTTTGAGAGCCACAAGGAAGGAAGGAGAGAGGGAGGAAGAGAAGGAGGGAGGGAGGCAGAAGCCAAGAAGAACTCTTCACAGCTTGACAGAGATGAAGAGAACTTCAAAAATGGAGAAGGGCTACAGGAAGGAAGGAAGGAAGGAAGGAAGCTAACAAGACACGGACATCAGATGTTTGAGAGCCAGAAGGAAGGAGGGAGGGAGGCAGAAACCAAGAAGAAATCTTCACAGCTTGACAAGAGATGAAGAGAACTTCAAAAATGGAGAACGACTACCGGAAGGAAGGAAGGAAGGAAGGAAGGAAGGAAGGAAGGAAGGAAGGAAGGAAGGAAGGAAGGAAGGAAGGAAGATAGATAACAAGACACGAACATTAGATGTTTGAGAGCCGGAAGAAAGGAGAGAAGGAGGCAGAAGCTAAGAAGAAATCTTCACAGCTTGACAGAGATGAAGAGAACTTCAAAAATGGAGAACGGCCGAAGGAAGGAAGGAAGGAAGATAAATAACAAGATACGAACATCAGATGTTTGAGAGCCGAAAGGAAGGAGGGAGGGAGGCAGAAGCCAAGAAGAAATCTTCACAGCTTGACGAGAGATGAAGAGAACTTCAAAAATGGAGAACGGCTACAGGAAGGAAGGAAGGAAGGAAGGAAGGAAGGAAGGAAGGAAGGAAGGAAGGAAGGAAGATAACAAGACACGAACATCAGATGTTTGAGAGCTGGAAGAAAGGAGGGAGGGAGGCAGAAGCTAAGAAGAAATCTTCACAGCTTGACAGAGATGAAGAGAACTTCAAAAATGGAGAATGGCTACTGGAAGGAAGGAAGGAAGGAAGGAAGGAAGGAAGGAAGGAAGGAAGGAAGGAAGGAAGGAAGACAGATAGATAACAAGACACGAACATCAGATGTTTGAGAGCCGGAAGGAAGGAGGGAGGGAGGCAGAAGCCAAGAAGAAATCTTCACAGCTTGACGAGAGATGAAGAGAACTTCAAAAATGGAGAACGGCTACCGGAAGGAAGGAAGGAAGATAGATAACAAGACACGAACATTAGATGTTTGAGAGCCGGAAGAAAGGAGGGAGGGAGGCAGAAGCTAAGAAGAAATCTTCACAGCTTGACGAGAGATGAAGAGAACTTCAAAAATGGAGAACGGCTACAGGAAGGAAGGAAGGAAGGAAGATAACAAGACACGAACATCAGATGTTTGAGAGCTGGAAGAAAGGGGGGAGGGAGGCAGAAGCTAAGAAGAAATCTTCACAGCTTGACAGAGATGAAGAGAACTTCAAAAATGGAGAACGGCTACTGGAAGGAAGGAAGGAAGGAAGGAAGGAAGGAAGGAAGGAAGGAAGGAAGGAAGGAAGGAAGGAAGGAAGGAAGGAAGGAAGACAGATAGATAACAAGACACGAACATCAGATATTTGAGAGCCGGAAGAAAGGAGGGAGGGAGGCAGAAGCCAAGAAAAAATCTTCACAGCTTGACAGAGATGAAGAGAACTTCAAAAATGAAGAACGGCTACCGGAAGGGAGGTAGATAGATAGATATAGGGGAGGTGGAGGGAGGTAGAAAGAAAGCAACTTTAAATGCATTCTCCAAGCTGCTGGCTGGCTTGGAGCAATGACTTAAGGAGACAAACGCCTTCTTCTCCAAGCCAGCTGACAGGGCGGTGGGGGCTTTGAGAGCCACACAATTTGTGTGGAAGAGCCACAAGTGGCTCCTGAGCCGCAGTTTGGCCACGCTTTCTCTAAAGTAACTCTTGCTTGCAACTTGCGTTTTAAAGTATACGTACTTTTGTTCGTACAAGTTGCAGTAGTAGAGTATTACCGTCCTTGTTGTTACGAAATGACGCTGAGTAGGAGGACTCGTAGGCTAACAATGCAATCCTAAGCAGACTTACTCCAGTCCAAGGCAGGGATGCCATCCTCCAGGCAGGACTGGGGAATCCCCTGGAATTACAGCTCATCCGTACCCCTGATTTACCCCCAGGCCACATATTTATCACCCCTGATCTACACAGTGATCGAACAGCATTTCTGTTTGCAGAAAGGGGGGGGGGAGCACAGTGTTTTCCACCAGTTCCTTCCTTCCACCACATACTCCTGCTTTGCTTTTTGCACGCTTCTTGAAAGTCTGTCGATCCCCGTGATCAAAACTGCAAGGCCAGAGTGGCCCGAAGAAGGAGAGAGAAGTGGGTAGGTCTTCTCCTGGGAAGTCCACAGACGGCTGGGCGCGCAGCATGCGTTGTGCATCCCTTTAAGTGGAATTCCGGCTGTGCTTTGCTTTGTTTTGCCCATTCTGCGGTCCCCGCTGACGCGTTCTGCTTGCGGGGTATCGAGCTGCGATTGCTCATTTGCATGTCATCAGCTAGTGCTGAAGTCAACAGCATTCTTTAGTAATGGAGATACCTAATTGGTTTGACTAATAGAATGGCCTCAGGTTTTGGATTAGTTGGCATTTTCCAGGGTGGCTTTTTTGTTTGCTTTTAAAGAAGCTTAAATATCAGTTGCATATCATGTAGTGCTCCTGATGGTTTCCAGTAAGGAAAAAATTGAAAAGGCACAGAAAATTGTATTGCTCTTTTTTTTTTTTTTAAACCAATAGTGTAGTTAGAATCATAGTTTTAGAAGGAACCTCCAATTTGGTGCAGTGGTTAAGTGAGCGGACTCTTATCTGGGAGAACCGGGTTTGATTCCCCACTCCTCCACTTGCAACAGCTGGAATGGCCTTGGGTCAGCCATAGTGGTTAAGTGAGCGGACTCTTATCTGGGAGAACCGGGTTTGATTCCCCACTCCTCCACTTGCAGCTGCTGGAATGGCCTTGGGTCAGCCATAGTGGTTAAGTGAGCGGACTCTTATCTGGGAGAACCGGGTTTGATTCCCCACTCCTCCACTTGCAACAGCTGGAATGGCCTTGGGTCAGCCATAGTGGTTAAGTGAGCGGACTCTTATCTGGGAGAACCGGGTTTGATTCCCCTCTCCTCCACTTGCAGCTGCTGGAATGGCCTGGGGTCAGCCATAGCTCTCGTAAGAGCTGCCTTTGAAAGGGGAGCTTCTGGGAGAGCTCTCTCAGTCCCACCCACCTCACAGGGTGTCTGTTGTGGGGGAAGGAGATAAAGGAGATTGTAATTCAAAGAAAAGGGCAGAGTATAAATCTGCAACTCTTCTTCTTTTCCAGGGCCATCTAGTCCAGCCCCCTGCACAATGCAGGAAATTCACAAACACTGCCCCCTAAATTCACAGGCTCTTCATTGCAGTCAGATGGCCATCTAGCCTCTGTTTAAAAACCTCCAAGGAAGGAGAGCCTACCACCTCCCGAGGAAGTCTGTTCCACTGAGGAATTGCTCTAATGGTCAGGAAGTTCTTCCTCATGTTGAGCCGGAAATTCTTTTGATTTAATTTCAACCCCTTGGTTCTGGTCCTACCTTCTGGGGCCACAGAAAACAATTCCACGCCATCCCTAGATGACAGCCCTTCAAGTACTTGAAGATGGTGATCCTATCACCTCTCAGCCGCCTCCTCTCCACGCTAAACGTCCCCAGCTCCTTCCACCTTTCTTCATAGGCCTTGGTCTCCAGACCCCTCACCATCTTTGTCATCTCCTCTGGACCCATTCTAGCTTGTCTATATCCTGCTTTAAATGTGGTGCCCAAAACTGAACACAGTAGTTAGAGTATTAGAGATGAGAAGAAGAGATTGGATTTATATCCTGCCCTTCACCGACCAAAGAAGTCTGAGAGAAGCTTACAGTCCCCTCCCCAGAAAGACACCTTGTGAGGTAGGTGGAGCGGAGAGCTCTAACAGAAACTGCTCTTGAGAGGAACAGCTCTGTGTGAACTGTGGCTGACCCAAGGTCACACCAGCAAGTGCGGAATCAAACCCGGAATCAAGGAGGAGTGCGGAATCAAACCCGGTTCTCCCAGATAAGAGTCCTCACACTTAACCACTAGAGAATCAGTTTGGTGTAGTGGTTAAGAGAAGCAGACTCGATTCTGGAGAACTGGATTTAATTCCCTACTCCTCTTCCACATTAGGTCAGCTGGGGGACGTTGGGCCTGGTCACAGTTTTCTCAGAGCTCTCTCAGCCCTGCTTGCCTTCCAAGGTGCCTGTTGTGGGAGAGGAAGGGAAGGAGATTGCAAGTTGCTTTGACACTCCTCAGGATAGAGAAAAGTAGGATGTAAAAACCTATTTTTCTTCTTCTCACAAAGCCTGCTGGGTGATCTTGGGTCAACCACACTTCTCTCAGAGCTGTTCTCTCGAGTAGTTCTCTCAGAGCTCTCTCAGCCCCACTTGCCTCACAGGGTGCCTGTTGTGGGGAGAGGAAGGGAAACGCGATTGTAAGCCACATTGAGACTCCTTAACGTAGAGAAAACCAGGGTATAGAAAGCTGCTCTTCTAGGATCCGGGAGACCCAAGTTTGAGTCCCTGCTCTGCCCTGGGAGCTTTGTGGGTGACCTTGGGCCAGTCGCGGACTTCTCCGCCTAACTTTACCTCACAGGGTGTTGTGAGGATAAAATGAGGGAAAGAAAACAAAGCTTCTTCGAGTTTCCATTGGGGAGGAGGAAATGAGATAAATAGATTTGTTAGAAGAGGCACAATTCGACCACGTCATCGCTGACCTCAAAGTTTTCTGCATTCACATAATTATATAATTCCATAATCGCTTCAGTTCAGCACCTAAATGACGTGTAAAGTTCTTAGAAATCTCGATCTCTGCAGTATGAAACTGATTACTGATTTGACTCCTAGTTGATATCAAGACCCCTCTCCAGCGTCAACTCCTAGTACAGCAATTTTCGACATGCAGAGTTTGTCCTTGAAAGGGCAGCTGCTGTGAGAGCCCTCTCAGCCCCACCCGCCTCACAGGGTGTCTGTTGTGGGGGAGGAAGGTAAAGGAGATTGTGAGCCGCTCTGAGACTCTTTGGAGTGGAGGGCGGGATATAAATCCAATATCATCTTCTTCTTCTGTGGCTGACCCAAGGCCATTCCAGCAGGTGCAAGTGGAGGAGTGGGGAATCAAACCCGGTTCTCCCAGATAAGAGAGCTCTGGCTGCCCCAAGGCCATTCCAGCAGGTGCAAGTGGAGGAGTGGGGAATCAAACCCGGTTCTCCCAGATAAGAGAGCTCTGGCTGCCCCAAGGCCATTCCAGCAGCTGCAGGTGGAGGAGTGGGGAATCAAACCTGGTTCTCCCAGATAAGAGAGCTCTGGCTGACCCAAGGCCATTCCAGCAGCTGCAAGTGGAGGAGTGGGGAATCAAACCCGGTTCTCCCAGATAAGAGAGCTGTGGCTGACCCAAGGCCATTCCAGCAGGTGCAAGTGGAGGAGTGGGGAATCAAACCCGGTTCTCCCAGATAAGAGAGCTATGGCTGCCCCAAGGCCATTCCAGCAGCTGCAAGTGGAGGAGTGGGGAATCAAACCCGGTTCTCTCAGATAAGAGTCTGCGCACTTAACCACTACACCAAACCGGCTCGTTTTCCCTCTTCATTTTTCTGTCCTCCCCAAGGTCTTCACGCCTCCAATCTTGCTGGAAACAAGTCTTTGAATCCAAGCTTGTTACTGTGTGTCTATCTACCTGTCTGTATATTTGTCTAGGAGCTAAACGGAAAGTTTCTTCGAACATGAGCGCTAGCAGTTTTTCCCCTGACAGTGATATTGTGACTCCCCCATGGGCCCTGACCGTGCTTTCACACCGCGGCTCTTCACTTCTGTTTTGTTCTTTTGAGGAAAGCTGATTCATTCTTCTACTTCGCTGCTTACGCTCAAACACATTTAAATGCAGCTATCTATAGCACCAGTTTGCATAGCTGAGGATCATCAGAGTAAGACGCCGAGACAAAGGAGGAGAAGAATAAGAATAAGGATTGGATTTATCTTCCCGGAGGAGAGGGGGATTGTCCTAGGGGCCCAGTGCCTCTGGCTGAAGGGGTGGAGCCTAGCAGCTCAAAGAGCACAGAACTATGCAAGATAAGAGTTGCCCAACTTTGCAAGATAAGAGTTGCATGACCTTTTTGAGAACTTGTAATCCAGAGGTGGCCAGACTGTGGTTTGGGAGCCGCGTGTGGCTCTTTCGCACACATTGTGTGGCTCTTGAAGCCCCTACCACCCCGTTGGTCGGCTTGGAGAAGGTTTTTCTCTCTTTAAATCAGCTCTCGAAGCCAAGCCAGCGGGTGGCTTGGAGAATTCAATTTAGGTTAAAGTTGCTTTCTTTATACCTCTCCCTCCCCATCTATTTGCCTTCCTTCCTTCCTCCCTCCCTCCCTCCCTTCCTCCTTTCTTCCTTCCTCCCCCCTCCCTCCCTCCCTCCCTTCCTCCTTCCTTCCTTCCTTCCTTCCTTCCTTCCTTCCTTCCTTCCTTCCTTCCTTCCTTCCTTCCTTCCTTCCTTCCTTCCTTCCTTCCTTCCTTCCTTCCTTCCTTCCTTCCTCCCTCCCTCCCTCCCTCCCTCCCTCCCTCCCTCCAACATCTGACATTCATGTCTTTCGGCTCTCAAACACCTGATGTAATCAAGTTTGGCCATCCAAATGTAAGCTTGAGGATTAGAAGCCTCCCATTCACACTATTTGGCATTAGCGGCATGTCAGCAAAACACAGAATAAGGAAAACGTGCAGCTGCTGAAGAATTGAAATGAGCAAAAATGGATGTCGTTAGAAACAGAGAGGAAGAACGATGGCCACGTAGGGTCATGTCTGGCTTGTGGGGCCAGATGTTGTTAGCGGAAGTCTTGGGCTTCATGTGCTTTTAATTATAAGTGTAACACAGACACTGCATTGATATGTCAGTCTTCAGAGCAATCTAGTTAGCTTTTAGGGTTTGGAAATAAAGGAGACAGAGGCAGAGCAGACCGATTAACTTCTGTCACCTGCTAGTTAGGGATGTCAAACTCTTTTGTTATGAGGGCCGGATCTGACATAAATGAGACCTTGTTGGGCCGGACAAGGCTATGTAGGGCCAGGACATGTGCGTTCCTATTTAAGATTAGGTAGCAACAGGGCTTTTTAGGTAGAAAAAACCCAGCAGGAACTCATTTGCATATTAGGCCACACCCTCAACATCACCATTGTTCAACATAGGGCTTTTTTTTGAAGAAAAGATCCACCAGGAGCTCATTTGCATATTAGGCCACCTGGCACCAAGCCAGCCGGAACTGAGTTCCTGTGCATTCCTCCTCAGAAAAAGCCTTGGGTAGCAGAGAGAAACTTTTTTAAGGACACAGACAAACACGACTAAAGATTTTTTTTTTTTTTAAACAACTTAAAATCCTTAAAACATTGGTCGTAAAGGTGTTTTCTTTGTATTTCTCCCATGGGATCCAGGGAACTGGGCAAAGAAAGCTCTGGCTCTTTTCTTCCTTCCCCAGGGAACCAGGAGGGGGAGGAGCCTCAGCCAATAGAAAGAAGAGAGGCTTGGCGGAGTAGCTCTGCTGTGTGATTGAGAGAGCCTGGCAAAGCAAGCTGAGATGCAGAAGGAAGCAAGAGAGAGGGAGTAGGAACCAGATGACAGCCTGTTGCTCAGGGGCCTGATAGGAGCCCTCCGGGGGCCTGATTCGGCCCTTGGGAACCATGTCTGACACCCCTGTGCTAGATGGTTTTAATTGTTTTAATTTATTGAACTATTGTTTCAAACTATTGTGTTATGTTGTAATCTACCCTGAGCCTGCGTGGATGCTAAGGTGGGATAAAAATCTACTAAAATAAAATAAATTTTAAAGTAAAGTAAATAAAAGCTGGTATCCGCCAGTGTGTTTAAAGGGGGGGCGGGGGAGCTCGGAGCTCCCTTTGCCTTCTTTCTGCCTGGCAGGGAGAGGGCAAAGGCAGGCTTTTTGCCTCCATTTGCATTCAGACACCCCATTGGGTGTTTAAATGGGGAGGGAAGCCCCATTGCGACCCGGTGTCCAGAGGTCCAGGGCCCAGGGCCAGGACGTGACCCTGGGGATGGGAAACGCCGCTCTATGGGAATCAGTCTCCATAGGGTATAATGGAGTGCCCAGCAGACATTGCCCTCCTCCTCCTTTCTGATGATCTTGAAGCGGGGGGAGGGCTTCGACATTGGGGACTCCTCTGCCCCGGACTGGGGATTGGCAACCCTGATTTTCCCACCACTGGATAATGTATGACAAGAAGCCTCTGATGCTGCTTTTGCATTTATTTCACATAGACCTGATTTCATTTTCCTCTCCCCCCCTCCGCCCCCGGTATAGTCTGTTTAGTGATTGGTTGCTCAGATAAGTAAGTTAACTGGTATCTGCTGTGTATTAACTCCTATGCTTTCTGGATGTGTTTACGCAGTACCACTATAAATCATTTTATATACATATTGGGGTGTGTATGTGTGTGTGTGTTTTTTTAAACTGTTCATCACCTTGGAGGCCTGTTGTTGACTTTCAAAGCCCTATACAGTGTATCTTAAGGATCACTAACTCCCATATGTAGGGCTTTTTCTTGTAGCATAAGAACATAAGAGAAGCCATGTTGGATCAGGCCTGTGGCCCATCCAGTCCAACACTCTGTGTCACATAAGAGAAGCCATGTTGGATCAGGCCAATGGCCCATCCAGTCCAACACTCTGTGTCACGTAGGAACATAAGAGAAGCCATGTTGGATCAGGCCAAAGGCCCACCCAGTCCATCACTCTGTGTCACATAAGAACATAAGAGAAGCCATGTTGGATCAGGCCAATGGCCCATCCAGTCCAACACTCTGTGTCACGTAGGAACATAAGAGAAGCCATGTTGGATCAGGCCAAAGGCCCACCCAGTCCAACACTCTGTGTCACGTAGGAACATAAAAGAAGCCATGTTGGATCAGGCCAAAGGCCCACCCAGTCCAACACTCTGTGTCACGTAGGAACATAAGAGAAGCCATGTTGGATCAGGCCCATGGCCCATCCAGTCCAACACTCTGTGTCACGTAGGAACATAAGAGAAGCCATGTTGGATCAGGCCAAAGGCCCACCCAGTCCAACACTCTGTGTCACGTAGGAACATAAGAGAAGCCATGTTGGATCAGGCCCGCGGCCCATCAAGTCCAACACTCTGTGTCACACGATGGCCAAAAACCCCAAGAGCCATCAAGAGGTCCACCAGTGGGGCTAGAAGCCCTTCCACTCTGCCCCCCCCCCCAAGCACAAGAATACAGAGCATCACTTCCACAGACAGAGAGTTCCAACAATATGCTGTGGCTAAGAGCCACTGATGGACCTCTGCTCCATATGCTTATCCAATCCCCTCTTGAAGCTGGCTATGCTTGTAGCAGCCACCACCTCCTGTGGCAGTGAATTCCACATGTTAATCACCCTTTGGGTGAAGAAGGACTTCTTTTTATCCGTTCTAATCCGACTGCTCAGCAATTTGAATGCCCACGAGTTCTCGTATTGTGAGAAAGGGAGAAAAGTGCTTCTTTCTCTACCTTCTCTATCCCATGCATAATGTTGTAAATCTCCTTTGCATATTAGGCGCCACCCCCCTGATGTAGCCAATCCTCCTGGAGCTTACAGGGCTGTTAGTACAGGGACAACTGTAAGCTCTTGGAGGATTGGCTACATCAGGGGATGGAGCCTAATATGCAAAGGAGTTTCTGTTACAGAAAAACAGCCCTGCCCATATGAATCTACTGAATCGCTAAGGTCATCCTCCGACACCCTCCTTTGGGTGCTCCGCCTTCTGAGTTTAGGTGGATGGCAATCCAAGACAGGGTCTTCTCAGTTGTGGCACCAAAACCACAAAACTCTCTCCTCATAGATAACTTTCCCCTTCTGTTATTACCACCTACCAATGGGTGAAAAGTTTTTTTGTTGCATATGGCAATGATCCGTCCCACTCATCCTCTGCTGTAATGATTGTTTTATGTGTTTTTTACATATGTATTTTAGTTTTGGATGTCATTGTTCGGAAGATGTGTTTTATGAGAGGAGCCTTGCGGCAGAGTGGTAAAGCTGCAGTACTGCAGTCCAAGCTCTGCTCATGACTTGAGTTCTATCCCGGTGGAAGCTGGGCTCAGGTAGCTGGCTCAAGGTTGACTCAGCCTTCCATCCTTCCAAGGTCAGTCAAATGAGTAACCAGCTTGCTGGGGGGAAAGTGGAGATAACTGGGGAAGGCAACGGCAAACCACCCCGTGAAAAAGTCTGCCGTGAAAACGTTGTGATGCAACGTCACTCCAGAGTGGGAAATGACTGGTGCTTGCACAGGGGACTATCTTTTAAGATGTGTTTTTATCATGATTTGTTTTAATCGCTAGCTGTCTTGGTGATCCCAGTTGACCAGAAAGGCAGTGAACCAAACTTCTAACTTAATAATATATTGGGTGTAAAGGCAGCATTTCAGATAAATAAAGCAACTAAGGATATGGTGTTTTGTATTAAGGTTTTGGTCAAGAGAGACTACAAAGTGAATAAATCGTGTGTACGAACTAGTTCACCATGTCTGACATACCTGAAAATGATAAGAGAAGCCATGTTGAATCAGGCCAATGGCCCATTCAGTCCAACACTCTGTGTCACATAAGAACATAAGAGAAGCCATGTTGGATCAGGCCAATGGCCCATCCAGTCCAACACTCTGTCAAATAGTGGCCAAAAAATCAGGTGTCACCAGGAGATCCATCAGTGGGACCAGGACACTAGAAGCCCTCCCACTGCTGCCCCCCCAGCACCAAGAATACAGAGCATCGCTTGTCCCAGACAGAGTTTCCATCTATACATTGTGGCTAATAGCCACTGATGGACCTCTGCTCCATATGTTTATCTCCTGTGGCAGTGAATTCTCCTTATCTCCTGTGGCAGTGAATTCCTATTCTGTGTGTTAATCAGGGCATTTTTTGTAGCAGGAACACCTTTGCATATTTAGGCCACACACCCCTGATGTAGCCAATCCCCCAAGAGTTTACAGTAGGCTCTGTAAGAAGAGCCCTGTAAGCTCTTGGAGGATTGGATACATCAGGGATGTGTGACCTAATATGCAAAGGAGTTCCTGCTACAAAAAAAGCCCTGGTGTTAATCACTCTTTAACAACAACAACAACCTATAGCAGACTGTGAAAGATGCACTTTTGAGCCTGTGGGCACCTTTGGTGTCGGCAACAGTGTGATGGGCGCAGCCTCAAAATGGCTGCCGCAAAAGGTGGAGCCAGTCATAAATGACTCTCACAGCTTACCCTCAGTCACACAGTGACGGTCCTTCTGCTGTGACAGCAGTTGCTACTATAGTTAACAAACATTCTTAAAAAATCTGCACAGTCAGTCAAATCTCCAGTAGCCTATCAGAAGTTTTGAGAGGCCCCTTTAGTTTTCTTAGAAACACACGGTGAGAACCAGGGGTCGTTTTGTAGAAAAAGAGGTGCCGGAGCTCATTAGCACAACTTATTTGCATAACTCCTTTGCATACGCCACGCCCCCATGACATCACCAGAAGGTGTACTAAATTCTGTCAGCTCAGCGTCTACCTTCAAAGGCTTCTTGAATTAGAATTGTCATGATAAAAGCTTACTGTCCCGTCATACTTTTAAAAATTACTTTCTCCTATGTGGCCACAGTGGCGCAATGAAGATTTTCATCTCTCTGTTTTATATAATAATATAGAATAATAACTTTTTATTTGTATCCCGCCCTCCCCGCACAAGCAGGCTCAGGGCGGCTCACAACATATAATATATATATATATTTTGGTTCCCCCCCCATTTTTTTCGTGGAGGAAAATATTAGAAAGTTTGTCAAATCTTAAGAGTTCAGCAAAATTCTCACAAGGAGTCAATGGAACGATGGAGTCCAGAAGCAAGTATTTTTGGGGGAGGGGGATTAAGAAAGAAGAAGCACAATAAAAATTTCGAGGTTCCAGAGCTTCTACCCAAAATGAGACCTGGTGGGTACCAGAAAAGATGTCAGGAGGCATCAAGATGTCCACAGACACCATTTTGAAGACCCTACTTTAAAAATTTGCCTCAGCCACCCTGAGACCATCAGGGGCGTGAAGGGTGGGATAAAAATGGAATAAAATAAATAGATTTTAACAAAGTTAATGTTGAGACAACACTCACATTTCCTCGCTGCCTTCTCTGGAGCTGCAATTTTATTCAGGATGCAGTATTCTCTTTTAAAAACGAGGTATCTTTTTTTTTTTAAAAAAAGGGGGGGGAATCTATTCCAACCTACAGCACAAGGCTGAATTGAACAACGTTAATTTTTTTCAGAGAGCTTTAAAAGATATTTGAGAGGAAAGAATCTAGGTTAAAAAAAAATAGGGTTCTCACAGTAAAAACACTCAGCATGTGATGCCAAGAAGCAGAGCAGAGAAGCATAAAATAAAATCTTATCTCAGAAGTACTCTGACTTTATTCCTCAAGTAATTATTTTTATCCTTCAGTCAGTTCCTCTCTGCCTGCTATTGTGCTAACGCTGCTGCCTCTCTTGTTAATTATACTCTTTTCTGCTTGCTACGCAAGGGCAATTTAGTCAGTGTATAGTAATTAATTCAACCCAAATCAAATGCAGTAAAAAAAAAATGCAATTAAGGTGGCAGAATACGTAACACAGACTTTATTTCTGATGCGGGCGTGTTAGCAAACAGAATGAAAATGTCAAGAACGGCCATTGGGTTAAGAAGTGGAAGTTTGTGTTTAAAAGACTTGCTGTCTTTTGGGACGTCCTGTTTTAAATCTTCCATTTAATTTGCAAAGATGTGTTTGCTGGAGCTCATCGGTTCTTGCGTTAGATTCCGGCTGAGAGATGGGGGTGGAGTTGTTGTTTTTCAGTTGGACAGTTGAGTCTGACTCTTTGCGACCCCATGGACTAAGTCACACCAGGCTGTCCTGTCTTCCACCATCCTCCGAAGTCTGCTCAAATTCATGTTAGTCACATCCAGCCATCTCCTCTTTTGCCGTCCCCTTCTTCTTTTGCCTTCTGTCTTTCCTAGCATCAGGATCTTCTCCAGGGAGTGTTCCCCTCTCATTTGAGCTTCAGCTTCAGCATCTGACCTTCCAGGGAACAGTCAGGGTTGATTTCCCTTAGGGCTGACTGATTTGATCTTCTTGCAGTCCAAGGGACTCTCAAGAGTCTTCTCCAGCACCACAATTCGAAAGCATCTATTCTTCTGCACTCAGCCTTCCTTATGGTCCAACTCTCACAGCCATGCATTACTACTGGGAATACCGTCACTTTGACTATACGGACTTTTGTTGGCAGGGTGTTGTCTCTACTTTTTATTATACTGCCCAGGTTCGCCGTAGCTGTCCTCCTAAGGAGCAAACGTCTTTTAATTTCATGGCTGCAGTCACCATCTGCAGTGATCTTGGATCCCAGGAATGGAGTGGTACCCCACAGTTAAAAATATTTTTGACCTTTTTGTTAAGAGTGAGTATGTGATGGTGTTCCATATCCATCCTGCCAAAGGCATACATAGAATTTCCTAGCCCTGGTTTTAGTGTACGGGATCCTAGGGCCGCACTACACGATACATAATCTCTCAAGTCTACTACAGAATGTGCGGTAGGTGGGGCTGAGAGAGCTCTCCCAGAAGCTGCCCTTTCAAAGACAACTCTTGCGAGAGCTATGGCTGACCCAAGGCCATTCCAGCAGCTGCAAGTGGAGGAGTGGGGAATCAAACCCGGTTCTCCCAGATAAGAGAGCTATGGCTAACCCAAGGCCATTCCAGCAGCTGCAAGTGGAGGAGTGGGGAATCAAACCCGGTTCTCCCAGATAAGAGAGCTCTGGCTGTCCCAAGGCCATTCCAGCAGCTGCAAGTGGAGGAGTGGGGAATCAAACCTGGTTCTCCCAGATAAGAGAGCTCTGGCTAACCCAAGGCCATTCCAGCAGCTGCAAGTGGAGGAGTGGGGAATCAAACCCGGTTCTCCCAGATAAGAGACCTCTGGCTAACCCAAGGCCATTCCAGCAGCTGCAAGTGGAGGAGTGGGGAATCAAACCCGGTTCTCCCAGATAAGAGAGCTCTGGCTGTCCCAAGGCCATTCCAGCAGCTGCAAGTGGAGGAGTGGGGAATCAAACCCGGTTCTCCCAGATAAGAGAGCTCTGGCTGACCCAAGGCCATTCCAGCAGCTGCAAGTGGAGGAGTGGGGAATCAAACCCGGTTCTCCCAGATAAGAGAGCTCTGGCTAACCCAAGGCCATTCCAGCAGCTGCAAGTGGAGGAGTGGGGAATCAAACCTGGTTCTCCCAGATAAGAGTTTATATACTTAACCACTACACCAAACTGGCTAGCTATCCTGTAATTTCCCAGGTCCACATTTTCTCAGGGGATTGGACCAGATGACCTCTTCCAAATTTAGGCTTGTCAGAGGTGAACTGTTCAGGTTTCCCAAATCGGTTTCTTAGCCCTTTATCCCTCCATCGCTTTGTAAGAATGACGTATTTCAGGAGTGTTGTATTTTCTGCACGATAGTAAACAATCCTTTTTTGTTTGTTTGTTTCTAACAAAGATGCTGTTTAAAAACAAACCCAAAATGTGCAGACTTCTGAAAGCAAGCTATCAACACCCTTTCCATTTACACTGATTCACAGTCAGCCAGTTTCTCTGGTTGAGGTTTTGTTGTCTTTGGTTATTCTTGTAGAGCTGAAAAAAAATATGTTTTTAATATCGCTCGATATCTACAGCAATCTCAGCCGGCCTTGCTTTCCTAATGGCAGGCAATTCACAAATTCCTGGTGCAATTCACACCTTCCGCTGCAAACCATCAGGTTTTCAAATACGAAACTATGAGTGGCATGTCTCTATATATTAGTTAGATATACGCAGGGCTTTTCCCCCCTGGGGATTGCAGTGCAACAGAGTTCCAGAACCGGAATTCTGTGCTGTAGCATTCGTGACTATGCTATTCAGGTGTGTGTCTGTAAGTTGCAAACCTACTTTTGATTCATTGACATTCATTACAGAAATCTCATGGTCTCCGCAGCCGAGAACGAAACGTCTGGAAGAAAAACTTTCTCCAGTAGAACACGGCGCTTGAGCCCGAAAGATTCTACAATCCCAAATGATGTTACCAGCCGTGAAAACCTGAAATCTTTGATAATCTCATGGTCAATGCTTTGAGTCTAAGACCCAGGGGGAATCGTGAAATGGCTGGACATGGCGAGCTTTTATGGAAACAGATTTCTCAAAAAAATGTTTAAAAGTTCACGAGGGGCGCCCCTGGGTTTCCCCCTCATTTCTCTCTTGAGGAGTTCCAGCTCCTCTTTTTCCAGGAAAAAAAAGCCCTGGATACATGAAAAGGTCGGCGTTGAAATGCTTCTGGCGGCATTTGAATAGATAAAAGCTGATACTTCCTAGGAACCAGGGGTCCTTTTGTAGAAAAATAGGTGGCGGAGCTCATTAGCATAACTCATTAGCATATGCCGCCGTCTTCTTGCAGTACTTCTCAGTTGATCTGGGAACATCTATCTGGATTGGGGGCGTCAAACTCATTCATTATGAGGGCCCGATCTAACAGAAATGAGACCTTGTCGGCCCGGGCCATGCGTGTCATAAAATGTAATGCCAGGTAGCAGAGATAAACTTTATAAAGGATGCAAACAAAATTAAAGATTTTTTTTTTAAAAAAAACCCTTAAAATATGCTTAAAAGATTAGCATTCTTGCAATATTTTGTTTATTTAACAGTTTCTGATAACTGGCAGCTCTTGCTCTGAATTGCTGCATCAGAAACTGGAGACAGGGTCTGTGCCGTAGCATTCTTGAGTATGCTATTCAGGTGTGTGTCTGTAAGTTGCAAATCTACCGTACTTTTGATTTATTGACATTCATTACAGAAATCTTATGGTCGATGCTTTGAGTCTAAGACCCAGGGGAAATCATGAAATGGCTGGACATGGCGAGCTTTTGCACATAAGTTGCTTCATGTGCTGGTCGATCAGTGGAGAAAATAGAGGCTTTGCTCTGTAGCTCCTGTGCGATTGAGCGAGCCTGGCAAAGCAAGCTGTGATGCAGAAGGAAGCAAGAGAGAGAGAGAGAAGGAAGCAGATGACAGCCAGTTGCTCAGGGGCTTGCTAGGAGCCCTCTGTTGGCCCGATCTGGCCTTCGGGCCGCATGTTTGACACCTCTGATCTATGTCATATCAAGTTGCTTCCAATTTATGGCAACCCGATGAATTAATTACCTCCCAAAACGTCCTGTCATTAACAGTTTTGCTCAGGTCTTGCAAACTGAAGGCCCCGGCTTTCTTTATCGAGACCTTGCATACTCACTACCAATGTGGTTTTATTTAGGATTTTTAACATTTAATTAGGATTAACTGCTGAGCAAACATTTTACAATTCCTGAGAGCGTTCATGGTTTTAGATGCTCATTAGTGATCGCAAATTGCCGTTTTTGCAGTAGCTGTACTCTTATGGATGTGGTTTATCGTGGAGTAAGGGAAAACAGGGTGTGTCCGGGACTTAATTTGAGCCAGAGGGTGATAGGACAGAACTCTGGAATCTCTTTCAAGCATCAAAGCTGAGTTCTTTTATGTAGTGATGTAACATGTCAGTCTCTGATACATTCACAAGAGATGGTTTAATTACCTTCGAATTTTCTCTTGTCTATGGCGACCCCCACATGTCCAGACCTTAACATTTTTGTGCTCTTAGAAATCGCTCTCCTTTCATCTCCCATGCTCTCTCTCACGCACAGAATTCCTAAAATGAAAGGAGGTCCAGGGCTCATAACCAATATTCCCTCCAAGCTGTGGAGTCTT
The DNA here is from genome assembly GCF_032191835.1 of Heteronotia binoei. Lineage (NCBI taxonomy): Eukaryota > Metazoa > Chordata > Lepidosauria > Squamata > Gekkonidae > Heteronotia > Heteronotia binoei. The sequence goes on from NC_083223.1 coordinate 7,182,856, forward strand.
GTGAGCAAAAATTCGACTTTGTGAGATACTGACATTAAAGTTGTGAGTTACTGGTATTAAAGTTGTGAGCTAAAAGGTAAAGGTAAGTCCCCTGTGCAAGCACCAGTCGTTTTCGACTCTGGGGTGACGCTGCTTTCACAACGTTTTCACGGCAGACTTTTTACGGGGTGGTTTGCCATTGCCTTCCCCAGTCATTTGCACTTTCCCCCCAGCAAGCTGGGGACTCCTTTGACCGACCTCGGAAGGATGGAAGGTTGAGTCAACCTCGAGCCAGCTACCTGAAAACCCAGCTTCTGCTGGAATCGAACTCAGGTCGTGAGCAGAGGGCTCCGACTGCAGTACTGCAGCTTTACCACTCTGCGCCACAAGGCTCTAAAGTTGTGAGCTACTGTATAAATTAGTTTGCTCTAGGGCAGGGGTGTCAAACATGCAGTCTGGGGGCGGAGTCAGGCCCCTGAGCAACTGGCTGTCATCGGCTCCCTTCTCCCTCTCTCTTGCTTCCTTCTGCATAACAGCTTCCTTTGCAAAGCTTGCTCAATTGCACAGGAGCTACAGAGCAAAACCTCAGTTTTTTCCATAGGCTGGGGCTCCTCCCGTGGGGAGGAAGTGGGAGAGGCAGAGCTTGCTTTGCCAGGCTCTCTCAATCGCAGAGCAGAGCTATGGAGCCAAGCCTCTCTTCCTTCCATTGGATGAGGCTCCTCCCCCTCCTGGTCCCCTGGGGAAGGAAGGAAAGAGCCAGAGCTTCCTTCGCCCAGTTCCCTGGATCCCATGGGAGCAATACAAAGAAAGCACCTTTAAGACCGACGAGTGCTAACGTTTTAAACATGTTTTAAGTTTTTTAAAATATATATATTTAACTGTGTTTGCCTGTGTCCTTTATAAAGTTTATCTCTGCTACCTAATCTTAAATAGGTGCACACATGACTTAGCCCGACGTGGCCCGGCCCAACATGGCTCGGCCCAACCTGATATGGCCCGGCCCAACGAGGTCTCATTTACGTCAGATCCGGCCCTCGTAACAAATGAGTTCGACACCCCTGCTCTAGGGCCATTTTTCCTGAGCTGAGTTAAAAACGCGTGAGCTGGAGGCTGGAAAATTCTGAGCTAGCTCACACCAACACTGCTCACGACTGCTGGGGAAACAGACCCTCTCCCTTGAGATCATTTGTTGCTGTTCATTCGCACAGTCGATTCCGACTCTTTGCGACCCCCTGGACCAAGTCGTGCCAGGCCCTCCTGTCTTCCACCATCCTCCGAAGTCTGCTCAAATTCGTGTTTGTTATATCGGTAACGCTGTCCAGCCCTCTCCTCTTTTGCCGTCCCCTTCTTCTTTTGCCTTCTGTCTTTCCCAGCATCAGGGTCTTCTCCAGGGAGTGCCCCCTTCTCATTTGGTGGCCAAAGTATTTGAGCTTCAGCTTCAGCATCTGACCTTCCAGGGAACAGTCAGGGTTGATTTCCCTTAGGACTGATTGATTTGATCTTCTTGCAGTCCAAGGGGCTCTCAAGATTCTTCTCCAGGGAGTGCTCCCTTCTCATTGAGTGGCCAAAGGATTTGAGCTTCAGCTTCAGCCTCCGACCTTCCAGGGAACAGTCTGGATTGATTTCCCTTAGGACTGACTGATTGGATCTTCTTGCAGTCCAAGGGACTCTCAAGAGTCTTCTCCAGGGAGTGCTCCCTTCTCATTTGGTGGCCAAAGGATTTGAGCTTTAGCATCTGACCTTCCAGGGAACAGTCAGGGTTGATTTCCCTTAGGACTGATTGATTTGATCTTCTTGCAGTCCAAGGGGCTCTCAAGATTCTTCTCCAGGGAGTGCTCCCTTCTCATTGAGCAGCCAAAGGATTTGAGCTTCAGCTTCAGCCTCCGACCTTCCAGGGAACAGTCTGGGTTGATTTCCCTTAGGACTGACTGATTTGGTCTTCTTGCAGTCCAAGGGGCTCTCAAGATTCTTCTCCAGCACCACAACTCGAAAGCATAGAGTCTTCTGCGCTTGGCCTTCCTTATAACTTGTAGTAATTATTGGAATTGCTTCTATGAGTAGGACTCTCCATCTCCGAGGTTTCTTTTCCTGTGCCCCTTTTTAAAGGAATACATCAGAGTCAGTTCATGCTAAAACAGATCCTTTTGCAGTAATTGCAGTTAGAGAATTATGGTGCATAATAGTGTCTCGACAATCTCAATTTGATTCGTTTTTTCACACGCTGAGTCAACATTGTTGGCCAATTCAGAGCTAGACACTGGAAGGAAGTCTTTTTAATGGAAGGCTTGGACAGGTAGGGGGATTTTTCCTTCGGACCAGTGAATAGACTGCGATGGTGAGTTTTTGTTACTTTCTCTGTTGAGAGTCTCTGTGGAATGGCAACGCGGCTGCAACCTCTGTGGCCCTCTAGCAGTAAGCATTTCAGAATCACCCTTGCTGTTGGAAACTCTCATTCAGTCCATGGAGAAAACGAAATCTACAGTATTTGCTTTTGAAATATTTGAAGAAAGGTTGAAAGAGCTGGCCATGTTTAGCCTGGAGAGGAGGCGGCTGAGAGGCGATAGGATCAACATCTTCAAGTACTTGAAGGGCTGTCCTATAGAGGATGGGGTGGAATTGTTTTCTGTGGCCCCAGAAGGTAGGACCAGAACCAGTGGGTTGAAATTAATTCAAAAGAGTTTCTGGCTCAACATGAGGAAGAACTTCCTGATGGTTAGAGCGGTTCCTCAGTGGAACAGGCTTCCTCGGGAGGTGGTGGGCTCTCCTTCCTTGGAGGTTTTTAAACAGAGGCTAGGTGACCATCTGACAGCAATGAGGATCCTGTGAATTTAGGGGGAGGTATTTATGAGTTCCCTGCATTGTGCAGGGGGTTAGAATAGATGACCCTGGAGGTGCCTTCCAACTCTATGATTCTGTGTTGATTAATAAATATGACAAGAGCCCCGTAGCGCAGAGCGGTAAGCTGCAATACTGCAGTCCAAGCTCTCTGCTCACGACCGGAGTTCGATCCCGGTGGAAGCTGGGTTCAGGTGGTCGGCTCCAGGTTGACTCAGCCTTCCATCCTTCCGAGGTTGATAAAATGAGGACCCAGCTTCCTGGCGGGAAAGCGTTGGTGACTGGGGAAGGCAATGGCAAACCACCCCGTAAAAAAGTCTGCCGTGAAAACGTCGTGATGCGACATCACCCCAGAGTCAGAAACGACTGGCGCTTGCACAGGGGACTACCTTGACCTTTACAACCTTTCAATAAATACGACATCCAAAGTCTGTTCCACACACATGTGGCAAACAGGAGGCCTCAGCGCTGAGCAGCAGCAACAGGGTCTGAACCGGGTTCAGAATATTGTGCATTAAAGCAATCAGTCATTGTTGCATGGTTATGCGTGGAATTTTTCTTAGCATGTCAGGAAGACCAAAATACGACCCTGACCTGGATAGCCCAGGCAAGCCCAATCTCATCAGATTTCGGAAGCCAAGTAGTGTGAACTCTGGAATGTATTTGGATGGGAGACCTCCTTGGAATACCAGAGCCAGGAGACAGAGGCAGGCTTTATTCACCCACCTCCCTGAATATCCTTCATGCCCGGGGTCAGTTGTCAGAGGTCACCATGACCTCCAGCTGCACACACTCACACTCACACACACGCACATTAAAAAAATGGAAAAATACAGGGGTGTGGGTGTAAAGGAAAGGAAAGGTCCCCTGTGCAAGCACCAGTCGTTTCTGACTCAGGAGTGACGCTGCTTTCACAATGTTTTCACGGCAGACCTTTTTAAGGGGTGGTTTGCCATTGCCTTCCCCAGTCATCTACACTTCCCACCCAGCAAGCTGGGGACTCATTTTACCGACCTCAGAAGGATGGAAGGCTGAGTCAACCTTGAACCGGCGACCTGAACCAGCTTCTGCTGGGATCGAACTCAGGTCGTGAGCAGAGCTTAGGACTGTAATACTGCAGCTTTAACACTCTGCACCACGGGGCTCTTGATGTGTGTAAAAGAGAGACCAAAATATCGTCTGCTTAGTATCTGTATTAAGTAGCTTTTTAAGTCACGAAAGTGAGACCAATATTCTGTAGTAGTACACTGTAGTAGTCCCCTGTGCAAGCACCAGTCGTTTCCGACTCTGGGGTGACGTTGCATGATGACGTTTTCACAGCGGAATTTTTGTTACAGGGTGGTTTGCCATTGCCTTCCCCAGTCATCTACACTTTCCCCCCAGCAAGCTGGGGACTCATTTTACCAATCTTGGAAGGATGAGTCCACTTTGAGCCAGCTACCTGAACCCATCTTCCGCCGAGATCGGACTCAGGTCGTGAGCAGAGCTTGGACTGCGGTACTGCAGCTTACCACTTTTCGCCACGGGACTTCATGATCTTACTATAGGAAATAGCGATAGAGTTGTTTAGCGGGCGTTGCTTATATCTTTCCATCCAGGGTCTCAGAGATGGAAATTTCGCTAGCCACGCTAGACATTTCATGATTTCTTCCAAAGCTACATTACCTGAAGTGTTTACTCTGGGACAGGTACGCTTGATGGTCAGATCTTGGTTAGTACTTAGAGGGGAGAGCACCACAGAAGTCCAGGGTCACGACAGAGGTAGGCAATGGCAAGCCACCTTTGAACGTCTCTGAGATTCAGTTTGGCGTCGTGGTGAAGTGCGCGGACTCTTATCTGGGAAAAACGGGTTTGATTCCCCACTCCTCCGTTTGCAGCTGCTGATGTGACCTTGGGTCAGCCACAAGTTTTCTCAAGGCTGTTCTGCTCAAGAGCAGCTCTGGGAGATCTCTCTCAGCCCCTCCTACCTCACAAAGTGTCTCTTGCAGGGAGGGGAAGGGAAAGGAACTTTGTAAGTCGCTCTGAGACTTCTTTTGTTAGTGAAGGGTGGGGTATAAATTCAATCTTCTTCTCTTCCTCCTCTTCTTCTTCTACTTCTCTTTTTCTTCTACTTCTACTTCTCCTCCTCCTCAGGACTGGATCTACATGTTTTTGAGAGGGGGCCAAATTAAAAAATGACACCCCCTTTTGAGTCATTCTATCGTATGGTCCCATAGAATACAATGGACTCCATGCCAAATTTGGCACACACACCCCTCCATCGGCGCCCGAGGCAAGCATCCCCCTCTGCACCCCCCTAGATCCAACTCTGCTCCTTGTCGCCTCCTCCTCCTCTGTCTTCTTTTCCATCGTCTCCTTCTTCTTCTCCTCCTTTGTCTCCTCCTGTCTCCTTCTTCTTCTCCTTCTCCTCCTTCTCCTCCTTCTTCTCCGTCTTCTTTTCCATCATCTCCTTCTTCTTCTTCTCCTTCTCCTTTGTCTCCTCCTATCTCCTTCTTCTTCTTCTTCTTCTCCTTCTCCTCCTTCTCCGTCTTCTTTTCCATCGTCTCCTTCTTCTTCTCCTTCTCCTCCTTTGTCTCCTCCTGTCTCCTTCTTCTTCTCCTTCTCCTCCTTCTTCTCCGTCTTCTTTTCCATCGTCTCCTTCTTCTTCTTCTTCTTCTCCTCCTTCGTCTCCTCCTTTGTCTCCTCCTATCTCCTTCTCCTCCTTCTTCTCCGTCTTCTTTTCCATCGTCTCCTTCTTCTTCTCCTTCTCCTCCTTCTTCTCCGTCTTCTTTTCCATCGTCTCCTTCTTCTTCTCCTTCTCCTCCTTTGTCTCCTCCTGTCTCCTTCTTCTTCTCTTTCTCCTCCTTCTTCTCCGTCTTCTTCTTCTCCTCCTTTGTCTCCTCCTGTCTCCTTCTTCTTCTCCTTCTCCTCCGTCTTCTTTTCCATCGTCTCCTTCTTCTTCTCCTTCTCCTCCTTCTTCTCCGTCTTCTTTTCCATCGTCTCCTTCTTCTTCTCCTCCTTTGTCTCCTCCTCTGTCTCCTTCTTCTCCTTCTCCTCCTTCTTCTCCGTCTTCTTTTCCATCGTCTCCTTCTTCTTCTCCTTCTCCTCCTTTGTCTCCTCCTCCGTCTCCTTCTTCTTCTTCTTTTCCTTTGTCTCCTACTGCTCCTCCTCTTGAAAACCTTATGAGGGGGTTCCCATAAGTGGACTGTAACTTGACAACATTATCCACCAGTTACAACCAGACACGCTGGAGTGTTTCTACAGAAGGAAGGGTTTCCATTTCCACCTGTGAAGCACAACATTCTCACCCCCTCACATTTGCTGTACCCCCAAACGCTGCTCCTGTGGAACAGAGGAATCCCCTCTAGAACAAGAGACACAGTCAGGCAGTCAACCTTTATTGGCATATCAAAGATGTTAAGAGCATTTCAAGAAGAATTTGGGGGATGCAACAGGACGATGAAAGTCATCCTTGCAGATGGAAACCCTTCCATCCGTCGAAACTCTCCAGTGTGTTCAAACGTTGGAGTGTTGTCAGCGTGTCTTTTATCCTACTAGCCAAAGGCCCCAGGACAACAGCGTTTTTCGAGTAACTGAAAGCAACAAGTTGTGCTGCTCATGAAATCAATATTGTTTTATCGTTTATAATATCGTATTGAATTGTTTAGTCAGCTTGCCCCCAAATTGTGTTTTGACTCACGTTGCTGGGATATTTCCAGGGCTTTTTTTTTAGCAGGAACTCCTTTGCATATTAGGCCACTCCCCCCTGATGTAGCCAGTCCTGCAGAAGCTTACAGGGCTCTTCGTACAGGGCCTACTGTACGCTCCAGGAGGATTGGCTGCATCAGGGGTGTGTGGCCTAATATGCAAAGGAGTTCCTGCTACAAAAAAAGGCCTATTTCTGTTATTCTACAAACAAGCTTAGCAAAGATGGCTTTTAAACCTTTCTTCTAATTCCGGAGAGAACGTTGTTTGGCGAGCCGCCAGCTGATTTTATTGCTTGAAGGAATGTTTAGGATTCGATTCCCAGCAATGTCTGTTCTATGTTAAGCAACCAAATTAAATCTCTTAGTCACCGTCTTTTTCCTTGCGTTTGAATGTAATTGTTACTATTGATCTGCTCTCGGGCTCCAATTCTTGACTGTAAAACCTTTTGCGAGCTACATTTTTGGTCCGTTTTTGCCCCGAGCGCTAGAGAGATGAAATTATGGGGAAAGGGAAAAAAAGTATATACCTGTTAAAGACTCTATTATTAGAACCGTTGGCTCATATTAGAGGCTGGCAACGCACTGGAATGCTTGAATAACATTGTTTTATCTTGCCTCTTTAAAAAGTCCTTGAACTAGATGGGGATTTTTTTTTTTTAATGGCTGCATGCATTTCTTAAAATTTGCTGTAGTATTTATTTTGCTAATTGTGGGAAAAAAACCCAATAGTGTGGGAATATTATATTATTGAGAGCCAGTATAGTGTAGTGGTTGAACTGTCAGACTAGAAACCAGGAGACCCAGGTTCGAATCCTTGCTCTGCCCTGGAAGCTCACTGGGTAACCTTGGGCCAGTCACAACGCCCTCAGCCTTACCTACCTCACAGGGTTGTTGTAAAGAGAAAACAGAGAAGAATGATGTCTAGCAGCTATTTTTCTGCTGGAATGGGACTTCAGTTGGTGGACGAAGGGAGAGATGAGTGCAGGGCTTTCTTTGTGGAAAAAGTCCAGCAGGGACTCATTTGCTTATTAGGCCACACCCCCTGACCTCACCATTGTTTCACAAAAGGCTTTTGAAAAAGAACATAAGAGAAGCCATGTTGGATCAGGCCAATGGCCCATCCAGTCCAGCACTCTGTGTCACATAAGAACATAAGAGAAGCCATGTTGGATCAGGCCAATGGCCCATCCAGTCCAACACTCTGTGTCACATAAGAACATAAGAGAAGCCATGTTGGATCAGGCCAATGGCCCATCCAGTCCAACACTCTGTGTCACATAAGAACATAAGAGAAGCCATGTTGGATCAGGCCAATGGCCCATCCAGTCCAGCGCTTTGTCACACAATGGCCAAAACCCCCCAGGCATCATCAGGAGGTCCATCAGTGGGGCCAGGACACTAGAAGCCCTCCCCCTGTGCCTCCCCCCCAAGCACCAAGAATACAGAGCATCACTGCCCCAGACAGAGAGTTCAACAATACTCTGTGGCTAATAGCCACTGATGGACCTCTGCTCCAGATGTTTATCCAATCCCTTCTTGAAGCTGTCTATGCTTGCAGCTGCTTCCACCTCCTGTGGCAGTGGATTCCATGTGTTAATCATCCTTTGGATGAAGGACTTCCTTTTATCTGTTCTAACCTGACTGCTCAGCAATGTCATTGAATGTTCACGGTTCTCGTATTGTGAGAAAGGGAGAAAAGTACTGCTTTCTCTATCTTCTCTGTCTACATTCTTGCAGAAGTACGTTACTAAAAACTATTGTACATTTCCTCAATCTGTGTGCTTTATTGAGCCCTCAATATAAAAATTCCTACTTTTGTTTACTTAGTTTATTGTGTTTAGCTTTTTTTGTAAACCTAGCTTGTTTGTTCATTTGAATTTAGGCCATTTTAGGTGAGCAGTCTTGTAAAACTGGGAGAGTTGATTTCATAAATGTGTCTTGGATATATCTTTTGAAATTGTAAAGGGATAGTACAAGGAAAAGTGCCTCATCTTTGGTTATAGTTTTATTGAATAACTTTGTGTGTTAAAGTTGTATAAGGTAGAACGAGTAATGGAAATGTCCTTTTTCTTCCCAACAGGCAGCCAGATAAATTGGTGGTGGTGTGGACGAGAAGAAGTAGAAGGAAATCTTCTAAGGTTAGTTAAGACAATTAATAGGGTTGCCAACCTCCTGGTGAGGTCTGTAGATCTTACAGTTAAGGATGTGTAAGAAAAAATCGGCTTTATTCGGATTTGGGTGCTTGAGACTTGAATGAAAATATTCAATATTCCCAAATTCCCCCAGATACCAGTATTGGTATTGTACTGATTTAAATCCCTTCTCTTCTCTCTGGAATCACACCACAGCTGTGGCCCATCTCCAGGAGGGGCGGGGCAGGGTTTTAAACCTTTCGCTTGGGACACCAGAATAAAAGCTGAATAGTATTGACTTTTTTTTAAAAGCAGGGCTGAATACAGATATTCAGGGCTGCTTCGGTAGCTGAATACAGAATTCGGCTTATGCCAAATTCACACACCTCTAATTAAAGATCATTTCCCTTGGAGAAGATGGCTGTTTTGAAAGGTGGTCTCTGTGTTATTATTTATACTTAGAATATCTATGTTATTATACTGTGTTGAGGTCCCTTTTTTCTCCAAACTCTGCCCTAACCAGGCTGCTCCCCAAAATCGCCAGGAATGTCCCAGTCTTGAATTGGCAACCCTAGAATTTAGACGTATAAATATCTTAATTTATTAGAAAAATTGCATTTTTTGCCATTCGAGATGCAGGGAAAAAAATATAACTCGAAGGCAGAAGACAAAATCTGTAGTAAACAAAAGAGAGCGTATTACTTGGACAGAAACTTTTCTACTCGCAGTTGGTAGTTCTGCCATATTTGGATATTAAGCTAAACTTTATAACACTGAAAAAATTACCTCTTTAATACCCTCCAGGTATTCCCTAACACAGAGCTGACAACCTTAAATACAGTGCTTCCTGGACCAAAGATGAGTAATTTGATCAGTAAACTGTCTAATAAAGTGGACTTCTGAGATCTCCTTTGCATTTTACTGTGGGCCAAGACAAAATGCCTTTAGCTACCAGGGAAAGCTCTGTTGGATCTCATCAAACAGATTATTCCTTCCTTCCTTCCTTCCTTCCTTCCTTCCTTCCTTCCTTCCTTCCTTCCTTCCTTCCTTCCTTCCTTCCTTCCTTCCTTCCTTCCTTCCTTCCTTCCTCCCTCCCTCCCTCCCTCCCTCCCTCCCTCCCTTCCTCTTTCTTTCTTTCTTTCTTTCTTTCTTTCTTTCTTTCTTTCTTTCTTTCTTTCTTTCTTTCTTTCTTTCTTTCTTTCTTTCTTCTCTTTCTTTCTTTCTTTCTTTCTTTCTTTCTTTCTCTCTCTCTCTTTCTTTCTCTTTCTTTCTTTCTTTCTTTCTTTCTTTCTTTCTTTTCTTTCTTTCTTTCTTTCTTTCTTTCTTTCTTTCTTTCTTTCTTTCTTTCCCCTCTCCCCCTCTCTCTCCCCCCCTCTCTCTCCCCCCCTCTCCCCCTCTCTCTCCCTCTCTCTCTCTCCCTCCCTCCCAGAACTGAGTTTTTTCAAGGGCTAGAATAGTTTTGCGGCAGCTTGTCGTTTAATTATGTCTTTAATTTGGACCATTTCTAAAATCTGATTGTCTGTAAAAATAGCTGTTACCAAGTTCTGGAGATCCAGGTTGGATCCTATCCCGTGCTTCTTTTTTGCACTCCTCTTTTTCCACTGCGAAGGCAACTCCCCCGAGCTAAGGATTGCCATTTGCACAAGACCTGGGTCTTTCACAGAGCCAAAAACGTGTGTTTGTGTGTTCACAATGCGCCCAACACAAGGAGAATATACTCCACAGCGGACAAAGAGGCGTACAAATGGCAACAAGGTATAGGATCTAAGCCTTGGTAAGTGGTTTCTAAAGGTAACTGATCTGATTCTCTTGATCTGATAACAGTTGTCTCCCGAACCATCGATCAATAAACATTTCTAGGCCTGAGTCATCCTGCTGGTAATGCAGATTATGATCCAAGTTATTAGTTTCACCGAATTGAATTCTAGGAAGTGAGTCAAATTGCCAAAACCTTTTGTATGAAAGGAAAGTATATGCGTCCAAGAATTAGATAAACCTTTTCCCGTCTCGCCTTGACTTTTCTTGTTGTCTTCTCATAAAGGAGGGAGGCAGAATGTACTTCAGTGGCAACCAGTAGACTGAAAAAGGGAGAGAATTTTTTTTTAAAAAATGTATATGCTGGAAAAGTCAAGGAATCAAATTATGTATGTTGCAGTTTTACCAGATAAGGTCATGGTACGAAAGATTTAGCATAGGATCTAGGGTTGCTAAGTCCCCTTCCCTTCCCAAATGGCTAGAACCATAGAGTTTTCCCGGAAACACCTAGAGTGGCCGCGAGTGCTTAGCGCTGGCACGATGATGTCACTTCCGGGTGACGTCATCATGCTGACGATGTCGGGGGAGGTTCCCCCCTGCCGGCCCAATGTGGGTTCCCCCGCCCGGACCGGGGTTCAGCAGCCCTAATAGGAAACAGCTCATTTTTGTAGTTTCAGAAGGCAGTCATTTTGTTCTGCAGTAGAATAGTGAGTTTTTAGCCCAGTAGGGCATAAGCTTTTGAGAGTCAAAGGCCTCTTTCTATTGCCATGTCTGTTGAGCAGGGATGCCAACTTCCAGGTGCAGCCTGGGGATCCCCAGGAATGACAGCTCATCTCCAGATAACAACAATCAGTTCCCCTGAGGAAAATGGCAGCTTTGGAGGGTGGACTCTGTGGCCTTGTACCCCACTGAAGCCCCTTGTCCTCCCCAGGCTCCACCTCCAAATCTCCAGGAGTTTCCCAACCTGGATCTGGCAACCCCTCACACACACACACACACACACACACACACACTGACTCACTCAGTTCAGCAAAATTTATTGTGTAAAGCCATTGGCCATTACAATTACAGCAACTTACAAGTTAAAAAAGAGCCCCGTGGTGCAGAGTGGTAAAGCTGCAAGTACTGCAGTCGGAGTATCTGAAAAAAGGCACAAAGATGAATGTTTACAAAGCGGTTGTGATGACAACCCTCATCTACGGCTCCGAATCGTGGGTTTTATACCATCATCACCTGCGACTCCTTGAGCGCTTTCACCAGCGCTGCCTTCGCACCATCCTCAACATCCACTGGAGTGATTTTGTGACCAACACTGAAGTCCTCAAGCGGGCGGAGGTTACCAGCATCGAGGCACTGCTGTTGAAGACGCAGCTGTGCTGGGCAGGGCATATTTCCAGGATGGAAAACCACCGCCTTCCCAAGATTGCCCTGTATGGCGAACTTTCCACTGGCCATCGAAATAGAGGGGCACCAAAGAAGAGGTACAAGGACTCCTTGAAGAAATCCCTTGGCACCTGTCGCATCAACCATCACCAGTGGTCTGACCTAGCCTCAGATCGCAAAGCATGGAGGCACACCATCCACCAGGCTGTCTCTTCCTTTGAGAACGCACGCATAGCTGGTCTTGAGGACAAAAGGAGATTGAGGAAGAATCGCACTGCTACAGCACCAACCCCAAATCAGACTTTTCCCTGCAGCCACTGTGGCCGGACCTGCCTGTCCCGCATTGGTCATGTCAGCCATCAGCGAGCCTGCAGCAGACGTGGACTACTGCACCTTTCTTAAATCTTCATTCGCGAAGTCAAGCCGAGAGAGAAAGACTGCAGTCGGAGCCCTCTGCTCACAACCTGAGTTCAATCCCAGCGGAAGCTGGTTCAGGTAGCTGGCTCCAGGTTGACTCAGCCTTCCATCCTTCCAAGGTCGGTCAAATGAGTCCCCAGCTTGCTGGGGGGGAAAGTATAGATGATGGGGGAAGGCAATGGCAAACCACCCCGTAAAAAGTCTGCTGTGAAAACGTTGTGAAAGTAACGTCACCCCAGAGTCGAAAATGACTGGTGCTTGCGCAGGGGACTACCTTAACCTTAACTTTTTTTTTTACAAGTTAAAAGCAGTCATGGACTCTAAAATTAATACATTCAGATTTAGATTATTCACAATCTTTGTTGCATACAGCATCCCCGTGATTCCATAATCAAGCTCTAATAGTCCAGTTAACGACATCATTTTACTGTCTACTGGATACTGCCTTTGCCCGGGTTTTGCTAGCAGTCAAAGCGAAAAGTGCTACCTTATAAGAAACCGTAGAGTCCATATCTGATAACAGAAATATTAGCTAATCCATATGAACATATGAAGCTGCCTTATACTGAATCAGACCCTCGGTCCATCAAAGTCAGTATTGTCTTCTCAGACTGGCAGTGGCTCTCCAGGGTCTCCAGCTGAGGTTTTTCACACCTATTTGCCTGGACCCTTTTTTGGAGATGCCAGGGATTGAACCTGGGACCTTCTGCTTCCCAAGCAGATGCTCTACCACTGAGCCACCGTCCCTCCCCTATCAGAAGCCAGATACAATTGATTTGTTAGAAACCTGCGTCTGGCTTCCCATCAATCAGGGCACGCATAATCTCAGAAGAAATATCAATTAGCACAAATGGGATCAAATGGGGTTGGTCTAGATGACCCTAGAGGTCCTTTCTAACTAGATGATTCTATGATCACTTGGCAAACTTAGTTACCTAGTATTAAGTAAGGATAAAATCTGCTCTCATTTCGTTAACTACTTAATTTCTCAGTAGGCAGCCGTGTTGGTCTGAAGCAATAGAACAAAGCAGTAGACAAGTTCACCTTTAAGACCAACTCAGTTTTATTCAGAAGGTCAGCTTTCGTACGCTCTTAAGCAGACTTCATCAGACAAAACGGGAATGGCAAGCAGCAATACGTAATATAAGTGGGCAGTGTGGAATCATGGGAATGTTTTTAGCAGATTAAAAGAATCACCAATAGGGATCCGTGTTTGTTAGTGTTAGGACAAAGCAGGGTTGAAAAAACACTAGAGGGTGATAAAAAGCAGATTGCTGTCGTGGGTGCGAAGTGCCATAAATCTAGGTAACATTCTGGCTTTGTTAGTTTAAACAGAGGGTATGGTTTCTCATGAGATTATAACATCCATATAGTTTGCCCTAGGATGGGTTGCCATATGCAGTAAAACAAACAGCCAATATCCCCCCCGAGTATGTCAATACAAAAAGACAAAAACAAAAAACCCAAATATTCTGATACACTGTTCTAAAAAAGAAACAATATAAGTTAGCCCACAGAAAAACAAGGTGCATTAAAGTATAGTGGAAGGTGAGTTAGTATAATTTCTCGCTATACAATTCCACTCACTCTCTCACTGATTTCATTAGCTACATAACTTCTCGCTATACATTTCCACTCTGTCACTCACTGGTGGCTAGTGGGAACCTGACAACTTGGGTTGTCACCTCTGCATTGGGAAATACCCAGAGAGATTTTTTTAAGGGGGGGTGGAGCCTCTGGAGGCTGGTGTTTGAGGAGGGAGGGACTTCATTTGGGTATAATGCCCTACTCCACCTTCTAAAGCGGCCATTTTCTCCGGCTGAACTGATCTCTTTCCCCCGAAGATCAGTTTTAATGGTAGATCTCCAGTCACCACCTGGGGGTTGGCACCCCTGCGAGTGGCAACCCTACTGATGACTGAAGCTTTGACTGTCGAATGCTTGTACCCTCCCCCCTCCTCCCCCCCCCCCAAAAAAAATCTTGTTGGTTTACTGGACTCGAATCTAAAATGTTCTTCCTTTCTGTTTTCCATTGCAATAAGAAGTGATGCATCGTTGTTCGTATCTTATAACAGCTTAAAATTATTTACAGTATCTCTTATGTTCTTATGATCGGTTATAAAAGCGGGAGATCTCCAGGCCCCACCTGGAGACTGGCAACCCTACCTAGATCTCCCAGAACGATCAGTTATAAAAGCGGGAGATCTCCAGGCCCCACCTGGAGACTGGCAACCCTACCTAGATCTCCAAGAACGATCAGTTATAAAAGCGGGAGATCTCCAGGCCCCACCTGGAGACTGGCAACCCTACCTAGATCTCCCAGAACGATCAGTTATAAAAGCGGGAGATCTCCAGGCCCCACCTGGAGACTGGCAACCTTACCTGGATCTCCCAGAACCTAGTCCAGCATTCTCACCCCTACCCCAAATTTGCTGTCCTCTGCAAGGTTCTATAGGGAGAAAAGAGAATTCCAAACCAAGATGACTATGATGTAGAGAATCATAAGTATAAAGGTCAAAGTACTCCCCTGTGCAAGCACCAGTCGTTTCCGACTCTGGGGTGACGTTGCTTTCACAACGTTTTCACAGCAGACTCTTTACAGGGTGGTTTGCCATTGCCTACCCCAGTCATCTACACTTTCCCCCCAGCAAGCCGGGGACTCGTAAGTATACCGAAATAGAAAAGCTGACTTGTATAAGGAAATCCCATTCTTCTGGCCTTGAAGGCAGGTCGAACGGGATTTTCTTCAAACTGGCTAAATTGTTTATTACTGGAATGGATTACAGGGCCAAGTTCCGTAGCACAGTTTCGGTATTTGGGTGTTTGTACGTTTTGCAGTGGCTTAGACATAACTGGCGGGGCCAAGGTACCATAGCTCGAAGACTGGTAGAGGTTTTCTCCATTTGCCCTCAGGCTTATATCTGGCTGATGTGTTTTCCTAGTCTTTGGTGCCCATAGGTTTGCTGCGCTAGCAAAAGTGTGTGGGTTTTCCTTTTCTCTAGATTTAGAGCTCTCTGCACCAGGAACACTGTGTTACCGCAGTTCTGGATTGTTCAGCAAGTTAGGGCAAAAGATGGAATCTTATTTCTAGTCGGAGCATGAGTAAGCGGCCCAAATATTTCTCTTAATCTTTTTTTTTTGTACGAGTAATATTAACTTTGTCCTAACGAGGAATCCTCCTTGTAGATAACAGTTAAGATAGTTCAGTTGGTGTTGGGGCTTGCCTCAATCCGTTGTGGTCAAGAGTGCAAATGTGTCGGAAATATGGGCGGGAAAGGATGGCACGAAGGGTTTTTCTTCACCAACAACAACAGCCATTTGTTTTGAGAGTTTTGATTCACTTAGCGCAGGTGTGGCCAGGCTTGCTTAGTTTGGTGTAGTGGTTAAGCTCATGGACTCTTATCTGAGAGAACCGGGTTTGATTCTTCACTCCTCAACTTTCAGATGCCGGAATGGCCTGGGGTCAGCCATCGCTCTCGTGGGAGTTGTCCTTGTAAAGGGCAGCTTCTGGGAGAGCTCTCTCAGGCCCACCTACCTTACAGGGCATCTGTTGTGTGTGTGTGTGGGAGGAAGGTAAAGGAGATTGTGACCGCTCTGAGATTCAGCATATAGGATGGGATATAAATCCAATATCATCATCATCTTCTTCTTAATATAAAGCCACATAGAATAGATGTCAGATGTTTGAGAGCCGCAAGACATGAACGTCAAATGTTCCTTCCTTCCTTCCTTCCTTCCTTCCTTCCTTCCTTCCTTCCTTCCTTCCTTCCTTCCTTCCTTCCTTCCTTCCTTCCTTCCTTCCTTCCTTCCTTCCTTCCTTCCTTCCTTCCTTCTCTCAAACAACTGACATTTATTCTATGTGGCTCTTACATTAAGCAACTTTGGCCATGACTGGCTTATACCTAATGGGTGGCTCTCGAAGCACCCACTGCTCCATAGACCAGCATGGAGAAGTCATTTCTCTCTTTAAATCACTTCTCCAAGCCAAGCCAGCCAGCAGCTTGGAGAATACCTTTAAAAGTTGCTTTCTTTCCACATCTATCTCCCTCTAATTCCTTCCTTCCTTCCTTCCTTCCTTCCTTCCTTCCTTCCTTCCTTCCTTCCTTCCTTCCTTCCTTCCTTCCTTCCTTCCTTCCTTCCTTCCTTCCTTCCTTCCTTCCTTCCTTCCTTCCTTCCTTCCTTCCTCCCTCCCTCCCTCCCTCCCTCCCTCCCTCCCTCCCTCCCTCCCTCCCTCCCTCCCTCCCTTCCTTCCTTCCTTCCTTCCTTCCTTCCTTCCTTCCTTCCTTCCTTCCTTCCTTCCTCCCTCCCTCCCTCCCTCCCTCCCTGCTCTCAAACATCTGACATTTATTTCCATGTGGCTCTTATTGTTATACTGTTGTTTTATTATATTGTCTTGTTTTTAAGCTGAATTGTTGATTTTAACATGTCATTAGCTGCTCTGAGCTCCTAAGGGGAGGGCGGGACACAAATCTAAACAAATAAATATGTTAAGCAAGCATGTCTGTGTACACACAAACGCAATTATAGATGGAGAAGAGGGAGGGAGAGGTGGAAAGAAAGCGACTTTAAATGCATTCTCCATACCGCCAGCTGGCTTGGCTTGGAGAAATGATGTAAAGAGAGAAATAATTTCTCCAAGCCAGCTGACAGGGGCAGCGAGGGTTTCGAGAACCACACAATATGTATAATAGAGCCACAGGGGCCTCCCGAGCCACGGTTTGGCGACTCCCAAGTTTAGATTTTGAAGGAGAAGGTGGCACACTTCCAGAGATGGTGCGAGCCCTGCGGGACTTGAACCAATTCCGCAGGGCTTGCAAAACATTTCTTTTTCAGTTGGCATTTGAGACACCATGTGGTAATTGAGACAGAACCTGATTAACGAACGAACAGACACTTAGCCATCTTAAATACATCTTAAATACATCAGGACTACATCATTTTAGCACCTATTTTATATTTTATATGTTTTTATGTATTTTAAATAATTTATTTGTAATTAATGTTTAAATTGTTATGTTTTATGAATCATGGGACTCCCATGTCTGTTATATGTTTAATGCGAATCATGGGACTCCCGTGTCTATTAGCCGCCCTGAGCCCGCCTTGCGGGGAGGGCGGGATATAAAAATAAAATATTATTATTATTATTATTATTATTATTATAAGAGTTCTCCTCTTTCTCTGTGGTCTGCCTAAAAGTCGCAGTGGAAAAACCAGATTTTTGTTGCCTGGAGGTCAATAATCATGCATGTTGCTGTCCGGCAGTCTGCGGCTGCTGCGTATCCCTGACACATCTCCCTCTGCACGTTTCCTAAAATGGTTACAATTGAATTTACACGACTCTCCCCTTTCTTTCTTCAGGCTCACAGCTGGCAGCCAGGAATCAAAAATCCGTACCGTGGTGTGGTGGTGTGGCCTGTTCCTGAAAACATTGAAATCACTGTGACGCTTTTTAAGGTAAGCATTTAAAAAAAAAAAAACGAATTGCAAGTTCGTCTAGATTTTGAAGTAGAAGGCGGCTGGCTTGGTGTCAGGGGGTTCGGCCTAATATGCAAATGAGATCCTGCTGGGCTTTTGTGTGAAGCAATGGTGACATCGGGGGTGTGGCCTAATATGCAAATGAGAACCTGCTGGGCTTTTTCTACAAAAAAGCCCTGTGTGAAACAATACTGACACCAGGGGGTATGGCCTTATATGCAAATGAGTTCCTGCTGGAGTTTTTCTGCAGAAAAGCCCTGTGTGAAACAATGGTGACATTGGGGGTGTGACCTAATATGCAAATGATTCCTGCTGGGCCTTTTCTACTGAAAAAGCCCTGTCTGCCTCTATATGGTCTTCCTTGATGGGCTCCCATCCAAGTTCTAACCAGGGCTGGCTGTGCTTAGCTTCTGGCATCTGATAGGATCAGGGTAGCCTGAACTGTACAGATTAGGTAAAAAATGCATCATGCAGGAATTTAATTTATTTGTGAAGGCAAAGTTGACTAAATTACGGTGGGAGGACATCTAGTGTCCTGGCCCTACTGATGGACCTCCTGATGGCGCCTGGATTTTTTGGCCACTGTGTGACACAGAGTGTTGGACTGGATGGGCCATTGGCCTGATCCAACATGGCTTCTCTTATGTTCTTATGTGACACAGAGTGTTGGACTGGATGGGCCATTGGTCTGATCCAACATGGCTTCTCTTATGTTCTTCTGTGACACAGTGTTGGACTGGATGGGCCATTGGCCTGATCCAACATGGCTTCTCTTATGTTCTTATGTGACACAGGGTGTTGGACTGGATGAGCCATTGGCCTGATCCAACATGGCTTCTCTTATGTTCTTATGCGACACAGAGTGTTGGACTGGATGGGCCATTGGCCTGATCCAGCATGGCTTCTCTTATGTTCTTATGCGACACAGAGTGTTGGACTGGATGGGCCATTGGCCTGATCCAACATGGCTTCTCTTATGTTCTTATGCGACACAAAGTGTTGGACTGGATGGGCCATTGGCCTGATCCAGCATGGCTTCTCTTATGTTCTTATGCGACACAGAGTGTTGGACTGGATGGGCCATTGGCCTGATCTAATGTGGCTTCTCTTATGTTCTTATGTGACACAGAGTGTTGGACTGGATGGGCCATTGGCCTGATCCAACATGGCTTCTCTTATGTTCTTATGAATGTTGGACTGGATGGGCCACTGGCCTGATCCAACATGGCTGCTCTCATGTTATTACGTTCTTAAATTCCCAGGAAGATGCCCGACTGGTAGACATAGTCAGGCAATGAAGGCTTCTCATTATTTTTCTTCTGTCAGCCTCTGGTGTACTCTGATAATCCAGAAGTTCTGAAGATTATGGTTTATGAGAAAAATGATATTTAGGAAAGATGCCCAGAATGACGCTTTTTCCAAGATATTTGTTGAGATTAAAGAATTACACTCAAACCTGCCATTTTTAGAATCCAACAGATTCCCTTTAAAACAGAGATCAAACTTGGGACTGCAGTAAGAAAGACGGAAATAAAGGGGAAAGCAGTTGGCAGTCTCCACAAAACGGGAAACGCAGCTTTATCCTTCAGCAGCGCGCACCCTCTGAGAAATGACAGAAACCACGAGAATAATCCCAAGAGTAAGCACGGTTCGGCCAGGATAGATTAGATAATAAAGCGGAACGGCAGGCAGGGAGCAAAACAGGACAGGATTACGGAGATCAAAACACTCTGAAGAAGTTCTCAAGATAAGTGATGTCCACCATATGAAAATCCTTGGGGGTTTTTTGCACAATGGATAGTATCATTTTTGTGTCCTCACGATCTAAAAGTCTGGAGGATAGCGTAGCACTCCCGGCTTTCTGTTTGCCAGTGTCGTGGCTGAATTTGAATTAGGGCTGTTCAGGGAAGGGAATTGTTAGTCTTTTAAAGGCAGGGGAGACGGGGATTTAAAGGAAACCACAGAGAACGGTTTCCGATCAGAATAGGTAGCGCTGGACTAGATAGTTCAGTGACCAGATACAATGGAAGGCAAATCATTCTTGTTGTACATCACTTAGAGCAGGGGTGTCAAATATACAGCCCAGGAGCCGAATTAGGCCCCTGGAGGGCTCCTATCAGGCCCTCAAGCAACTGGCTGTCGTCTGCTGCCTTCTCCCTCTCTCTTGCTTCCTTCTGCATCACAGCTTGCTTTGCCAGGCTTGCTCAATCGCACATGAGCTACAGAGCAAAGCCTCGTTCACAAAGGGTTAAAATGGATGGATATATTTCCTCCGTGAAGATCTTAAATACTGGCACCCCTCAGGGATGTGTCTTGAGTCCACTTCTTTTCACTATTTACACATCTGATTGTGTTTCCAGCAGTCTGAGTAACAAAATCATTAAGTATGCAGATGATACAACGTTGGTAGGGCTCATCTCTGAAGATGATGAGTCTGCGTACAGGAGGGAAGTTCAACAGCTGTCCCTTTGGTGTAAAGTAAATAATCTTATTTTAAATATAAATAAGACGAAGGAAATTATAGTGGATTACAGGAAGAGTAGTTTGGACACCCAGCCGTTGTTTATTGATGGTGTTATGGTAGAACAGGTGACAGAATGGAAGTTTCTGGGAATTACCATGAAACAGGATCTAACATGGGGGGCAAATACTTTAGCTCTAGAGAAAAAGGCCCAGCAACGACTATACTACTTAAGACTCTTAAGATCACTACAACTGTCAGGGAGTCTGCTGGTTGCCTTTTATCGTAGTTCCATTGAGAGCATTTTATCTTATTGCCTCTGCGCGTGGTTTGGGAGCTGCACGGAAGCAGAGAGAAGGGTGCTCCAAAGAGTGACGAGAAGAGCACAAAAGATTTGTGGATGTTCTCTCCCCTCATTGGTGGATCTGTATAATATGGCATGTAAAAGGAAGATACAAATGATCCTAAGGGACCATACACATCTGGGCCATTTGCTTTTTGAGATCTTACCGTCAGGTAGACGATATAGAGTGTTGAAGGCTAGGACAAACAGATTTAAGGACAGTTTCTATCCAAGTGCTGTGGTTAGGTTAAATGCAGGGTTATGAAGGATTATCTGTTTTAGATGTATTTAATGGTTTAAATGGTTTTAATGGTTTTATGAATGTTTAATGGTTTTATGAATGTTTATTTAAGGGTTTAAATGGTTTTAATGGTTTTATGAATGTTTATCCGTTTTAGATGTATTTAAATGGTTTTAATGGTTTAAATGGTTTAATGGTTTCAGATGTATTTAAATGGTTTATGAATATGTGTGTTTGATGTGTTGGTATGTTTGTGGAAGAGCACCTCATTTCGTTGCTCTCTTTTTGTTGAGAACAATGACAATAAATTCATCTATCTATCTATCTATCTATCTCTATTATCTCCATTGGCTGAGGCTCCTCACTTGGGGAGGAAGGGGGGAGGAATAACTTGTTTTGCCAAGCTCTCTCAATTGCACAGCAGAGCTACTGAGCCAAGCCTCTCTTCCTTCTATTGGCTGAGGCTCCTCCCCCCTCCTGGTCCCCTGGGGAAGGCAGGAAAGAGCCAGAGCTTCTTTTGCCCAGTTCCCTGGATCGCACAGGAGAGATGCAAAAAAAAAAAAAAAAGCAATTTTAAGACCGAGTGCTAATGTTTTAAACATGTTTTAAGCTTTTTAAAAATCTTTGTGTTTGTCTGTGTCCTTTATAAAGTTTATATCTTCGCTACCTGGCATTACATTTTATGACACACAGGGCCCGGCCCGACAAAGTCTCATTTATGTCAGATCCGACCCTCATATAACAAATGAGTTTGACATCCCTGCCCTCGAGCCCGGCATTGGCAGTGCCGTCAGATCTCAGAAGCTGATCAGGGTCGGCCTTGGCTAGTATTGGGACAGGAGACCTCCACGGTGGAGTACTAGGGTTGTGGCACGGAGGCAAGCAATGGCAAACCACCTCCAGGCCCGGGGTTGGGGTGCCTACGTCCCTAGGCCAAACCCCACTCCTTTGCCCTCCCCAGCAAGGTATAGTCACGTGCCCCGATAACATCACCATGATGTCACTGCCACGCCCCGCTGGACTTTGCCGAGGCCTCGGCAGAGCCCGGAAGGCGGAGGGTGCGCTCAGAGCCGGCTCTGGGCACACTCGCTGCCGCGCCCCCCCCTCCCGACTTCACCGAGGCCTCCTGAGCCCAGGAAGCCTCGGTGAAGTCAGCATGGGCGTGGGGAGCCCTGACCACCTCTGAACGTCTCTTGCCTTGAAAGCCCTTCAGGGTCACCGTTAATCAGCTGTGAGTTGACGCCGCTTTCCACCACCAGGTTATCGTACTCTTTTCATCCGGTTGCATCCGAAAGAACTCCTCGCTGTCTGGCAGAGCTGGATGAACGACGGGGCCAAGTAGGCACCGGCTTGTTCGCCGCCACACTTTTAGGGGTTCCTGGCTGGCTCCCTCCCCCCAGTTTTCCCGATTTGCCTGGTGTGCAGCTGCTGCTGACGTTGTTGCCAAGTTTGCCTCTCTCTGCCTCTCCCCCACAGCTTTGTCAGAGGGGCTTTTGAGAGGGTGCCTGCAGGCTGCAGTGGGGGGGCTGTGGGTTGCAGGGGGGGCGGTGAGGGCTGAGATAATTTGTGAAGGGGGCCCCAAGCTTTTGACTGCCTAGGGCAGGGGCGGGGAACCTTTCTTCTGCCAAGGGCCATGTGGATATTTAGAACATCATTCGCGGGCCATAAAAAAAAATCAACTTAAAAAACAGTGCTCTGCTAAGGGAGAATGATTCAGGCCAGCAAAATTAATGCAAATACTTGGGTTTTTTTATTTGAAGTCATGCGGGGAGAACCTAATCTGGCACACACACGCACGGCCCGCCACCCTATGCAAATGCCTAGGTTCAGGGCTTTTTTGTAGAAAAAGCCCAGCAGGAACTCAGTAGCATATTAGACCACATCCCCTAATATTAGCATATTAGGTCGCACACTCATTAGCATATTAGGCCACACCCTCTGGGATAATCACGTGCAAACTGAACGGTGACATTCACTTTTCCAGGCCGTGCAGCAATTCTGGCCAACCGGCCAGGCCCCAGGGAGGCGGCCACATAGTACATCTGGGCCTTGTGATCCCTGCCTGGCCCTGGGGAGGCTGCTGCACAGCGTGGCTGGGCCCCACGATCCTCGCTGGCCAGCCAGGCCCCAGGGAGGCTGCCACATGGCTCGGTTCGGCCCAGCAATCCCCGAGGGCCACACCAAATGACCCCGAGGGCCGCATACGGCCCACGGGAGGAAGGTTTCCCACCCCTGGCCTAGTGGCCTCCACAGGATTTAATCCGGCACTGCCCTCTGGTTCTGTACTTGCATTAACGCCGATCACAGTCCTAGGTCTCCCAGGACTCCTGTACTTGAAGGCTGAGCGATGGGCACTTTTGGCCGTTATTTATCCATCTCGAGGGGACGTGTGCCTATTAAAACCCATAGCTTGTTATTAGCATGCAACAGTGAGGGCGCCTCAAGTGGGGTCAGAACAACTGACCAGTTTTACTGCTCTTTACCAAAGGCTGAAGATTCCCCCAGAGAGCAGTGAATGTCTGTGGTGTCGTTTCGGCTGCCAAAGTACTCAAACGGAACCTCATCCCCACACGCAACGGCTTGTACTGATTAAACACTCGAGATCAGAGCCCAACTGCTGGATTTTTGTTATCTGCTGTGGGAAAGTCTGTTGATAGACTGCGTTGACGTATACAGCTACTTAGAAATCTGAGAGAAAGGCTTGATAAAACACAGGGAACGGACTGGGGAAAGAATATGGACAAACCATGTGTTTTGGGGACATGATAGACATCCGTGCATGAAGCTGCCTTATACTGAACCAGTTCAAGTTGCAGGGGAGTGGAACTCATTTGTTATGAGGGCCAGATCTGACATAAATGAGAGCTTGTGTGTACCTATTTAGGATTAGTAGGGTTGCCAATCCCCAGGTGGGGGCAGGGGATTCCCCAGTTTAGAGACCTTCCCCCCGCTTCAGGGTTGTCAGAAAGCGGGGGGAGGGGAGGGAAATGTCTGCTGGGAACTCTATTATTCCCTATGGAGATTTATTCCCATAGAAAATCATGGAGAATTGATCCACGGGTATCTGGGGCTCTGGGGGGGGCCTGTTTTTTGGGGTAGAGGCACCAAATTTTCAGTATAACATCTAGTGCCTCTCTCCAAAATATCCCCCAAGTTTCAAAAGAATTGGACCAGGGGGTCCAATTCTATGAGCCCCAAAAGAAGGTGCCCCTATCCTTCATTATTTCCTATGGAAGGAAGGAATTGAAAAGGTGTGCCGTCCCTTTAAATGTGATGGCCAGAACTCCCTTTGGAATTCAATGATGCTTGTCACAGCCTTGATCTTGGCTGCACCCCTAATCTCTCCTGGCTCCACCCCCAAAGTCTCCAGGCTCCACCCCCAAAGTCCCTAGATATTTCTTGAATTGGACTTGGCAGTCCTAAGGATTAGGTAGCAGAGATAGAAACTTTATAAAGGACACAGACACAATTAAAATATTTATTTAAAAATAAAAATAAAACATGCTTAAAACATTAACAGTTGTTGGTCTTAAAGTTGCTTTCTTTTTATTTCTCCCATGGGATCCAGAGAACTGGGCAAAGGAAATACTGGCTCTTTCCTTCCTTCCCCCAGGGGACTAGGAGGGGGAGGAGCCTCAACCAATAGAAGGAAGAGAGTCTTGGCTCAGTAGCTCTGCTGTGCAAGCTCTCCCTGCCCCCTTCCTCCCCAAGGGAGTAGCCTCAGCCAATGGAGAAAATAGAGGCTTTGCTCTGTAGCTCCTGTGCGATTGAGCAAGCCTGGCAAAGCAAGCTGTGATGCAGAAGGAAGCAAGAGAGGGAGAAGGAAGCAGACGACAGCCAGTTGCTCGGGGGCTTTATAGGAGCCCTCCAGTGGCCTGATTTGGCCTCTGGGCCGCATGTTTGACACCCCTGAAAGAGGGCCATTAGTTAAAACCTCAAATATATATTTTTATAAGTCAAAATAACTTGTTTTACTATACCCAGGGATCCAGCACTTATTTTGTCAAATCTATGGGGGGGAAGTTCGATTCCTGGTGCCTCATATCGACTATTAATATTTATTTATTTATTGCATTTATATCCCGCCCTCCCCAAACGGGCTCAGGGCGGCTAACAACAGTCACAATTGGATGACAGATTCACATAACAATAAAACATTATTAAAACATTAAAACAGTTTAAATACAGTTCAGATGGCGTTCTGTCTGTTTTGAATTAATTTGTGATGATGCTGTGGGGTAGATAGTACACCCCACCCCCCGTAGATATTAAAAGTACCTCCATTTGGTTATTAAAAGCCTGCCTGAACAGATATGTCTTACAGGCCCTGTGGAATTGTGATAAATCCCGCAGGGTCCTAGTCTCCTCAGAGAGGGCTTTTCAGAGGGCAGGCGCAGCCACGGAGAAGACTCTTGCCCTTGTAGTGGTCAAACTGTCACGCTCTCCGGGTGCAGGCAGGCAGGAGTCCAAAGCCAATCCAAGGTCAAAGTTGAGGGAGTCGAGCAGGAGCCTAGTCACCAATGCAGAATCACAAACCGGAATCAGAAGTCAACGTCCAAAAGCCAAAAGGTCAGGGTGCCAAGGAAATCAAGCAGATCAGGATCAGGAATCAGGAAGGAGCGTGGATGCAAGCCACAGAATAGACTTGCTGCTTCCAGAAGGTTACCAGGTCCTGGGTGGGAGCTATATGGGAGTCTCAATCAGCCTGCTCCCTGGGTGGCAGTGACTCTGCTAGAACTCAGGGCTGAGAGATCTGAGGCATCGGCGTGCCTCATGTCTTTGCTCTGAAAGTTCTTTCCGGAGCCTGCTTCGAACTCTTGAGATGGGAGGAAGAGAGCTTGGAGGAGATTGATTGTCAGCAGCTGACACTGGTGCCTGGAGAGTGATTGATGGGCCAGCTGCTGTTTGTTCAGCTGAGGAACTGGCTGGCAACTCTTCCAGGTCTGTTAACCCTTCCAGCTCCTCGTCAGGGCTCATGACACTAACGGGCATCCTTTAGCCCGGAGATCTTTAACAGATTTAACGAGCTTGGTGGTAGTGCTCTCTAGGGCTCGTGTGGGGAAAGGCGAAGCGGCAAAGAATGTATTAGCTACAGATTGGAGATCTTCTAATATTCCAGTATTGCGCCAGTGGCATTTAAAGACCTGGGAATATTTTACGCTGGGCAAAATTACAGATTGGGTGGAGCGATTTGAGGATCAAACGCAGATCGTGATCAGAGCTTGGACTGCAGTTAGCCGCCCAGAATGCTGAGAAACAGGCAGTAGGATATGGCTAGACGTATTGTGATAATGTTGACCCTTTATACGCAATGTTAGTAGTATGAAACTATGAATTAGTAGAATTTTGATTGTTAAAATGAGATATTAACAGATCAAAAGATAGTAATTTGCTGGAACTTTAAAAAAGGTGCAAGCACCAGTCATTTCTGACTCGGGTGACGTCATATCACAACATTTTCATGGCAGACTTTTTAGGGGGTGGTTTGCCATTGTCTTCCCCAGTCATCTACACTTCACCCCCAGCAAGCTGGGTACTCGTTTTACCGACCTCGAAAGGATGGAAGGCTGAGTCTACCTTGAGCTGGCTACCTGAACCCAGCTTCCGCCGGGATTGAACTCAGGTCGTGAGCAGAGTTTAGGACTGCAGTACTGCAACTTTGTAACTGACTGTTTTTCCACACACCTTTAGTATTGTTTGCCTTTAAGGTTGATTGAACTGGTTTTTTATTTTTTTAAGCTGCTCTTTTGAGCTATAAAGTTGTGATTGAGAACATTAAAAGTCTGGGAAATGGTTTTCGCTACACGGTTACTTATTGTGGTTTTGCCCTTTAGTGTGTTCTGCTGTTGCGTAGCATTGTTGTAATAAGAATCCATGATAACATATCCTGTTTGTTGGTTTGAAAATGAAATGACAGACCACAACTTTAATTCGTTTGGTTGTCTACACAATGAAAGAGTTTTTTAAAAAATTAAAATGCATAGGTTTTTTTTGAGAAACGTGTTAAAAAATATATCAGGGCCCAATGAAAGCTGCGTTACAAAAAGTCATACACACAAGCGTCAGTGATTGTGACCTTATCAGGCTGAAATGTGTTAGGTCGCAATCACTGGTCCTTGTTTGTACATCCTTTGTACTTTGTAACACAGCTTTTATTGGGCACTTACATATTTTTTAAACTTTTCTAAAAAAAATCTTTTTTACTTGTAACAAATACATTTGAGGTTTTAACTATTGGTCTTCCACTTGGTTTCCTTCTTACCTTTTCGGTTCTTGATTCAGCTTTATTGAATGTGAGAAGCGGGGAGGATGGATGGATGGTTTTTTGTAGAAAAAAGCCTAGCAGGAACTCATTTGCATATCAGACCCCCCCCCCCGAACATCACCATTGTTTCACGCAGGGCGCAGCAAGGATTTATTTGCATATTAGGCCACACCCCTGAGGTCAAGCAAGCCAGAACTGCGTTCCTGCATAAAAAAAAAAAATCCGGAATACAAGTTTGAAAATATTGGGTTTTTTTTCATAATAAGTTTTAAAAAAAAGAACAACAACTTTGGTTCACAATTAAGTATCCTGTTACCTTCTCATGCCTGTTATGTGCTTGTCAAGAATAGGGAAGTATATGGTTTGTCTGTAAACTGGGGTTTGCTATAAGTTTAAGTGCAGCTAACATTGCATACACACAGGGGTGGAATTCTAGCAGGAGCTAATTTGCATATTAGGCCACACACCCCTGATGTAGCCAATCCTCCAAGAGCTTACAAGACTCTTTTTTGTACACTCTTGGAGGATTGGCTACATCAGGTGGGTGTGGCCTAATATGCAAAGGAGCTCCTGCTGGAATTACACCCCTTTGATACACAGAGCTGCAGTTTAAACAAAGTTCTCAGTAGATGTGGCTGTTAAGTGTAGGAGATTGGTGTCCATTGGTGTCTACTTGGGACCACTGGTATTCTCACCTTTTTTGTATTGCATGGTGACCCGCAAGTCCAAATTTACTTGGTGTGGAGACCCACTTGAAAACAAACATAGAGCACGTGCAAATCAGTAGACCGGTAAATGTCCGGGACCCTCTTTCACAGGTTGGGAAAAGCTGACTTGGACAAAACAGGTGATAACAGAAAGAGGCGGTGCTGGCTATTCACCACAGCTGCCGATCGAAGAGAATGTTTCGTATACTACTGCCGTCTTTGTCTTTGCTAGAAATGTGTCGTCCTGTTATATATATATCAGAATCGCATGGGCCTTTCTCCAGCCTGTGTCCAACTTCTTATGAATAGAGCATACGTGTGTGGGGGGGGGGAGGGGGGAGGTGTTTGCAAAAGATAAATGACTTCGAATTTTATTTGGATTAAATTCTCACACCTGCTTCTGTATATCACAGGAGATTGCTTATGTTACAAATGCCGTAAATAGAGATTGTGTGGGAAGAAATACCTAGCCTGATCTCATCAGATCTCAGAAGCTAGCAGGGAAACTCAGGGTTGCTATGCAGAGTCAGACAATGGCAAAATGGCTTAATAGATGAATAATAATAATAATAAGTTTTATTTGTATCCCGCCCTCCCCGCCAAAGCAGGCTCAGGGCGGCTAACAGGACATTGTATATACCATGATCAATTATACAATTCATAAAAGATACAGTTAAAATACAACTTAAAAAGTTACATAAAATTATATAATAAATTAAATAAATTAAAGGTGCTATAGACTACAAAAAAGCTGTTCCCTGAGGTATCCACTTCTTTCTCATTCAAAGAGAATTGAGTCGCATAATTTTTAAAAACAATAAAATAGTAAAATTGATTTTTTTTAAAAAAAAAAATGTGACCATGGCGTTGAGAGTAGAGGGCCAGCGTCCACCTCAGTGTCTCACCCTCACCGTGGCAACTCCTCCATTTCCGTCAGCAGAGCGAAGAGCCAACCCTCCACACTCAGACTTTGTTTTTGTTCAAATAATTATTTTCTTCATTTGATTTTGTTAGTCGCTCAGAATGTGCTGAGAAACAGACTGTAGGAGATGGCTAGATGTATTGCGATGATTTTGTCCTTTTATCGGCAGTGTCAGTAGTATGAAACTATGAATTAATAGAACTTTGATTGTTAAAATGAGATTAGATCAAACGATAGCAATTTGCTGAAACTTTAAAAAAGGTAAAGGTAGTCCCCTGTGCAAGCCTGTGTAAAGGTAGTCCCCTGTACACTTTCCCTATGAAGAAAGGTTGAAACGCTTGGGGCTCATTAGCTTGGAGAAACGTCGACTGCGGGGTGACATGATAGAGGTTTACAAGATAATGCATGGGATGGAGAAAGTAGAGAAAGAAGTACTTTTCTCCCTTTCTCACAATACAAGAACTCGTGCGCATTCAATGAAATTGCTGAGCAGACAGGTTAAAACGGATAAAAGGAAGTACTTCTTCACCCAAAGGGTGATTAACATGTGGAATTCACTGCCACAGGAGGTGGTGGCGGCCACAAGCATAGCCACCTTCAAGAGGAGGTTAGATAAAAATATGGAGCAGAGGTCCATCAGTGGCTATTAGCCACAGTGTGTGTGTGTGTGTGTGTATAATTTTTTTGGGGCCACTGTGTGACACAGAGTGTTGGACTGGATGGGCCATTGGCCTGATCTAACATGGCTTCTCTTATGTTCTTAAGCCCCAATCGTTTCCTATTCTGGGGTGATGTCACATCATGATGTTTTCACAGCAGAATTTTTTCGGGGTGGTTTGCCATTGCCTTCCCCAGTCATTTCCACTATCCCCGACCCCCCAGCATGCTGGGTACTCATTTTACTGACCTTGGAAGGATGAAAGGCAGAGTCAACCTTGAGCCGGCTACCTGAACCCAGCTTCTGCCAGGATTCGAACTCAGGTTGTGAGCAGAGAGCTTGGAGTGCAGTACTACAGCTTTACCACTCTGGGCCACAGGGCTCGTTTACTGGAACTTACCTATATGGAAAATACTTTTCTTTGCTTTCTGTGTGTTATCTATTTTTGTATAATTCAGAAATGGAATAGCGTTTTAAAAAAAATCCTTTCCCCTTTTCCTTTCTAAATTCAAGAAAATGTTTTAAAAGCAACAATTGTACTGCTCTCTTCTAGGACCCCCACGCGGAGGAATTTGAGGACAAAGAATGGACGTTTGTCATAGAAAATGTGAGTGAGAAACTGAGTTCTTTTCTCTTTTTAAAGAGGCGTCCTTTGTGCCTGCAAATTTCGCACTCAGAACCTTGCTCTCGTCTACAGGAAACCTCTAATATTCGTACATAAAACACGGCTCATCGCATTAATTCACTGTGTTCTGTGCTACTCCAGAGCCCTCTAGAACACTGCTCCCCAACCTTTTTAGCACCAGGGACCAGTTTTGTGGAATACAATTTTTCCATGGACCGCGGGGGGATTGTTTCAGGATGATACAATTGTGCACTTTATTCTGGTGTGGTGGATAAGTGTGTAGACTCTTATCTGGGAGAACCGGGTTTGATTTCTCACTCCTCCACTTGCAGCTGCTGGAATGGCCTTGGGTCAGCCAGAGCTCTGGCAGAGGTTGTCCTTGAAAGGGCAGCTGCTGTGAGAGCCCTCTCAGCCTCACCCACCTCACAGGGTGTCTGTTGTGGGGAGGAAGGGAAAGGAGATTGTGAGCCGCTCTGAGACTCTGTCCTTGAAAGGGCAGCTGCTGTGAGAGCTCTCTCAGCCCCACCCACCTCACAGGGGGGGTCTGTTGCGGGGGAGGAAGATAAAGGAGATTGTGAGCCACTCTGAGATTGAACATATGAAGCTGCCTTATAGTGAATCATACCCTTGGTCCATCAAAGTCAGTATTGTCTACTCAGACTGGCAGCGGCTCTCCAGGGTCTCAAGCTGAGGTTTTTCACACCTATTTGCCTGGACCTTTTTTTGGAGATGCCAGGGATTGAACCTGGGACCTTCTGCTTCCCAAGCTGATGCTCTACCACTGAGCCACCATCCCTCCCCCAATTGGGAGTGGAGGGAAGGATATAAATACAATGTTTATTTATTTACGGTATATTTATATCCCGCCTATTCTGTACAGACTTTTATGAACATATGAAGCTGCCTTCTACTGAATCAGACTCTCGGTCCATCAAAGTCAGTACTGTCTTCTCAGACTGGCAGCGGCTCTCTGGGGTCTCAAGCTGAGGTTTTTCACACCTATTTGCCTGGACCGTTTCTAGTTGGAGATGCCGGGGATTGAACCTGGGACCTTCTGCTTACAAAGCAGATGCTCTACCACTGAGCCACCGTCAGCTCACAGCATAAAATAGGCAATAAACAAAAACAATATTAAAACAATAAAACAATTAGATAAAGACACTGGTGCTACTTCAGGCAGATCATGTAATATTTTCTTTCTCACACACACAGATCCTAGGCAGTTGGTACTAGCTCGATGGATCCGGATGTGGTGGCAGCTCTCTCCCATTAGATGTTATATGCCATCCGAAACAGTGCAGTCTTCCAGGCCCTGTGGAACTGCGACAAATCCCGCGGGGCCCTGATGGCTTCTGGGAGGGGGTTCCAAAGTATTGTTGTTTTCTTGTTCTTTTCCCTGCATTGTAATATATAATGAAATAATTATGCAACTCACGGCCCGGTTGCTAACAGGCTGCGGACCGGTACCGGTCTACGGACCGGGGGTTGGGGACCTCTGCTCTAGAAAAAACGATGTGTCGTATCACGCATGTCCCAAAAGATTGGTTGCCCATCTATTGGTCGCTTGGCCACAATTCAAACTGCTGGTTCTTACCTTTTGGATCCTAAACAGGGCTCTTTTTTTGTAGCAGGAACTCCTTTGCGTATTAGGCCACACACCCCTGATGCAGCCAATCCTCCAAGAGCTTACAGGGCTCTTAGCACAGGGCCTACTTTAAGCCCGCGGACTGCATGTTTGACACCCCTGACCTAGAGTAGGGGTGGGGAACCTTTTTTCTGCCAAGGGCCTTATGGATATTTATAACATCATTCACGGGCCATGAAAAATTATCAACTTAAAAAACAGTGCTCCACCAAGGGATGATTCAGGCCAGCAAAATTAATGCAAATAATTGTTTTCTCTATTGAAGTCATGCGGAGAGAGCCTAATTTGGCACACACACACACACCTGGCTCGCCGCCCTAGGCAAATGTCTAGTCCAGGGCTTTTTTGTAAAAAAAGCTCAGCAGGAACTCAGTAGCATATTAGACCACATCCCCTAATATTAGCATATTAGGCCACACCCTCATTAGCATATTAGACCACACCCTCTGGGATAATCAAGTGCAAACTGAACTGTGACAGTCACTTTTCCAGGCCCTGCAGCAATTCTGGCCGGCCAGCCAGGCCCCAGGGAGGCTGCCGCACAGTACATCTGGGCCCTGTGATCCCTGCCTGACCCTGGGGAGGCTGCTGCACGGCGTGGCTGGGCCCCACAATCCTCGCTGGCCAGCCAGGCCCCGGGCAGGCTGCTATGTGGCTCGGTTCAGCCCAGCAATCCCCGAGGGCCACACCAAGTGACCTCGAGGGCCACATACGGCCTTCAGGACGGAGGTTCTCCACCCCTGACCTAGAGGATCAGGAAGGAATGGAAGGACCAGGGTAAAGCTGTGTCTAGCACAGCTTCAGGGGAGGAGCTTGTGTTGGTCTGCAGCAGAACAGCAGGATTCTACTCAAGTATAGGGATGAATGGGATTTTAAAGGTATAAGCTTTTTGAGGGCCCAAGCTCTTTTCATCTGACGGCAGCCATTTTAACTCTCAGAAGCTTATCATTTTCATTTAACTCTCAGAAGCTTATCCCGTGGAGATCTTGTTGGGGTTTAAGGTGACACCGGACTCAAATCCTTCTTGTGTCTGGATCGTCTGCCTTCCAGCCACCACTGCAAGTGGGGAACCTATTATCCCCTTAAAGAAAGGAATGTGTGGGGAAACGGGATAAAAATGGGACAACTGATGGTTTCTTTGGGGGGTAAGATAGCAGCAGCCTGATCCTGATCTATCTATCTATCTATCTATCTATCTATCTATCTATCTATCTATCTATCTATCTATCTATCATCTATCTATCTATCTATCATCTATCTATCTATCATCTATCTATCATCTATCTATCATCTATCATCTATCTATCTATCATCTATCTATCATCTATCTATCTATCTATCTATCTATCTATCTATCTATCTATCTATCTATCTATCTATCTATCATCTATCTTCCTTCCTTCCTTCCTTCCTTCCTTCCTTCCTTCCTTCCTTCCTTCCTTCCTTCCTTCCTTCCTTCCTTCCTTCCTTCTTTCTTTCTTTCTTTCTTTCTTTCTTTCTTTCTTTCTTTCTCTTCTTTCTTTCTTTCTTTGGAGGGTTTAGTAATATATTGCATTGCCTTATAGAACAGATTACTTCAAGAAGAATGTAATTTCATATTAGCTGAATGGAGAATAACATCGATTCAGAGGGGTGGTCGTGTTGGTTTGAAGCAATGGAACAAAGTCTGAGTCCAGTGGTACCTTTAAGACCAAAAAAGTTTAATTCTGGGTATAAGCTTCTGTGTGCACAAGGTGCGAACAGGTGTGCATGCATATACCCAGAATTTGAACTTTGTTGGTCTTAAAGGTACCACTGGACTCAAACTTTGGAAAATAATTATTTTTTTAATATACATATATATGATTTAATGCTTATGGCAATGTGAAATGGTACCTGGGATTCATTTTCATTTAAATATATTATGTGCTCATTGAGATGGTTTTTAAATAAGCAAGACTACCCCCTCCCTCCCAAAAAAAGTTGTAGTCAAAACAGAATAAATCACCTACAGCTGCGTACTTTCAATTGAACTTTGGGAAACAGAACAATCTTTTCCAAGGTTAATAGCACCACACAGTGGCGAGAGAAGAAATGTAAAACGTAGCTTTGGAAAACGAAAATGCATCTTTGCCTTGGATGTTGCTTTGAAAAAATACATCGTGTTGAGCACTTAGGTTTAACTTCAGATTCAGAACCTTGAATGGCGCCAGGGCTTTATTTGTAGCAGGAACTCATTTGCATATTAGGCCACACCTCCTGATGTAGCAAATCCTCCTGGAGCTTAGAGTAGGCCCTGTATGAAGAGTCCTTGTAAGCTCCAGGAGAATTGGCTGCATCAGGGGTGTGTGGCCCAGGGATGGAATTCTAGCAGAAGCTCCTTTGCATATTAGGCCACGCCCCCCTGATGCAGCCAATCCTCCTGGAGCTTACAGTAGGCCCTGTACTAAGAGCCCTGTAAACTCCTGGAGGATTGGCTACATCGGGGGGGTGTGGCCCAGGGATGGAATTCTAGCAGAAGCTCCTTTGCATATTAGGCCACGCCCCCTGATGCAGCCAATCCTCCTGGAGCTTCCAGTAGGCCCTGTAAGAAGAGCCCTGTAAGCTCCAGGAGAATTGGCTGCATCAGGGGTGTGTGGCCTAATAGGCAAAGGAGTTCCTGCTACAAGAAAAGCCCTGAATGGCATAATAAGAGATAAATAAAATACAAATAGGATCTGAAATGAGAGAATGTAATTAAGACATTATCATGGAGAAACAATACATAGAAACAGAATTGATCAAATATCCATTGCCTTTGCCTAGATATATAGTAGCCCTTTATATATGACAGTAGCCACTAGTTCTGTCCTACTGCGGGATCTATCAGCAATGCCAGCCTGGATGAAGCAGAAGCCAGAATTAACATTGCCGGGGAAAACAACAGCCTCAGATATACAGATGACACCACTCTAGCGGCAGAAAGCGAAGAAGACCTAAAGAACCTCTTGTTGAGGGTGAAAGAGGAGAGCGCAAAAGTAGGCTTGAAACTCAACGTCAAAAAAACTAAGATCATGGCATCCGGCCCCATCACTCCTTGGCAAATAGAAGGGGAAGACATGGAAGCCGTGACAGACTTCACATTTCTGGGGTCCAAGATCACTGCAGATGGTGACTGTAGCCATGAAATTAAAAGACGTTTGCTCCTTGGGAGGACAGCTATGGCGAACCTGGGCGGCATAATAAAAAGTAGAGACATCACCCTGCCTACAAAAGTTCGTATGGTCAAAGCGATGGTATTCCCAGTAGTAATGCATGGCTGTGAGAGCTGGACCATAAGGAAGGCCGAGCGCAGGAGAATAGATGCTTTTGAGCTGTGGTGCTGGAGAAGACGCTTGAGAGTCCCTTGGACTGCAAGAAGATCCAATCAGTCAGTCCTAAGGGAAATCAACTCAGACTGTTCCCTGGAAGGTCAGATGCTGAAGCTGAAGCTCAAATACTTTGGCCATCAAATGAGAAGGGAGCACTCCCTGGAGAAGACCCTGATGCTGAGAAAGACAGAAGGCAAAAGAAGAAGGGGACGGCAAAAGATGAGATGGCTGGACAGCATTACTGATGTAACAAACATGAAATCAACCCTGACTGTTCCCTGGAAGGTCAGATGCTGAAGCTGAAATATTTTGGCCACCCAATGAGAAGGGAGCACTCCCTAGAGAAGACCCTGATGCTGGGAAAGACAGAAGGCAAAAGAAGAAGGGGACGGCAAAAGAGGAGATGGCTGGACAGCGTTACTGATGTCCACTGTGAAGGTGACAAACAATATGGATTGTCTGCCAGAGTCTTGAGGCGGCAGGAGGAAGGTGGCGGGCCTAGCTCGCCTGGGAAATTATAGATGTTTGTATGCAAATGCTAGAAGTGTTCGAAGTAAAATTGGTGAATTGGAATGCTTAGTATTGGGAGAAAACATAGACATTGTGGGAATTTCAGAAACTTGGTGGAATGAGGAGAATCAGTGGGACACGGTGATTCCTGGATATAAGCTATATCGGAAGGATAGGGAGGGAAGGGTTGGAGGTGGGGTGGCTCTGTATGTCAGAGAGGATATATGGTCCAGTAAGACTGAGATCAGAGAATTAGATTCACTTTTAGAAATGCTTTGGGTTGAAATAGAGGGCCCAAAAGGAAATTTAGCCATGGGAGTTTGTTATCGCCCACCAAATCTAAAGAGAGAGGACGATTATAATATGATGGAAGGCTTAAAGATAGCAGCTAAACGTAAAAACTGTGTCGTAATAGGTGATTTTAACTACCCGCAGATTGATTGGGTCAATATGTGTTCTGGTCGAGAGAAAGAGATTGAGTTTCTTGATGCTCTCAATGACTGTGCTATGGAGCAGATGGTCTCAGAACCTACCAGGGGTGGGGCGATCCTGGATTTGGTCCTAAGTAATGCCCAAGACTTGGTGAGAGATGTAAAAGTGATTGCGCCACTTGAAAGCAGTGACCATAATGTTATTGATTTCACCGTTTTTATAAATAGGGAGTTGTCCAAAAAGACCGCCACAACCACGTTTAACTTTAAAAGGGGTAAATACACTGAGATGAGGAGGCATGTGAGGAGGAAACTGAAAGGAAAGGTACATACGGTCAAAACCCTTGGGGAAGCTTGGATGCTATTTAAAACTATAATCCTAGAAGCTCAGATAAAATACATACCACAAGTTAGGAAAGGCACAAACAGGCATAAGAAAAGGCCTGCGTGGTTAACAAACAAAGTAATGGAATCTGTAAAAGGTAAGAAGGACTCCTTTAAGCAGTGGAAAACCAGTCCAAGTGAGATTAGTAAAAGGGAACACAGGCTGTGGCAAATCAAATGCAAGACTGTGATCAGGCAGGCAAAAAGGGACTATGAGGAGCATATTGCAAAAAACATAAAGACCAACAATAAAACTTTCTTCAAATATATTAGAAGTAGGAAACCAGCCAGGGAGGCAGTGGGGCCCTTGGATGACTATGGGGTAAAAGGATTACTGAAGGAGGATAGGGAAATGGCTGAGAAGCTAAATGAATTTTTTGCCTCCGTCTTCACTGTGGAAGATGAGAACTTTTTGCCCGCCCCAGAACCACTAATTTTGGAAGGGGTATTGAAAGACCTGAGTCAGATTGAGGTGACAAAAGAGGAGGTCCTACAACTGATAGACAAATTAAAAACTAATAAGTCACCGGGTCCGGATGGCATACATCCGAGAGTTCTGAAAGAACTCAAAGTTGAACTTGTGGATCTTCTAACAAAAACCTGTAATCTTTCATTGAAATCTGCCTCCGTTCCTGAGGACTGGAAGGTAGCAAATGTCGCCCCCATCTTTAAAAAAAGGTTCCAGAGGAGACCCGGGAAATTACAGGCCAGTCAGTCTGACTTCAATACCGGGAAAGTTGGTAGAAACCATTATCAAGGACAGAATGAGTAGGCACATTGATGAACACGGGTTATTGAGGAAGACTCAGCATGGGTTCTGCAAGGGAAGATCTTGCCTCACTAACCTGTTACATTTCTTTGAGGGGGTGAACAAACATGTGGACAAAGGAGACCCGATAGATGTTGTTTACCTTGACTTCCAGAAAGCTTTTGATAAAGTTCCTCATCAAAGGCTCCTTAGAAAGCTTGAGAGTCATGGAGTAAAAGGACAGGTCCTCTTGTGGATCAAAAACTGGCTGAGTAATAGGAAGCAGAGAGTGAGTATAAATGGGCAGTCTTCGCAGTGGAGGACGGTAAGCAGTGGGGTGCCGCAGGGCTCGGTACTGGGTCGCATGCTCTTTAACTTGTTCATAAATGATTTAGAGTTGGGAGTGAGAAGTGAAGTGTCCAAGTTTGCGGATGACACTAAATTGTTCAGGGTGGTGAGAACCAGAGAGGATTGTGAGGAACTCCAAAGGGATCTGTTGAGGCTGGGTGAGTGGGCGTCAACGTGGCAGATGCGGTTCAATGTGGCCAAGTGCAAAGTAATGCACATTGGGGCCAAGAATCCCAGCTACAAATACAAGTTGATGGGGTGTGAACTGGCAGAGACTGACCAGAGACTGGGGTTGTGGTAAATAACTCACTGAAAATGTCAAGACAGTGTGCGTTTGCAATAAAAAAGGTCAACGCCATGCTGGGAATTATTAGGAAGGGAATTGAAAACAAATCAGCCAGTATCATAATGCCCCTGTATAAATCGATGGTGCGGTCTCTTTTGGAGTACTGTGTGCAGTTCTGGTCGCCGCACCTCAAAAAGGATATTATAGCATTGGAGAAAGTCCAGAGAAGGGCAACTAGAATGATTAAAGGGCTGGAGCACTTTCCCTATGAAGAAAGGTTGAAACGCTTGGGACTCTTTAGCTTGGAGAAACGTCGACTGCGGGGTGACATGATAGAGGTTTACAAGATAATGAATGGGATGGAGAAAGTAGAGAAAGAAGTACTTTTCTCCCTTTCTCACAATACGAGAACTTGTGGGCATTCGATGAAATTGCTGAGCAGACTGGTTAAAACGGATAAAAGGAAGTACTTCTTCTCCCAAAGGGTGATTAACATGTGGAATTCACTGCCACAGGAGGTGGTGGCGGCCACAAGTATAGCCACCTTCAAGAAGGTTTTAGATAAAAATATGGAGCACAGGTCCATCAGTGGCTATTAGCCACAGTGTATGTGTGTATATAAAATTTTTTGCCACTGTGTGACACAGAGTGTTGGACTTGATGGGCCGTTGGCCTGATCCAACATGGCTTCTCTTATGTTCTTATGTTCTTACTAACATGAAATCAACCCTGACTGTTCCCTGGAAGGTCAGATGCTGAAGCCAAAGCTCCAATACTTTGGCCACCCAATGAGAAGGGAGCACTCCCTGGAGAAGACCCTGATGCTGGGAAAGACAGAAGGCAAAAGAAGAAGGGGACGGCAAAAGATGAGATGGCTGGACAGTATTACTGATGTAACAAACACGAATTTGAGCAGACTTTGGAGGATGGTGGAAGACAGGAGGGCCTAGCGTGTCTTGGTCCATGGGGTCACAATGAGTTGGACTTGACTGCGTGACTGAACAGCAGCAAAAAATATCATCATCATACTGGGTGACATTCAAATGACCGAGGAAGGAAGCCTGCGAGGGATGAGAAAAGACGGGGCAAAAGTCATCACAGATGTCATGGTTCATTTAGGACAGGGGTGTCAAACTCATTTGTCAGGAGTGCCAAGTCGGACATAAATGAGACCTTTTCGGGCTGGGCCGTGTCAGGCCGTGTCGTGTACGTACCTATTGAAGATCAGGTAGCAGAGATATAAACTTTATAATGGACACAGACGAACAGAATTAAAGATTTAAAATAAATAAATAAAAGAAAACATGCGTAAAACATTAGCATTTGTTGGTCTTAAAGGTGCTTTCTTTGTATCTCTCCCGTGGGATCCAGGAACTGGCAAAGAAACGCTGGCTCTTTCCCTCCATCCCCAGGGGACCAGGAGGGGGAGGAGCCTCAGCCAATAGAGAAAATAACATAGACTGGTCAAAGGTAAGGGGTTGACCATCACCTCAGGGCATCTGCTCTGTGATAAGACAGATTTTATAATGTTAATGTTTAATTCGATTTATACCCTGTTCTCCCCACCGAGGCAGGCTCAGGGCGGTTTACATCAAATCATAGCAAACTATGATTGCGGTCATAAAATCAATGAAACCATTAAACGGTACAAGTTAAAACAATCTACAGTTGGTGCTAACAAAGCAGATGTTACTCCTATTCTCAGGACGACCGTTGTTCCAGAATTCTCCTATAGTTGACTGAAGGCTTGCCAGAAGAGAGCGGTCTTACAGGCCTTGCAGGAACTGAGCGAGGTCCCGCAAGGCCCTTGCAGTTCCTGCAAGGCCCTAACCTCTTCCGGCAATTGATTCCACCAGGAGGGGGCTGCCACTGAAAAGGCCCGATCCCTGGTGGTCAACAGTCTCGCCTCTTTCACTTCGGGGATCACTAGGAGATGTTGAGATCCAGATCTTAGTACTTTCTGGAGAACGTGTGGGGACAGACGGTCCCTCAGGTAAACAGGTCCTCGGCCATATAGGGCTTTAAAGGTAATAACCAGCACCTTGTAACGAATCCGGTACACTACTGGTAGCCAGTGCAGTTCCTACAGCGCTGACTGTATGTGCTCCCACTTGGGCAGCCCCAGTAGCAGCCTAGCAGCCACGTTCTGCAATAGCTGAAGTTTCCGGTTCGCGACAAAGGCAGCCCCAAGTAGAGGGCATTACAGTAGTCCAATCTCGAGGTGACCGTCGCATGGATCACAGTTGCCAGATCGTCACAGCCGAGGAACGGAACCAACGATTTCGCCCGCCTAAGATTTTGCAGCTGCTGCTATAAGGAACCCTACTGTCTTTTTCAGCACCTGCAAAATTATTTTTTGAGAAGGAATAAAAACCAATGCGTTGATCTTTGGTTAAGGAATACTAGCTGCCTGGGTTTTGTGTATTTTTTTTCAGCATGAACTGTTTCGGTGGGTTTTTTTTTTATTATTTCTTTAGCTTAAAATAAGAAATGCCTCTTTCGGAATTAAACGCCTGCGTTTAATACATTTAGAGCAGCGGTTCAGACATGCTTTCCTGGCCTTCTAATTCTCCTGTCATATTCTGCCGTGCGCGATTATGTGAAATGCCCCCGCTTGCCTGTGTAAATTAGCCTGGGTCTTCCAGTCCGGATACAGCTCGGAATTAAATGCCTGCTTCGTCAGCCGTCTCACTCCTTGTTCTGCTTTAAATTTAATAGAAAGCGAGGAAAGTGTGTGCACGCGCTATTTTAAAATGCGGAATTTGCTTACATTAGACGTCAGGCACTCGGTTCTAGTTCAGAAATCTTGGAGATTAGGTTTGGGGAGGCAAAACCCATCGTACCTCTTGTCCTAGCGATGCCAGCCTCCAGGCGGGGCCTGGAAATCGCTTGGAAGTACCGCTCCTCTCCAGACTAGAGAGATCAGGAGAAAATGGATGGTTTGGGGGGGAAGGTGGGACTGTATGGTATTGTCCCTCACGGCGGTCTCCAGTCCTGCACAAACTCTTTTTCCAAATCTTCAGGAGTTTCCTAACTTGGAGCTGATAAACCTATCCCCACCTCATTGGTGTAGAGCAGGGGTGCCCAACCCCTGGACTGTGGACCGGTCTGCGGCCTGTTAGTAACCAGGCCGTGAGTTGTGTAATTACCGTATTTTTTGCACCATAAGACTCACTTTTCCCCCCCAAAAAAGTGGAGGGAAAAGTGTGTGCGTCTTAAGGAGCGAATACTGCAAAAAATTCACACAAATGCCTCTAAATTCACACAAACAGCTCTAAAAACTAGGTGCGTCTTATGCTCAGGTGCGTCTTATGGAGCGAAAAATACGGGTATTTCATTATTTGTTGCAATGTTATAGTAGTAGTAGAGAGAAGACGACGACAACGATGGCGACGTTGGATTTACTATATCCTGCCCTCCACTCCAAATTTCAGAGTCTCATTGCGGCTCACCGTCTCCGTTACCTTCCTCTCCCCGTGCCGCAGAGCTGTGAAGCTGCAGGACTGCAGTCGGAGCCCTCTGCTCACGACCTGAGTTTGATCCCAGCGGAAGCTGGTTCAGGTAGCTGGCTCCAGGTTGACTCAGCCTTCCTTCCTTCCGAGGTCGGTCAAATGAGTCCCCAGCTTGCTGGGGGGAAAGCATAGGTGACTGGGGAAGGCAATGGCAAACCACCCCATAAAAAAGCTACCGTGAAAACGTTGTGAAAGCAACGTCATCCCAGAGCTGAAAACGACTGGTGCTTGCACAGCGGACTACCGTTACCTTTTCTTTAGGGGTGGCCAAACTTGCTTAATGTAAGAGTCACATACAATAAACACCAGATGTTTGAGAGAAGGAAGGAAGGAAGGAAGGAAGGAAGGAAGGAAGGAAGGAAGGAAGGAAGGAAGGAAGGAAGGAAGGAAGGAAATTAGATGGGGAGGGATAGGTGGAAAGAAAGCAACTTTAACTTTAAATGCCTTCTCCAAGCCGGCCAACTGGTAGGGCCTTCAAGAACCACACAATATGTGTGAAAGAGCCACAGTTTGGTCACCCCCAGCACTACACTATGCTGATAAAGAGAAGCTGATTGGACTCCTGTGGTTCCATCTGAAGCATGCTCAGTTGGAAGAGAGCTGCAGTTATATCAGCGAGGCTGACAGAATTAGAGCTCACCTGTTCTGTGATGCTGCTCTCACACAGACTCAGCAACTTGGACCCAGAGTACGATTTCCGCTTGTGCTAAAGCTCTTGCCCGAGCGGAAACACATGGAAAAGACTGCAGTAGCCACTTGCGCAGAGTCCGAACTTACCGGAGGCCCGGTTGCATTTCCGCTTCCTCAAGATCTTGTGCAACCAATTTCTGAGCTCTATAGGAGGGTGATTGACACATGGAATTGGCTGTCACATCAGGTGGTGGTAGCTACATTCATAGATGACTTCAAGAGAGGATTGGATAAACATCTGGAGCAGAGGTCCATCAGTGGCTGTTAGCCACAGGGCATTGTTGGAGCACTCTGTCTGGGGCAGTGATGCTCTGTATTCTTGGTGCTGAGGGGGGCACAGTGGGAGGGTTTCTAGCCCCACTGGTGGACCTCCAGATAGCACCTGGTTTTTTGGCCACTGTGTGACACAGAGTGTTGGACTGAATGGGCCATTGGCCTGATCCAACATGGCTTCTCTTACATTCTTATGTCTGGACAGTGATGCTCTGTATTCTTGGTGTTTGGGGGGGGGCAACAATGGGAGGGCTTCTGGAGTTCTGGCCCTGCTGGTGAACCTCCTGATGGCACCTGGGTTTTAGTCGCTGTGTGGCACACAATGTTGGACTGGAGGGGCCACTGGCCTGGTCCAATATGGCTTCTCTTATGTTCTTACGTCTGGGCAGTGATGCTCTGTATTCTTGGTGCTTGGTGGGGGTGGGACAACAGTGGGAGGGCTTCTGGTGTCCTGGCTCCACTGATGGACCTCCTGATGGCACCTGCTTTCTTTGGCCACTGTGTGACAGAGTGTTGGATTGGATGGGCCATTGGCCTGATCCAACATGGCTTCTCTTATGTTCTTATGTGACTCAGAGTGTTGGACTGGATGGGCCAGTGACCTGATCCAACATGGCTCCTCTTATGTTCTTATGTGACACAGAGTGTTGGATTGGATGGGCCATTGGCCTGATCCAACATGGCTTCTCTTACATTCTTAAGACGTGCAGTGTTAGGTCTTGCACAAGCAGAGCTGCTTGAAGTTCACATGTTTTAGTTTGCACACTGCTGGAACCAAGTAGGGTTGCCAGCTTTCAGGTGTGGCCTGGAGATCCCCTGGAGTTACACCTGACTCCCAGACTAAAGAGATCAGTTCCCCTGGAGGAAATGGCTGCTTTGAAGGGTGAACTCTATGGCATATCTTGTTGAGTCCCCTCCCCTCCTCATATTCCACCTTCCTAAGGCCCTCCCCAACATCTCCAGGTGTGTTTTATAACCCTAGATCCACGCTGCTATTTCGGCACAAGGATGCTCCCAATGTTCGACATTTTGACCTTGAAATGTAACAGCTCCATCTTCTTTACATAGAGGGAAAAAATTAATTTCCATGCGTTTTTAAACAACATTTCTGTTTTGTTTTTGTATACGTAGTGTTGGCGTTTGGCATGGCACCCTCATTGCCGTACTCTTCCTTGAAAACTTGGAACAATCTCTGAGCAAATGTTTACGTTCAGGAAACTTCTTGATATTATCCACGTGGAAAGCATTTCGTAGAATCATAGAATGACAGAGTTGGAAGGGACCTCCAGGGTCATCTAGGCCAACCCCCTGCAGGAAACTCACAAACACCTCCCCCTAAATTCACAGGATCCTCATTGCTGTCAGATGGCCATCTAGCCTCTGTTTAAAAACTTCCAAGGAAGGAGAGCCCACCACCTCCCGAGGAGGAAGCGTGTTCCACTGAGGAACCGCTCTAACGGTCAGGAAGTTCTTCCTAATGTTGAGCCGTAAACTCTTTTGATTTAATTTCAACCCATTGGTTCCAGTCCTGCCTTCTGGGGCCACGGAAAACAATTCCACACCATCCTCTATAGGACAGCCCTTCAAGTACTTGAAGATGGTGATCATATCACCTCTCAGCCGCCTCCTCTCCAGGCTAAACATGTCCAGCTCTTTCAACCTTTCCTCACAGGACTTGGTCTCCAGACCCCCCACCATCTTCGTCGCCCTCCTCAGGACCCGTTCCAGGTTGTCTATATCCTTCTTAAAATGCGGTGCCCCAAACTGAACACACTCCAGCTGAGGTCTTGCCTGAACAGAGTATTTGTTTTCATAATTCCGTTAACATATAGAACAGCCTTCGAAGAAGTTTGCAAATGGCATGAAAGTAAGCTTTCTCGTTTAAAAAAAAAATTGTATCAGTTTTTTTTTTTATTTTGGCCACGTGCAATGTTTAGATATTGGCAGGCCTCATTTTAGACGGGCTCGCAGGAGTGGAGCTCCGGAACCCCTACATTTTATTGTGCTCTTTCTTACCCTCCCCCCCAAAAAATACTTGCTTCTGGGCTCCATTGTTCAACCTCCCTGGGAGAATTTTGCTGAACTCTGACAGACTTTTTAATATTTCTCCCAACAAAAAAGCGGAAAAGTAACCAAAACATATCAAGCAGACAGATGGAAATCTTCCTCATGCCACTGTGGCCACATTGGAGAAAGTCATTTCAAAAGTATTGTGAGAGTATGGTTCAATGATAATTCTAATTCAAAAAAGCCTTTTAAGGCAGATGCTGAGCTGATATAATTAATACACCTTCCGGTGATGTCTGGGG
The DNA here is from genome assembly GCF_032191835.1 of Heteronotia binoei. NCBI lineage: Eukaryota > Metazoa > Chordata > Lepidosauria > Squamata > Gekkonidae > Heteronotia > Heteronotia binoei. The sequence goes on from NC_083223.1 coordinate 7,227,207, forward strand.
TTTGTGGCATATGCAAATGAGTTGTTCTAATGAGCTCCAGCACCTCTTTTTCTATGAAATGACCCCTGGATATTAGAATTGGGTTGCCAGCTCTGAGAGAAAATAGCTGGAGATTTAGATTAGTCTGAAGAGAGTGGGGTTTGGGGAGGCGGGGGATCTCAACAGGATATGAAAGTCCCTTCGGAGGTTATGACCTTTAACGTCCACCATTAATTTAGACTTGCTTTTACATGGCAAAAGTTATTCTTACCAAAGGGGTTAACGAAAGAGCAGAATTTTAATGTCGAGCTGGATCCACAGATGCGATTTTTGTCCAGCGTAACCTTGAGGTTTTAATTGCACACACTCGCCTGACACATTTCAGCTTAAAATTACGAAAGCCACGGAACCGTCTTTTCGGGCGATATCTATACCGCAATTACTTCAACCCATCTCTTTGTAGATAAAAGAGAGAGTGGGAGGAAATGGCACTGAACTGATAATGCTTTCCTTTTTTTTTTTGAAAAAAAAAATAAACTCAATAATTCCCCCCCCCCCCATCCCGTAACATTTACACTGGAATGATTTTGATGACACGTAATTTTTGCGGTTATTATTGATTCACAGTAGTGAAGTGTAATCTGCCTTCTCAATTGCTAGAACCAATTTGTTTAGATTTTTCTTCCCTCCCTCGTCAGCTCTGCTTCCTGCCACTTCGCCTTCCAATATATTTTTTTCACCCCCTTAGATGACAGTCTATCGGGCAAGGGGGGAAACCAGCGGACCGCAGTGGCTATCAATGATATTCTTTTTGTCAGCTGGAGGGAGGAAACCGATAAACAGAGGCAGCCGGTTCTGGGAAGCAAACCTCTAATGCGACATTAGGCACATTTAAAAGCAGCAGTATGTGCTGGCAATTCTTTGGATATGTTTATTCATAGGAAATCAGCGGTAAAATACCCTCACCGGGACGGGCGAAAGGCTCGGAATCTGCATGAGGTCTTTTTCTCTTTCCCCGACATCAAATATCCAAACTGAGGCCCGGTAATTGTTTTACAGTGGGGTTCTAATCACACTCCAGACGTAAGCCGAGCTACCTAACTTGCTTTTTTAATGGGAAAGTATGTGTTTTTAAGATTGTTCGACTCACCACACTTTTTTAAAAAAAAGCTTTTGGATGCATGTGTGATATTTGCCGTTGATAGCGAGCCGAGTTTATTTATTTCAAATGCTGCTTGCTGAGATGCCATTATGTTATACAAATCTCATTTCATTGTGGGCGCCCACGGGGCTGGGTGGGAGGGCGGGGAAGATGATAGCCATGCCTCGTTACAACGGCGCCTCGTGATTCTCCGCCAAGGGTGCATAGCAGGATCTTTAGCGAAAAGGGGGAAACGACGGAATGCCGCTGCATAGTCATTAAACGGGGAAGAGGGAGATTGGACAAACGGTTCCTCCCTCGCTAGAAGGCTGAAGATTGTATTTAAGATTTTTCATCTCAAGGCAGTGTTTTGCATAGCATTTGCGGCGTCGTGCAAAGCAGCGAGCTTGGCCAAAGTAAAATGTTTGGTTTTGCCTTTGGGCTGCGCAAATCGCTTCAGGCATGGTCTGAATGTCTTCAGTGTTGCGAAGTAGACATATGAACATGTGAAGCTGCCTTATATTGAATCAGACCCTCGGTCCATCAAAGTCAGTCTTGTCTACTCAGATTGGCAGTGACTCTCCAGGGTCTCCAGCTGAGGTTTTTCACGCCTACTTGCCTGGACCCTTTTGAGTTGGAGATGCCGGGGATTGAACCTGGGACCCTCTGCTTACCAAGCAGAATCGACCACTGAGCCACCATCCCTCCCTAGTGTGTGTTTGATTCATCTCTGTAGAATCAGCTGAAACTATTCCACTATAAGATTTGGTGTTTAAGGGACTGTCTTTCAAATCTAGCCCCTAGTTACATAAATATGGAAGGTTGCATGGGGTTAACCCTTCGTGATGACGCTTTCCCCAAAGGTCTAATGACATGGTCCTTCTTGCGGAATCATTTCCAGAAGAAGATGATGATACTGGATTTATATCCTGCCCTATACTCTGAATCTCAGAGTCTCAGAGCAGTCACAATCTCCTCTTCTGTTTCTCCCACAACGGACACCCTGTGAGGTAGGTGGGGCTGAGAGAGCATTTATGGAAGCTGCCCTTTCAAGGACAACTCCTATGAAAGCTATGACTAACCCAAGGCCATTCCAGCAGCTGCAAGTGGAGGAGTGGGGAATCAAACCCAGTTCTCCCAGACAATCTCCCAGATTGTTTTTAGATTATTTAAATATTTAATTGTTAATTGTATTGAATTGTATTATTTTGTTTTATTGTTTTAACATGGCTTTTGCCATGTCCTGTAAGCCGCCCTGAGACTGCCTCGGCGGGGAGGGCGGGGTATAAATAAAATTCCGAACACGGAAACTTCAGGTAGTGCAGAACGCGGCGGCCAGGCTGCTGTTGGGACTACCTCGGTGGGAACACGTGCAGCCTGGGCTGCGGGACCTGCACTGGCTGCCGGTTGTGTACCGTGTTTGCTATAAGGTGCTGGTTATCACCTTTAAAGCCCTATATGGCCGAGGACCTGCCTACCTTAGGGACATATGTTCCCCAGAGAGCACTGAGATCTAGCTCCCAAAACCTCTTAAAAATCCCTGGGCCAAGAGAGGCTAGACTGAAGACAACCAGGGAGCAAGCCTTTTCAGCAATGGCCCCTCGATGGTGGCATCAACTTCCAGAGATGGTGCGAGCCCTGCGGGACCTGAACCAGTTCCGCAGGGCTTGCAAAACCTCTCTGTTTCAGCTTGCCTTTGGGACAGAACCTGGTTAAACGGATCTGTAGCCATCCAGCCATCTTGTACATGATCGTGATCTATAGCACCTTATAGCACCGTTTTATCCATCTAACTAACTATGTGATTGAATTTATAACTGAATTGTATTTTAAAATTGTTTGTTTTATACTGTATTTTACTTATATCACGGTGTTCCGTGTCTGTGAGCCGCCCTGAGCCCGCCATTGGCGGGGGAGGGCGGGATATAAAAATAAACTTATCTTATCTTATCTTATCTTATTATTATTATTATAAGCGTCTACACACTTGACCACTACACCAAACTGGCTCTCATTACATTGTTATTATTTTATTTTTTATTAACAAACTCACGCACATTTATTTATTTATTCAATGTATATTCCGCCCTTCTCAAAACGGGCTCACGGTGGGTAATAACAAACTACATAACATTCAAAGCCAGTTAGCGTATTACCATTTCAACTATGTAAAAACATTTGCATTAGCCCAGCAGAATCATCAAAACAAACACATGCAAAATAGCTACGATATGTAAGACTAAATAACGTTCACTTCATAATAGCAATTTTAGCATAAGGGCCCTGCGGGATCTCTCTACTTTCCGCAGGGCCTGTAAGACCGAACTGTTTCGACAGGCCTTTGAGATCTAACCGGGAGAGAGCTGCCACCCGACATCATTAGAGAGTACTATGTGATCACCGCTTATATTATATTGTAGTGATACAGCACCATGAAATGTTTTTAACATTTAAAATTGTAATTATCTTTTAGTGGTTTTAATCTGTAAAAATTAATGCTGTTAGCCGCCCTGAGTCCGCTTGCGGAGAGGGCGGGATAGAAATTTGAAGTAATAAATAAATAATAAATAATTAGCATAAGGTTTTTCGTTTTCGTTTTTTGTTTTTTTGTTTTGACATACTCAAATGGGGGATATTGGCTGTTGGTCTTATTGCATATACCAACCCGTTTTATGGCAAATTATATGGATGTTATAATCTCTTGAGAAACCATGCCCTCTATTTAAACTAACAAAGCCAGAATGTTGCCTAGATTATGGCACTTCGCATCTACAACAGCAGCCTGCTTTTTATCACTCTCCAATGTTTTTTCAACCCTGTTTTGTCCTAACACTAACAAACACAGATCCCTATCTGTGATTCTTTCAATCTGCTAAAAACATTCCCCTGATTCCACACTGCCCACTTATATTAAGAATCGCTGCTTGCCATTCCCATTTTGTCTGATGAAGCCTGCTTAAGAGCGTACGAAAGCTTGCATTCTGAATAAAACTTAGTTGGTCTTAAAGGTCCACTTGTCGACTGCTTTGTTCTATTGTTTAACGTAAGTGCCACATAGAATAAATGTGAGGCGTTTGAGAGCCGCAAGACATGAACGTCAGATGTTTGAGAACAGGAAGGAAGGAAGGAAAATAGATGGGGGAAGGGAGGGAGAGGTAGAAAGAAAGCAACTCTAACTTCGAAGACATTCTCCGAGCCGCAGGCTGGCTTGGCTTGGGGAAGTGATTTAAAGAGACAAATGCTTTCTCCAAGCCAGCTGATGGAGTGGTGGGGGCTTCAAGAGCCACGCAAAATGTGTGGAAGAGCCACAGTTTGGCCATCCCTGGTCCATAAGATAATCGTATGCTCCGGATTTAAGTACCCTCTGATTTGGTTGACTTTGTAGTTCTGTGATGATACACTTCAGGATTTCATGCGACGCTTCCCCTGGTAAGAACTGCGTTCCCTTTGCTCTGCCGAGACCTTCCCTATAATGGAGGACTCACGGAGGCCATTGAGAAGGCAGGGGGGTGGCCTCATCTTGTTCAACCCCATTTCCATCCCCCCCACCCTGCTCTTCCACATTGCCTGAGCAGGGATACCATCTTCAAGTCCTTGAAGGGCTGTCCTATAGAGGATGGTGTGGAATTGTTTTCTGTGACCCCAGAAGTCAGGACCGGAACCAGCGGGTTGAAATTAAATCAAAAGAGTTTCCAGCTCAACATGAGGAAGAACTTCCTGACCGTTAGAGCGGTTCCTCGGTGGAACAGGCTTCCTCGGGAGGTGGTGGGCTCTCCTTCCTTGGAGGTTTTTAAACAGAGGCTCTTTGTCCTTCTGCAGATTCTCCTTCAATAGGTCACACTTAGGATTGCCAGTTCCACTTACCTGCCTGGCGGGGGCAGGGGTGGGGGGGTAGAAAGAAGCCAGTTCAGTGTAGTGGTTAAGTGCACAGACTCTAATCTGGGAGAACCGGGTTCGATTCCCCATTCCTTCACATGCACCTGCTGGAATGGCCTTGGGTCAGCCATAGCTCTGGCAGAGGTTGTCCTTGAAAGTGCAGCTTCTGGAAGAGCTCTCTCAACCTCACCCCCCTCACAGGGTGTCTGTTGTGGGGGAGGAAGATAAAGGAGATTGTGAGCCACTCTGAGATTCGGAGTGGATGGTGGGATATAAATTCATCATCTCCTCCTTCTTCAACTTCTCTTTCTCCTCCTCCTCCCTCTTCTCCTTCTTCTCCTCCTCCTTCTCCTCTAGACCGCACCTGGATGTTGGCAACCCTATGTGCTGTCCTGACTCCTGCAGCTGCTGGTTGTGTTGAGCGTGCCTAGGCCAAGTTGAGTTGTCCCCAAACGTCCCGTCACGAGACATTTCCTGTTTTTTCTCTGACTTAATTACATTCCAATATGTAATTAATATGTTTGTGTGTGTGTGTGTGTTCCTCCTTCCCATGCCACATCTGCTTAATTTTTTCACCCTCAAAGTAAATCTGCCTTTCCGTACTCTAGACTGAAGGCCTGGGAAATATATCTCCCCCACTCCCGCTGTAATGGTAAGATAATTCTTAGCAGTTCCTGATTTCAGCAGTCTAGGTTATGGTTCTCCAGCATGATTCCATTGGGAGCCACAATGCCCACCTATATCTTTCTGGTACCTGTCAAGTGTTTGAGAATGTGGGGGGGGACAGGTGTGGGTTTTTTTTCCACAGCAAGGCTTCTGATTGGTCTCTGGAGATTTGATGGACTGCAGATTTTTTTTTAAAGGTAGTTTTGGCAGCAGCCAGACCTTTTTTTTTGGTAGCAGGAACTCCTTTGCCTATTAGGCCACACCCCCTGATGTAGCCAATCCTCCTGGAGTTTACAATAGGCCCTGTGCTAAGAGCCCTGTAAGCGCTTGGAGGATTGGCTGCCTCAGGGGTGTGCGGCCTAATAGGCAAAGGAGCTCCTGCTACAACTAAAGTCCTCCAAGAAAAAAAAAAGCGAAAATGCTCTCCGTTTACAAAACAGTGTCTCGATATAATTTGAATGAATTCAACATTTCATATACGAGTTACAATGCAGTGGTACAGTGAAAAAGCCATGATGTGCACAGAACACAGCTGCTGTTTGCAATACACAGCTTTTCACAAATACACAACTTTATTAACTTTCACTTAATAAAGTCCGACGGTAAAAGAACCGGTCCAGCCTTGTTTCGGATCTGGGCAATCCTCCTTCTGGGGCCAGATTTTTCATTCATAGGTACAGTAGTATAGTGGTGCTATAATTCATTTACAGTCCACTGTATTCCTCTAATTTTTCATATGGAACGCCGCTGCCAATTTCCTATCTGTTAGCATTTAGTTGCAGATTGTCCACATTCTGGAGCTTATAGTAGGCCCTGTACTAAGAGCTCTGTAAGCTTCAGGAGCTGGATACATCAGGGGTGTGTGGCCTAATATGCAAAGGAGTTTCTGCTACAAAACCCCCCCTGGTACTTTCCAGCTGTAATTCTGGGAGATCTCCAGGCCACACCCGGAGGTTGGCAGCCGCAGGGTAGGACATCCTTTTGCGGTCCTCTTAATTAGATTTTGTTTCCTGCCTGCTTGCCTTCCGACTCTTCTCCAATTACCTATCAGCACTTCCCTTCTTTAAGAAAGACGCCAACCAACTATTCTAACAACTTGGCAGAGTTCCAAATGGTCTGTTATTTTTGCCGTAAGGGTTTAAGCTCTTTTGTTGGGAATGCAGGATAAATTGTGCGTCTAAGACAATGTCAAAGTAAGAATAACCCCGTAACAATTAGGTACAGAGTGTGTGTAGAAAAGGGGGGGGGGGGAGACTCCAGCAGTCTCATCCCATTTTGTCAGTATCGACTCCGGTACATTGGTTATTCTGAATGTGTTCCAAATATTTGTTCAGAGGTTAATGCCTGATTCAGGGATCATTTCATAGAAAAAGAGGTGCTGGAGCTCATTAGCACACCATATTTGCATATGCCATACACCACTGACGTCACCGGAAGGTGGACTAAATCATATCAGCTCAGCATCTACCTTCAGGTGCTTCTTGAATTAGAATTGGTGCAGAGTGGTAAAGCTGCAGTACTGCAGTCAGAGCCCTCTGCTCATGACCTGAGTTTGATCCCAGCGGAAGCTGGTTCAGGTAGCCAGCTCGAGGTTGACTCCGCCTTCCATCCTTCCGAGGTCGGAAAATGAATCCCCAGCTTGCTGGAGGGGAAGTGTAGATGACTGGGGAAGGCAATGGCAAACCACCCTGTAAAAAGTCTGCTGTGAAAACATTGTGGAAGCAACATCACCCCAGAGTCGAAAACAACTGGTGCTTGCGCAGGGGACCACCTTTACCTTTTTTAAAATAAAACCTTACTCCCACCATACTTTTTCGGTGACTTTCTCCTATGCGGCCACAGCGACATGATAAAGATTTCTGTCTGTCAGCTTTATATGTTTTGGTTATATTCCCATTTTGTGTGTGTGTGTGGGGGGAATATGAAAAAGTTTGTCAAATTTTCGAGTTCAGCAAAATTCTTTTGAGGGGGGTGTTGAACAATGGAGCCCAGTAGAACCAGTTTGGTGTAGTGGTTAAGTGTGTGGACTCTTATCTGGGAGATCAGGGTTTGATTCCCCACTCCTCCACTTGCACCTGCTGGAATGGCCTTGGGTCACCCGTAGCTTTGACAGAGGCTGTCCTTGAAAGGGCAGCTGCTGTAAGAGCCCTCTCAGCCCCATCCACCTCATAGGGTGTCTGTTGTGGGGGAGAAAGATAAAAGAGATTGTGAGCCTCTCTGAGACTGAAATTCAGAGTGGAGGGTGGGATATAAAGCCAATATCTTCAGAAGCAAGGTTTTTTTTGGGGGGGGGTGGTGGTGGTAAGAAAGAAAGCACAATAAAATATAGATTCCGGAGCTCCACTCCTGTGAGCTCCTGTCCAAAATGAGGCCTGCCTGATATAATAAACCTGTGATGGTTTTGTTTGGATTTTTCTTCATTTTAATGCTTCAGTTTCTCATACAGTTTTCACACGCCCCTTCTCCTGGTATTGTCAGGGTCCTTTTCTTGTGAGCCTCGGATCTATAATGGCTTCCCGTGCTATAGCTGTCCGTTGTCTTGAGTGGTTAACAGACTTTTAAAGGCCACGGCCTACCAGTCCCGCTGGTCTGGCACTTATAATTGGCAGCCCCCTGCAGTCCGTTATTTGGAAACAGGCAGCCAGTCGGAGAAATCGCTGAGAGGTTCTCATGAGGAGTGCCGTTACATTTGATTATTGCTCTTCCGTTGTACCATAACCCTGCTGCAGATCAGAAATCTGATTTGACCAGTCATTTTCTTGATTTTACTTTTTGTTGTTATAATATCCCAAATTAAGAGCCCCTTGGTACAGAGTGTTAAAGCTGCAGTACTGCAGTCCAAAGCTCTGCTCACGACCTGAGTTCGATCCCCGGTGGAAGCTGGGTTTTCAGGTAGCCGGCTCAAGGTTGATTCAGCCTTCCATCCTTCCGAGGTCGGTAAAATGAGTCCCCAGCTTGCTGGGCGGAAAGTGTAGGTGACTGGGGAAGGCAATGGCAAACCACCCCGTAAAAAATCTGCCGTGAAAACGTTGTGAAAGCAACGTCACCCCAGAGTCGGAAACGACTGGTGCTTGCACAGGGGACCTTTCCTTTTCCTTCCTATCCCAAATTAACCTCATAGAAATTGTTGCAGTCCTCCCGAAGGATTTATTTTCTGGTGAAGTGAGCCTGAGGAGTGCGCTGTATCTTTACATACAGACAGGGGTCATTTTATAGAAAAAGAGGTGCTGGAGCTCATTAGCACAACCCATTTGCATATGCCGCACACCCCTGACATCACCAGAAGGTGGACTAAATTATAGCATAAATTATATGAGAGAGCCAGTTTGGTGTAGTGGTGAAGTGTGCGGACTCTTATCTGGGAGAACCGGGTTTGATTCCCCACTCCTCCACTTGCACCTGCTGGCATGGCCTTGGGTCAGCCATAGCTCTGGCAGAGGTTGTCCTTGAAAGGGCAGCTGCTGTGAAAGCCCTCTCAGCCCCACCCACCTCACAGGGTGTCTGTTGTGGGTGAGGGAGATAAAGGAGATTGTGAGCCGCTCTGAGACTCTTGAGTGGAGGGCGGAATATAAATCCAATGTCGTCGTCTTCTTCTTCATCAACCCAGCATCTACCTTCAAATGCTTCTTGAATTATCATTATCATGATAAAACCTTACTCTCATCCAGTGTTCCTTCTAAGCTGAGTTAGTGTGAGCTAGCTCACAGATTTTTAGCCTCCAGCTCACACATTTTTGTCTTAGCTCAAGAAAAATGGCCCCAGAGCACCATAAGTTATGCAGCAGCTGACAACTTTAATGCCAGTAGCTCACAAAGTAGAATTTTTACTCACAAGACTCTGCAGCTTAGAGGGACCATTGCTCCTGTCATAATTTTTAAACTCCTTTCTCCTACGTGGCCGCAATCGTATGATGAAGATATCCATCTGTCTGCTTTATACGTTTTGGTGATTTTCCCGTTTCGTTTGTGTGTGTGTGTGGAAAAATATGAGGAAATTTGTCAAATCTTAAGAGTTCAGCAGAATTCTCACAGGGGGGTTGAACAATGGAGCCCAGAATCAAGTATTATTTTTTTGCGGGGGTGGGGGGGGAGCGGAAAGAAAGAGCACAATAAAATTTAGAGGTTCTGGAGCACCGCTCTTGTGAGCTTCTGCCCAAAATGAGACCTGATTTACAGAGTATAGACAGAAGAGTATTAAGCCTGAGGATTGGCTTCCACAAGTTGGAGTTCTCAGAATTTGAGATGCTGCGAACTCCCAACCTGTGAACGTCGTTACAGTCACATTTGTTATGTTCAGGTGCGTAGTTGTGTTGGTCTGAAGCAACAGAGCAAAGTCTGAGTCCAGTGTTATCTTTATGTATCTGAAAGCACCGTGCTTAATACTAAGACACTCAGTTCTCATTTATGCCCAGAATTAAACCTTGTCAGTCTTAAAGGTAGCGCTGCATTCAAACTTAGTTCTCACATGAATAAAGTTCCATTCTAGTGCCACCTTTAAGACCAGAGGTGGCCAAACTGTGGCTCAGGAGCCATATGTGACCCTTTCACATGTATTGTGTGGCTCTTGAAGCCCCCACTGTCCTATTTGCTGGCAGCTTGGAAAATGTGTTTGAAGTTAAAGTTGCTTTCTTTCAACTTCTCCCGCCCTCATCTGTTTCCCGCCCTCTCTCCCTTGACGTTCCTGTCTTGCAGCTCTCAAACATCTGAGGTTCATGCCTTGCGGCTCTGACATTTATTCTGTGTGGTGTTAAGCTAGTTTGGCTAGGCCTGTTTAAGACCCACAAAGTTTTATTCAAAGTATGAGCTTTCGTGCGCACACACACATTTCTTCCGTTTCATTTTATCTGAAGTGTGCTTGCACACAAAAGCTCATGCCTGGAATAAAACTTCGTTGGTCTTAAAAGGGCCCCAGGACTTGGTACTTTATTCTGTCGCTTTTGACTAGGGGTGTTAAGTTCATTTTGTTATAATAATAATAAAATTTTATTTATGCCCCGCCCTCCCCGCTGGGGCAGGCTCAGGGCGGCTTACAGGGTGTGGCAAAAGCCATGTCGAACAATAAAACAATTATACATTTCTATACCATTTAAAATTTACCATTAAGTTTACATAATATAAAAGTCTAAAATCAATCTAAAATAATCTCATCTTATTGCTATCTCGATTATTGATGTTAGTGATGGCATGGTGTTCATTTCAGGTTCCATCTTGGAAGGCTAGCCGGAAGAGGGCGGTTCTGCACGCCCTACGGAATTGGCTAATGTCCCGTAGGGCCTGCACCTCTTCCGGCAGCTGGTTCCACCATTGGGGTGCTTTTATAGAGAAGGCCTGTTCTCTGGTTATTTTTAGTTTGGCCTCCTTTGGCCCAGGTACTTCCAGAAGGTTTTGTGAGCTGGATCGCAGTGCTCTCTGGGGAACATATGGAGAGAGGCAGTCCCTAAGGTAAACAGGTCCTCGGCCATATAGGGCTTTAAAGGTAATAACCAGCACCTTGTAACAAACTCGGTAAGTAACTGGCAGCCAATGCAGCTCCCGCAGCCCAGCCCGCACATGTTCCCACCAAGGTAGGCCCAATAGCAGTCTGGCTGCTGCATTCTGCACTAGCTGCAGTTTCTGGGTTCGGCACAGGGGCAGCCCCATGTAGAGGGCATTACAATAGTCTAGCCTTGAGGTGACCGTTGCATGGATCACTGTTGCCAGGTCATTGCGCTCCAGGAAGGGAGCCAACTGCCTCGCCCGCCTAAGGTGGAAAAAGGCGGATTTGGCAGTGGCTGCTACCTGGGCCTCCATTGTCAAGGAAGACTCCAGTAGCACTCCCAAGCTCCTGACCCTGCACACTGGTATCAGTGACGCACCGTCAAAAGCTGGTAGGGAGATCCCTCCCTCCGGACCACCACGCCCTAGACAAAGGACCTCTGTCTTCGCTGGATTCAGTTTCAGCCCACTCAACCTGATCCAGTCTGCCACGGCTTGCAGCGCCCGGTCCAGATTTATAGGCGCATCGGCAGCCCGGCCATCCATCAATAGATAGAGCTGGGTGTCATCCGCGTACTGGTGACAACCCAGCCCATATCTCCGGGCAATCTGGGCAAGGGGGCGCATGTAGATGTTAAATAACATCGGGGAGAGAACTGCTCCCTGAGGCACCCCACAGTTGAGTGAGTGTCTTTGGGACAGCTCCCCCCCAATTGCCACCCTTTGTCTCGGACCCTCTAGGAAAGAGGAAAGCCATTGCAAGGCTAGCCCCTGAATCCCTGCGTCGGCGAGGCGGCGGGCCAGCAGCCGGTGGTCGACCATATCAAACGCGGCCGAAAGGTCTAACAACAGCAATACTGCCACACCGCCTCGGTCCAGGTGTCACCGGAGATCATCCATGAGGGCGACCAGAACCGTCTCTGTCCCATGGCCCGGGCGGAAGCCGGACTGGAATGGATCCAAAGTGGAAGCGTCGTCCAGGAAGCTCTGTAACTGCAACGCCACAGCCCTCTCTATAACCTTGCCCCAAAAGGGCAAGTTTGAGACTGGCCGGTAATGAGCCAATTCGGCCGGGTCTGATGTAGCTTTTTTCAGGAGGGGGCGGACCACTGCCTCTTTCAGAGGGGTTGGAAAAGAACCCTCCGAAAGAGATCTATTTATGATGTCCCGTGTAGGACATCTCAGCTCCTCCTGGCAGGCTTTAATTAGCCAGGAGGGGCACGGGTCCAGATCGCAAAGTTGTTGGGCGTGCAGAAGAGAGGATCCTGTCAACCTCCTCTAGGTCGAGCGGGTCGAAACGGTCCAGGATCAAACCAGAAGACAGGCACGGAGCCTCAAGTTCACATACTGTATCTAATATGGCGGGGCAGTCACGGCGGAGCGACTGGACTTTGTCTGCAAAGAATTTCGTGAATGCCTCACAGCCTATCTCTAATTCCTTAACATTTGGTTTGCCTTGTGGCAATGTAGTAAGGTTCCGAATTATCTTAAATAATTGTGCCGGGCGCGAATTTGCAGATGCAATCTTAGCCGCAAAGTATGTTTTCTTTGTGGCTTTGACTGCCATCTCATAGGACCTCATAAACTCTCTATAAGATGCTCTAGCCGCTTCGTCCTGAGTATGCCGCCATTGCCTCTCTAGTCGTTATGAGGGCCGAATCTATATAAATGAGACCTTGTAGAGCTGAGCCATGTGTGTACTGATTTAAGATCAGGTAGCAGAGATATGAACTTTCTGAAGGACACAGGCAAACACAATTAATTCTGGGAATACGCTTTCGTGTGCATGCACAGTTCTTTGGATACATTTGCTACGAGCGTGCATGCAGCAGGAAAGCTTGTACCAAGAATTAAACTTTATTGGACTGAAAGGTGCCGCTGGGCTCAGACTTTATTCTTCAGGTGTCTCTCTGCCATCTTGTCATGCTACTGGGGTATTGAACTGGATTACTGTTTGAATGTTGTAAAAAAACCCCCAAAATGATTTTGTTTGGTTGTTCTAAAACGTTTTTGCGCTGCTGCATTTTCTTGCGAGCCATGCTGAGCCCTGCTGGCGGGGGAAGGCGAGTTAGAAATATAATTAAAGAAATAAGCACCGCAGACAAGCTTTGGAGGAGGAGGAGGAGAAGAAGAGAAGAAGAAGAAGAAGAGGGAGGAGGAGGAGGTGGTGGTGGGGATGACGATGAGATTGGATTTATATCCCGCTCTCCACTCCGAATCTCAGCGTCTCAGAGCGACTCATGATCTCCTTTATCTTCCTCCCCCACTCCAGGAGAATTGGCTACACCAGGGGTGTGTGGCCTAATATGCAAAGGAGTTTCTGCTAAAAAAAAGAAGCCCCGGTCCAGCGGTACCTTGAAGATCAACGAAGTTTAATTCTGGGTATAAACTTTCAAGGTTTACAAATTATGCCTGGGAGGGAGAAAGCAGAAAAAGAAGTCCTTTTCTCCCTTTCTCACAATACAAGAACTCGAGGGCATTCAATGAAATTGCTGAGCAGGCGGGTTAGAACCGCTAAAAGGAAGTCCTTCTTCACCCAAAGAGTGATTAATATGTGGAATTCACTGCCACAGGAGGTGGTGGCGGCTACAAGCATAGACAGCTTTAAGAGAGGATTGAATAAAAATATGGAGCAGATCTCCATCAGTGGCTATTAGCCACAGTGTGTGTGTGTGTGTGTGTGTGTGTGTGTGTATATATATACACACACACATATATATATATATATATATGTGTGTGTGTGTGTGTGTATACACACACACACATATATTGGCCACTGTGTGACACAGAGTGTTGGACTGGATGGGCCATTGGCCTGATCCAACATGGCTTCTCTTATGTTCTTATGTGACACAGAGTGTTGGACTGGATGGGCCATTGGCCTGATCCAACATGGCTTCTCTTATGTTCTTATGTGACACAGAGTGTCGGACTGGATGGGCCACTGACCTGATCCAACATGGCTTCTCTTATGTTCTTATGTGACACAGAGTGTTGGACTGGATGGGCCACTGACCTGATCCAACATGGCTTCTCTTATGTTCTTATGTGACACACAGTGTTGGACTGGATGGGCCATTGGCCTGATCCAACATGGCTTCTCTTATCTTCTTATGTGACACAGAGTGTTGGACTGGATGGGCCATTGGCCTGATCCAACATGGCTCCTCTTCTGTTCTTATGTGACACAGAGTGTTGGACTGGATGGGCCATTGGCCTGATCCAACATGGCTTCTCTTATCTTCTTATGTGACACAGAGTGTTGGACTGGATGGGCCACTGGCCTGATCCAACATGGCTTCTCTTATGTTCTTATGTGACACAGAGTGTTGGACTAGATGGACCATTGGCCTGATCAAACATGTCTTCTCTTATGTTCTTAATGCAAAAAATTTAAAAGCAGTGTGATTTTAGCTGTGCTGACATACTCAGATAAGGGATATTGGCTGTTTACCTCATTACATATACTAAACCCATCTTCCACTATGTTTTAATGTATTTTTCTTCTAACGGCAAACTATATGTATGTTATATGTTAAAAGGTAAATTAGTTGGATGGGGGAAAACTGAGAAAGAGATGGCCTCATTTTGGCCTAGGCTTATAAACAATAGCACGGTTAGCAGACATTCTCACATTTTTGACACGTTACTGTTTTATTGGTTTCTCACGCTCATGCTACCCAGATCAAAGGTTTGCTCAATTTGTTAATTTTACTATTCTGTCGTTGGATTTTAAATTTGTGCCATTTTGCATTCTGGACCACTGCCTACCAGCTATATGTATCTCTGCTCACTGTACCTGAGTCCTCGTCTGAAGACGTGTGCACGCACACACGAAAGCTTGCATTCTGAATAAAACTTTGTTGGTCTTAAAGGAGCAGCTTGGCTCCTACTTTGTTCTGCAGCCCACTGTTGGTGTCGGTGATGTCAATATGTTGCAATGTTGGTGCGTGCAATTTACACCCTGGGGCTAATACGAGGAGGTATGGAAGGCTTTCTCCATCAGTAAGTCTGAAAAACAAAAGATGAAGATAAAGGGATGTATGGAGGCATGGTGATTAATTGGGCCTCCTGAAATTTCCTGGAAGCCTCACATTGTGGCGGAACTTAATCACCGTGACCTGATGAAACCTCTTTCCAAAAAACGTGCGAGGCTGCGTGTGTAACGCTGCTTGGTGCGCTGCAGCCACTTGATGGCACCCTTTGATTTAGGATGTAGCTCGGCCGGGGGAGGGGGGCGGGTTAGTGCAGTGTAGCTGTAGTATTTGTAATGGAATAACATGTAAGAACTAAAGACTGCAAGGTATCTGGTTAATGTAGAGATGAAATGAATGAAACAGCGAGGCTAAGCTTTCCTGACCCTTCATGAGAGAATAGATGAAAAAAAAAGAGAGAGAGAGAGAGAGGGAAGAATAAGCTATTGTGCCAAAGGGAGATGATGAAATTCAAGATCCACACACATAATCTCTGGCTCAGGCTCTGAAATGTTAATCCCTGGGTAGAATTATTTTGAGCTGTAGATTGCAATTTATCATCAAAATGGCACTGTGTCAAACAATACTACTTGTATGTGTGATGTTCAGAGCGATCCAATTTTAATATAAAATGGTTCACAAAGCACTGTTTAACATTTAAGTAGCAACTCGTTAAAAAAAAAAGTTGGGGATCTTCTTTTCCCCCTTGCTGCTTTCTGACCACAGGTTTGTTGAAAACATGCAAGTCTATTTTTCATAGACTTTCACAGGCTCCTGCTAAGTACGATATCTTTTTGTAGAATCTGTGTGTGTTTTTTTTAACTATATGGATTGAGTTTTTTTAATAACAGCTTTAATAAAGTTAACTATTCCCCAGGACGTCTAGGAGATAGGGTTGCCAATCCCCAGGTGGGGTCAGGGGATCCTCTGGTTTGGAGACCCTCCCCCCGCTTCAGGGTCCTCAGAAAGCAGGAGGAGGGGAGGGAAATGTCTGCTGGGAACTCTATTATTCCCTATAGAGATTTATTCCCATAGAAAATATTGGAGAATTGATATGCGGGTATCTGGGGCTCTGGGGAGCTGTTTTTTGAGGTAGAGGCACCAAATTTTCAGTACAGCACCTAGTGCCTCTCCCCAAAATATCCGTCGAGTTTCAAAACGATTGAACCAGGGGGTCCAATTCTATGAGCCCCAAAAGAAGGTGCCCCTATCCTTCATTATTTCCTATGGAAGGAAGGCATTGAGAAGGTGTGCCGTCCCTTTAAATGTGATGGCCAGAACTCCCTTTGGAGTTCAATTATGCTTGTCACACCCTTGCTCCTGGCTCCACCCCAGTGTCTACTGGCTCCACCCCCAAAGTCTCCTAGCTCCACCCCCAGAGTCTCCTGGCTCCACCCCCAAAGTCCCCATATATTTCTTAAATTGGACTTGGCAACCCTACTAGCAGAAACAGAACCATGCCATCCAGACATTTGATTCTGGTGATTTTTTAGGGTGTCGAAGTGTCCAGAGGTGCTTTTTTCCGTCCCTTGTCTGCATACAGAGGTGGAATTCTAGCAGGAGCTCCTTTGCATATGAGGCCACACACCCCGATGTAGCCAATCCTCCAAGAGCTTACAAGGCTCCTTTTTGCAAGCTCTTGGAGGATTGCCTACATCGGGGGTGTGGCCTAATATGCAAAGGCGCTCCTGCTAGAATTCCACCCCTGCTTGCATATATGTTTATTATGGGAATGTCGGAAGTATTTTTCGTACCAATTGCAAAGGGTCAAATTCACGTGCATTTACCGGTAGAGTTAGTAGCATGGAGCTCTCTGTGAGTGCAGTTGTCTAGCTTTACCCTCTTCGAAAATTATTTTTTTCTCTTCTGAACACTAACTACAGAAATCACAGGCATCGTCCAGTTCATGAGCAGAAACATAAGCCTGAAAGATGAGAACTACGTTTCTGTAGTTTGGAGCCAGTTTGGTGTCATGCTTAAGTGCGTGGACTCTTATCCGGGAGAACCGGGTTTGATTCCCCACTCCTCCTCTTGCAGCTGCTGGAATGGCCTTGGGTCAGCCACAGCTCTCTTATCTGGGAGAACTGGGTTTGATTCCCCACTCCTCCGCTTGCACCTGCTGGAATGGGCTTGGGTCAGCCAGAGCTCTCTTATCTGGGAGAACCGGGTTTGTTTCCCCCACTCCTCCGCTTGCACCTGCTGGAATGGGCTTGGGTCAGCCAGAGCTCTCTTATCTGGGAGAACCGGGTTTGATTCCCCACTCCTCCTCTTGCAGCTGCTGGAATGGCCTTGGGTCAGCCATAGCTCTCTTCTCTGGGAGAACCGGGTTTGATTCCCCACTCCTCCACTTGCCGCTGCTGGAATGGCCTTGGGTCAGCCAGAGCTCTCTTCTCTGGGAGAACCGGGTTTGATTCCCCACTCCTCCACTTGCCGCTGCTGGAATGGCCTTGGGTCAGCCAGAGCTCTCTTCTCTGGGAGAACCGGGTTTGATTCCGCACTCCTCCACTTGCAGCTGCTGGAATGGCCTTGGGTCAGCCATAGCTCTCTTATCTGGGAGAACCGGGTTTGATTCCCCACTCCTCCACTTGCACCTGCTGGAATGGCCTTGGGTCAGCCAGAGCTCTCTTATCTGGGAGAACCGGGTTTGATTCCCCACTCCTCCACTTGCACCTGCTGGAATGGCCTTGGGTCAGCCAGAGCTCTCTTATCTGGGAGAACCGGGTTTGATTCCCCACTCCTCCACTTGCACCTGCTGGAATGGCCTTGGGTCAGCTAGAGCTCTCTTATCTGGGAGAACCGGGTTTGATTCCGCACTCCTCCACTTGCAGCTGCTGGAATGGCCTTGGGTCAGCCATAGCTCTCTTCTCTGGGAGAACCGGGTTTGATTCCCCACTCCTCCTCTTGCAGCTGCTGGAATGGCCTTGGGTCAGCCATAGCTCTCTTATCTGGGAGAACCGGGTTTGATTCCCCACTCCTCCACTTGCAGTTGCTGGAATGGCCTTGGGCCAGCCATAGCTCATAGAGTTGTCCTTGAAAGGGCAGCTTCTGGGAGAGTTCTCTCAGCCCCACCTACCTCACAGGGTGTCTGTTGTGGGAGGGGGGGGAGGTAAAGGAGATCGCAGGCCACTTTGAGAGTCTGTCCTTGAAAGGGCAACCCCACCTACCTCACAAGGGTATCTGCTGTGTGTGTGTCTGAGGAGGGAGAGATAAAGGGATTGTGACCACTCTGAGATTGAGATTCAGAGTATGGGAAGGCAAGGAAAGGTCCCCTGTGCAAGCACCAGTCATTTCCGACTCTGGGGTGACGCTGCTTTCACAACATTTTCATGGCAGACTTTTTACGGGGTGGCTTGCCATTGCCTTCTCCAGTCATCTACACTTCCCTGCCCCAGCAAGCTGAGTCCTCATTTTACTGACCTCAGAAGGATGGAAGGCTGAGTCAACCTCGAGCTGGCTACCTGAAAAACCAGCTACCGCCGGGGATTGAACTTTGGTCCTGAGCAGAGTTCAGGACTGCAGTACTGCAGCTTTAACACTCTGCGCCAATAAATCCAATATTATCTTCTTCTTGTTGTTGTAATGGAGACACAGATCCCTTTGAGACAACTGTGCTACACACAAACAATTCTGGAGGTTCCCCAGCCGCCGTGATGTTGTTGTTATCCAGATTCCTTAAATTCTTCATGAGACTCTCCCAAGGAGTCCCTTCTCAGCATAAAACTCTCTTAACTGCATATCCAGACCTCTAATCGTTAGAATTTTGGGGCGGGATGTCTTGGATTTATTAAAAAATTCAATCGTGCCACGATTGCAAAGGATTGCACGTTGCGTCCATTTAAAACATACGACTTCTCAGGTGCGCAGTTTTAAAATCGACATCAGCCTGTTGATGTTGCCTCCGTGCAAACACGCGGAAATGTACAGGAGGAACAGAACGGGGGCTAAAACTTCGGAACGTTGCAACCTCTAATTTACTCCGTAACCCTAATCGTATTGATTTACTCGTAAATCCCGCTGAAACCAAAGAGGTTTGCTTTGGGTTAAGCGTTGTTGAAAATCACAGCCTTGGATGTGGAAGCAATTGAACTTTTTTTTTTTTTCTGCATTGGTGAAAAGTTTGTTTTCCCTGGGACCATTTAAATACAATGGAACTTGAGATGCTGGAAAAGATTGATGGGGAACAATGCTTCCCAGATAACACCCGCTTGTTGCTTCACAGGGAGGGGGATTTCCTATCAGCTCTTAAGTCCTGACAGGGCTAATTAGCACCTCTCAGTTGTTTATCTAATCAGTACTAAATAGCTGATGAATGCCGGCGATTGAGGAGGAGGAAAAAGGAAGTCGTGGGAGGAGATAGACCATTGTTACACAAACTGGGCCCATGGGGTGGATCATGGGAGGGACGGTGGCTCAGTGGTAGAGCATCTGCTTGGTAAGCAGAAGGTCCCAGGTTCAATCCCTGGCATCTCCAACGAAAAAGGGTCCAGGCAAGTAGGTGTGAAAAATCTCAGCTTGAGACCCTGGAGAGCCGCTGCCAGTCTGAGTAGACGATACTGACTTTGATGGACCGAGGGAGGTCTGATTCTGTAGAAGGCAGCTTCATATGTTCATTCCTAAAGTTTGGGTATATTTATTTTATTTTTTAAATGGCTGTTAACAGGATTTTACCCAATTGTTGGGGGAAGCGGATCATCTGCGAGATGTTAATCAAAATGGCACTGAGAGCCAGTTTGGTGTAGTGGTTAAGTGTGCAGACTCTTACCTGGGAGAACCGGGTTTGATTCCCCACTCCTCCACTTGCACCTGCTGGAATGACCTTGGGTCAGCCATAGCTCTGGCAGAGGTTGTCCTTGAAAGGGCGGCTTCTGTCATTGCTCTCTCAGCCCCACCCACTTCACAGGGTGTCTGTTGTGGGGTGTGGGGGGAAGGTAAAGGAGATTGTGAGCTGCTCTGAGACTCTGAGATTCAGAGTATAGGGCAGGATATAAATCCAATATCATCATCATCATCATCATCTTTTTCTTCTTCTTCCTGTAGGATATTTTTGCTGTTATTGCAGATTTTTGTCCAAGTATTCAGTTAGGGCATTTTACGAATGATTCTTCTGATGCAGCGAGAAAGAAATGCCCTCATTTTGGCCCAGGCTTACTAGCAATAGAGTAATTAACAGACATTCTCACATTCTGACATGTTGCTGTTTTATTGGTTTCCCATGCTAATGCTACCCAGATCAAAGGTTTTCTCAATTTGGATTTTAACTTTGTACCACTTTGCATTCTTAGACACCCTCCACCAGCTCTATGTAGCTCTGCTCACTGTACCTCGTCTGAAGAAGTGGGCATGCACGCAAAAGCTTACATTCTGTATAAAACTTTGCCTCATTCTCTCATTCTGACAAGTTGCTGTTTTATTGGTTTCCCACGCAAATGCTATCCAGACCAAACGTTCTTTCTGTTCGTTAATTTCACTCTTTTGCCATTGGATTCTTTGTACCACTTTGCATTCTTTTTTCTTCTTTTGAACATATTTTATTAGATTTTCTATAGTAGCATATAATTAAACTTCTTAGGGTAATCTCATGTTTTCATACATACGTCCATTCGTTAAAGCATTCAGATAGCTATCTTTGTTCACAAATAAAATATATATATATGTATATATCAAAAGTGGCATAACTGTGCAATACTATATATTGCTGTCTAGCAATACCACTTTGCGTTCTTAACTACCGCCCGCCAGCTGTGTGTAGCTCTGCTCATTGTACCCCATTCCATTGTCTGGTGAACATATGAAGCTGCCTTCTACTGAATCAGACCCTCAAAGGTCCATCAAAGTCAGTATTGTCTACTCAGACTGGCAGCGGCTCTCCAGGGTCTCAAGCTGAGGTTTTGCACACCTATTTGCCTGGACCCTGATCCAACATGTCTTCAAGCTGAGGTTTTTCACACCTATTTGCCTGGACCCTTTTTTGGAGATGCCGGGGATTGAACCTGGGACCTTCTGCTTCCCAAGCAGATGCTCTGCCACTGAGCCACCGTCCCTCCCCATATGAAGTCTGAATGCATACGAAAGCTTACATTCTGTATAAAACTTTCTTGGTCTTAAGAAGTGCTACCGGACTCCTGCTTTGTTCGCCTGAAAATCTTTTTTAGTCTCTCGCAACCCCACTGCCAGACCAATACGACTGCCCTCTTGAAATTTTCTTAAAAGATTGCTTTTCTCTACTGCAACTTTTATTATTGACGTGTCAACCTATGTTTACCTCTGCTGGCTGTTAGGCCTTGAAGTCAGCAGGAGCTCACAGGAGGGCAGCGCCTGAACCTTTCTGAGGGCTCCCCCTCTTCTTCCTCACCTACCCACCCTGTCCATTGAATAGTAGGTGCAGCTGCATAACAATCCCTGGATTAGGAGAGCGAGCAGCCAGCCAGCCACCAGGGGCTTTGCCACGCCCCCTGCAGCCCTCATTAACCCCTGGAAAAGCCCACACCACCCTTTCTCCACTTCTCCTGTGATTTTTGGGGGTGAGTGGCTTGCTGGCCTTTCGACTGAGGGGGGTAGCCGAGGAGAGCCCCAGGTGAGCGAGGCCTGCTTGGGCTGGCTGGATCTCTAGCCAGCCCAAGCAGGCCTCGCTCGCCCGGGGCTCTCCTTTCTTCCATTGGGTTGGTTTTGGCTGGTGAAGGGGGGGCGGCATATGCTAATGAGCTCCACCACCTATTTTTCTGCAAAACAATCCCTGCTGTCCGGACTTCTTTTTAGGATCAGGTGCCTTGTTTCACCTGGTTGGGGTTTGTCTCTGCAGCACACAAGAAACATTTTAATGCGCCAGAAGGAGGGGGGGGAGGAAGGGGAGTGAACGTTGGCCCCAATTCAGAACACACACGTTGATAACGGAGCTTGCGATCAGCCCATGACAGTGATTTTAACGTACCGTGGTATTAGATCCTTTCTGTGACGTGTGGCTCCAACACCAGACAAGCCCCCCCAAACATATAGCGGTGTGAAAACACGCCTCCCCAAATGGTTGGTTTTCAAAGTCACGCACGCAGGGTGCCTTCCAGCATTACCGACGTTTTGTTGCTGCTGAGTCAGCATATGTGCAATAATGTCTGAGGCTCGCAGTCGATTAGCCAAAAGCAAGTTTCCTTGCATAGATCAAGTTATGACTTGGGTTTGAGCCTGCGCCTTTGATGATGATGATGAAGATGATGATATTGGATTTATATCTCGCCCTATACTCTGAATCTCAGAGCGGCTCACAATCTCCTTTCACGTCCTCCCCCCCAACAGACACCCTGTGAGGTAGATGAAAATATTGGATTTATATCCTGCCCTCCACTCCGAAGAGTCTCAGAGTGGCTCACAATCTCCTTTCCCTTCCTCTCCCACAACAGACACCCTGTGAGGTAGATGAAGATATTGGATTTATATCCTGCCCTCCACTCCGAAGAGTCTCAGAGCGGCTCATAATCTCCTTTCCCTTCCTCCCCCACAACAGACACCCTGTGAGGTAGAAGAAGATATTGGATTTATATCCCACCCTCCACTCCAAAGAGTCTCAGAGTGGCTCACAATCTCCTTCCCTTCCTCCCCCATAACAGACACCCTGTGAGGTAGATGAAAATATTGGATTTATATCCTGCCCTCCACTCCGAAGAGTCTCAGAGCGGCTCATAATCTCCTTTCCCTTCCTCCCCCACAACAGACACCCTGTGAGGTAGAAGAAGATATTGGATTTATATCCCACCCTCCACTCCGAAGAGTCTCAGAGCGGCTCACAATCTTCTTCCCTTCCTCCCCCATAACAGACACCCTGTGAGGTAGATGAAAATATTGGATTTATATCCTGCCCTCCACTCCAAAGAGTCTCAGAGCGGCTCATAATCTCCTTTCCCTTCCTCCCCCACAACAGACACCCTGTGTGGTAGAAGAAGATATTGGATTTATATCCCGGCCTCCACTCCGAAGAGTCTCAGAGCGGCTCACAATCTCCTTTCCCTTCCTCCCCCACAACAGACACCCTGTGAGGTGGGCGGGGCTGAGAGGGCTCTCGCAGCAGCTGCCCTTTCAAGGACAACCTCTGCCAGAGCTATGGCTGCCCCAAGGCCATTCCAGCAGCTGCAAGTGGAGGAGTCGGGAATCAAACCCGGTTCTTCCAGATAAGATTCTGCTCATGTAACCGCTACACCAAACTGGTTCTCTTTCAGGTTGTGCGTTGGTTAATAAAGTCAATCGCCACTGAGGAAATTACAGCACAGCCCACTGGGTTCCTGTGAAGTCCAGTAACATAATTCCAGATTGTTTAAACGGATCTAGATTGGTTGTTGGAAGTGGGTGGTTCGTATTCTATTCCTTAATAATACAAGGTCTTAATAATAAAAGGCTCTTTAGCTTGGAGAGACGTCGTCTGCGGGATGACATGATAGAGGTTTACAAGATTATGCATGGGACGGAGAAGGTAGAGAAAGAAGTACTTTTCTCCCTTTCTCACAATATGAGAACTAATGGGCACTCAATGAAATTGCTGAGCAGTCAGGTTTGAATGGATAAAGAGAAGTACATCTTCACCCCAAGGGTGACTAACACACGGAATTCACTGCCACAAGAGGTGGCGGGGGCTACAAGCATCAGCTAGAGGGGATTGGATGAATTTGTGGAGCAGAGGTCCATCAGTGGCTATTAACCACAGCGTATTGTTGGAATTCTCTGCCTGGGGCAATGATGCTCCGTATTCTTGGTGCTTGGTGGGGGGCTTCTAGTGTCCTGGCCCCACTGGTGGACCTCCTGATGGCACCTGTGTTTTTTTGGCCACTGTGTGACACAGAGCGTTGGACAGGATGGGCCATTGGCCTGATCCAACATGGCTTCCCTTATGTTCTTATGTGACACAGAGTGTTGGACTGGAGGGGCCATTGGCCTGATCCAACATGGCTTCTCTTATGTGACCCAGAGTGTTGGACTGGATGGGCCACTGCCCTGATCCAACATGGCTTCTCTTATGTTCTTATGTGACACAGAGTGTTGGACTGGATGGGCCATTGGCCTGATCCAACATGGCTTCTCTTATGTGACCCAGAGTGTTGGACTGGATGGCCACTGGCCTGATCCAACATGGCTTCTCTTATGTTCTTATGTGACCCAGAGTGTTGGACTGGATGGGCCTTTGGCTTGATCCAACATGGCTTCTCTTATGTTCTTATGTGACCCAGAGTGTTGGACTGGATGGGCCTTTGGCCTGATCCAACATGGCTTCACTTATGTTCTTATGTGACACAGAGTGTTGGACTGGATGGGCCATTGGCCTGATCCAACATGGCTTCTCTTATGTGACACAGAGTGTTGGACTGGATGGTCCATTGGCCTGATCCAACATGGCTTCTCTTATGTGACCCAGAGTGTTGGACTGGATGGGCCTTTGCCCTGATCCAACATGGCTTCACTTATGTTCTTATGTGACACAGAGTGTTGGACTGGATGGGCCATTGGCCTGATCCAACATGGCTTCTCTTATGTGACCCAGAGTGTTGGACTGGATGGGCCATTGCTCTGATCCAACATGGCTTCTCTTATGTTCTTATGTGACATAGAGTGTTGGACTGGATGGGCCTTTGGCCTGATCCAACATGGCTTCTCTTATGTTCTTATGTGACCCAGAGTGTTGGACTGGATGGGCCTTTGGCCTGATCCAACATGGCTTCTCTTATGTTCTTATGTGACCCAGAGTGTTGGACTGGATGGGCCTTTGGCCTGATCCAACATGGCTTCACTTATGTTCTTATGTGACACAGAGTGTTGGACTGGATGGGCCATTGGCCTGATCCAACATGGCTTCTCTTATGTTCTTATGTGACACAGAGTGTTGGACTGGATGGTCCATTGGCCTGATCCAACATGGCTTCTCTTATGTGACCCAGAGTGTTGGACTGGATGGGCCTTTGGCCTGATCCAACATGGCTTCACTTATGTTCTTATGTGACACAGAGTGTTGGACTGGATGGGCCATTGGCCTGATCCAACATGGCTTCTCTTATGTGACCCAGCGTGTTGGACTGGATGGGCCATTGCTCTGATCCAACATGGCTTCACTAATGTTCTTATGTAACCCAGAGTGTTGGACTGGATGGGCCATTGGCCTGACCCAACGTGGCTTCTCTTATGTTCTTAAGGTATTGATCAGCCCTACTTCTGATGAATGCACAATGCAGATGAATGTTAGAGGCAAGTTTGACAACCTCATCCTTGCGAGCCGTCAGTCATGATTGTATTTGAAAAATAGGGTCCCCCCCAGCCACCAGTGGGGAATAGAGGGATAGAATTTCCAGATCCTCCAAGTTGGGAAGCCCTTAAGAGATTTTGGGATGGAGTCTGAGGAAGATAAGGACCTCAAGACAAGAGCCAGTTTGGTGTCGTGGTTAAATGCGTGGACTCTTACCTGGGAGAACCGGGTTTGATTCCCCACTCCTCCACTTGCAGCTGCTGGAATGGCCTTGGGTCAGCCATAGCTCTCGCAAGAGTTGTCCTTGAAAGGGCAGCTTCTGTGAGAGCTCTCTCAGCACCACCCATCTCACAGGGTGTCTGTTGTGGGGGAGGAAGATAAAGGAGATTGTGAGCCGCTCTGAGACTCTGAAATTTGAAGTGGAGGGCAGGATATAAATCCAGTGTCGTCGTCTTCTTCTCACTGGGGTATACTGCCTTAGACCCCCACCCTCGTAGGCCTCCATTTTCTCCACGGGAACAGATATATGTTGCCTCGAGATGAGCTGTAATTCCAGGGAATTCCCAAGTCCCACCTGGAGGGCTGGAGTCTCTATTTGAAAATCAGTTCAAATTGCCTCTTCGAGTATAGCTGAAGCATTTAAGTCGTTGGTTATTTGGTCTTTCATTGCAAAAGCAGACAGCGGTTTTGCCATCTTCAGCAGCTGACTCTCAACGAGTCTCACTGATTTCTGTGGTCTTTCTGTGGGAATTCAGAAGGTTGCCGTGGAAAACACTTTTCTGTTCCCCTTGTTTGTGGCTCCGGTGAAGATGATTTTAAGCTCCGTGCAAGCAAATCCCAGCAGATCTCAGTGATAGCTTTCTGGGTGGAAGAGAAAAACATCCCCTCTGGAGAAAAATGCCCTAAGTTTTCAGAATGCAGTGTTACAAGCCGATATTTCTTTAATTCAGTAGATGTGGAGATATTGCATTTTCGTAGTGTCTGCGTGCAAATAAAGTGCTGTCAAGTTGCAGCCGCTTTATGGCAACCACATGAAGGGGCTTTCAAGGCAAGCGAGAAGCGGAGGTGGTTGGTCACGCCCTTCCTCTGCAGAGCCTTCCTTGGTGGTCTCCCATCCCAGAGTTATGGGGGCCCCAGCAATGGGCTTTTTAGGCAGGTAAGAAACAGAGGTGGTTGGTCATGGCCTTCCTCTGCAGAGCCTTCCTTGGTGGTCTCCCTTCCAAAAGTTATGGGCGCCCCAGCAATGAGCTTTTAAGGCAGGTAAGAAGCAGGGGTGATTTGCCATTGCCTTCCTCTGCAGAGCCTTCCTTGGTGGTCTCCCTTCCAAGAGTTATGGGCGCCCCAGCAATGAGCTTTTAAGGCAGGTAAGAAGCAGAGGTGATTTGCCATTGCCTTCCTCTGCAGAGCCTTCCTTGGTGGTCTCCCTTCCAAGAGTTATGGGGGCCCCAGCAATGGGCTTTTAAGGCAGGTAAGAAGCAGGGGTGATTTGCCATTGCCTTCCTCTGCAGAGCCTTCCTTGGTGGTCTCCCTTCCAAGAGTTATGGGGGCCCCAGCAATGGGCTTTTAAGGCAGGTAAGAAGCAGGGGTGATTTGCCATTGCCTTCCTCTGCAGAGCCTTCCTTGGTGGTCTCCCTTCCAAGAGTTATGGGCGCCCCAGCAATGAGCTTTTAAGGCAGGTAAGAAGCAGGGGTGATTTGCCATTGCCTTCCTCTGCAGAGCCTTCCTTGGTGGTCTCCCTTCCAAGAGTTATGGGGGCCCCAGCAATGGGCTTTTTAGGCAGGTAAGAAACAGAGGTGGTTGGTCATGGCCTTCCTCTGCAGAGACTTCCTTGGTGGTCTCCCATCCAAGACTTATGGCAACCCCAGCAAAGGGCTTTCAAAGCAAGTGAGAAACAGAGGTGGTTTGCCATGGCTTTCCTCTGCAGAGCCTTCCGTGGTGGTCTCCCATCCCAGAGTTATGGGGGCCCTAGCGATGGGCTTTTTAGGCAGGTAAGAAACAGAGGTGGTTGGTCACGGCCTTCCTCTGCAGAGCCTTCCTTGGTGGTCTCCCATCCCAGAGTTATGGGGGCCCCAGCGATGGGCTTTTTAGGCAGGTAAGAAACAGAGGTGGTTGGTTACGGCCTTCCTCTGCAGAGCTTTCCTTGGTGGTCTTCCACCCAAGTTCCAACTTAATGGCAAGAGAGAAGCAGAGGGGGTTGACCATCGCCTTCCTCTACAGAACCTTCCTTGGTGGTCTCCCTTCCAAGTATTGACCCTGCTTAACTTCCAAGATGTGACGAGATCGGGCTATACCACACACCACCTCCCTTCCCTCATAGTATTTAGGTGAGCATAATACAAAGCAAAACAATATAGGAGGTTTTTATTTTTTTTAAAAAAAAAATTGTGTAAGAATCATGCTCACTGCTGTGGAAACATAGACCATCTGTTAGAATTTCTTTCTATTGTTGAGCACAACTCCATAAACTTGATTATACTGGTTGGACCTCCCTTAATGTTAGTTTACAGTTCCTACGTACGAAGCATTATCGTTGCTTCTTTACAGTCTCCGCGCATCACACCGATGGGCTTTGCGTTTCCTCAGAGCCGTGATCCAGATACGTCTCGAGCTCTGAACTTTCTCAAGCGGAGGATCTCCGTGCCGAAAGGCTAGCTCTGGAAGATTTCTGGATCATAATCTCTGAGCAGGTGCAAAGGGTGACTACACAGGCAGGGCCGACAAAGAACGGTTCTGGGCAAGCATCCTGTTTCCGGTGGGTGTCGTTTTAAGGCAACGCCGACAGTGGCAGCTAATTAAAGCGCTTCGGATGTTGCCGTCTAAGTCCCTTTGAGGGCAGGACCATGAATTCCCAGTTGCAGGAACCTAGATTAATGACAAATCCCCGTTGCCCCTGAGAACAGTTAATTACGTTCCGAATACCAGCTCTGCATTTTACTTTCCCCGCCTTTGTGGTCTGAAAACCTCACGTTTTCCTTCTTGTGCTGTCGACTTGTCTTTTCTTGCCTCCTTGGTGTTGGGGTGGACTAAGACTTCCCTGCTAATAAGCTTTTGGGCAGTAATCCAAGTCATGTGTGAGTCAGATGTCTACTCTCCCCCCCTCCCCCCAACATTCCTACTATAGTTTTGCTAGATCATCGCTCTCCTCACTCTGCTAGATGTGGTTACAACTCAGATTTCTTATCTCCGGTTCATTTCTTTCTGCTTGGGATCTTTCCTCGTTCCTCCATTCCAGTTTTCGACAGTTTGTGATGTGTTTAATTAACTCATTTGATTTGATTTTTAATTCGCTGAGTTTGGTGTAGTGGTTAAGTGCGCAGACTCTTAACTGGGAGAACAGGGTTTGAATCCCCCCTCCTCCACTTGCAGCTGCTGGAGTGGCTTTGGGCCAGCCATAGCTCTCGTAGGAGTTGTCCTTGAAAGAGCAGCTGCTGTAAGAGCTCTCTCAGCCCCACCTGCCTCACAGGGTGTCTGTTGTGGGAGGGGGGGGATGGTAAAGGAGATTGTGACCACTCTGAGATTCAGAGTGGAGGGCGGGATATAAATCCAATGTCGTCGTCTTCTCTTCTTCTTCTTCTTCTTCTTCTTCTTCTTCTTCTTCTTCTTCTTCTTCTTCTTCTTCTTCTTCTTCTTCTTCTTCTTCTTCTTCTTCTTCTTCTTCTTCTTTCTGCTTGTGGTCTTCCCTTGTTCCCCCATTCCAGTTTTCAATAAATTCAATAAAAAAGTTTTTGGACATTAAAAAAAAAAAATAAATAATTTGTGGTGTTTTAATTAACCCGTGCTACTTCATTTTATTTTTAATTCTCTTTACGGGGAGCTCTTTCCTTTTTAAGGTGTTAAGAGAGGGACTTCAAGAGCCAGTTTGGTGTAGTGGCTAAGTGTGCGGACTCTTATCTGAGAGAACCAGGTTCGATTCCCCACTCCTCCACTTGCAGCTGATGGAATGGCCTTGGGTCAGCCACAGCTCTGGCAGAGGTTGTCCTTGAAAGGGCAGCTGCTGTGAGAGCAGTCTCCAGCCCCACCCACCTCACAGGGTGTCTGTTGTGGGGGGAGAAGATATAGGAGATTGTAAACTGCTTTGAGTCTCTGATTCAGAGAGAAGGGCAGGGTATAAATCTGCAGTCTTCTTAAGAAAAAAAATTTGTAGCAATTCTGTATCATTTTCAGTGTTGCATGTGGTTAGCGTGTCCTTGCTTGTTTACTGGAAGGTGTTATGGATAATATTTGAATTTTAGTGAAAGTAACCGTTCGCTGTGGCAACTGCCGACGAACTTTGTGAACACAGAGGTGCCCAGAACGCTTACAGTCACTTCACCGTGATTGCCGGCATTCAGATGCTGATGTGGACCCCAGATTAATTTTGCGGGTGCCAAAAATACGTCCCCATATCTTCGCTTTTCAAACCACACGCCGCTGAATGCCTATAACCTGCGAATGCGTGATGCGTATGCATACAGGAAAACCTAACCGGCAACTTCAACGTATGCTCAAGCTTGGGAAATGCATACTCTCCTGGATAATACTGGGTCAGAAGGCGACTTTTTTGGGACTTTGGTTTTCTAGGTTGCTTGCTTATACAGGATTATTGTGCATTTTTAACACACACACCCCCTTCCTGTACCGGTGAAATCCTATGTAAGTAGCATTTCCATTTCCAAAAGCTCCGTTTTGGATGCCTACCAAAGGTATGAATCAAATCCCCTGACACTAGCCTTGGAGAATTAATTTTTTGGCCAGCATGTGACTGTACCTGAGTAATTAGGTGAGCTGTCAGGTGAAAAGGTTGGCTGTAGCTTCGGCGTTCCTTGGCCAAGTAATTTATGAAGTGTTTCGTAACATTTTTTTTGCTCACCTTCTCTTCCACCCCTCCTCCCTTTTATTTCTTTCACACCTCTTAAGAGGAATCGCCTTCAGCAAGGGTAGCTGAGATACAAACAGGTTGCTCTTCGGTCTCTTCTGCCTTTCATGGAGACGTTACTCCAGTTCTTTTATCTTCCACAAGGAGAAACCTTTCCTCTTTCTCTGGGTTGTAATTGGGACAATAGCCATAGAAGGTAGAGCTCGGGAACCTCTAATTTTTATGGTGCTCTTTCTTTCTCTCTGCCCTGCCCCCCCCCCCAAAAAAAAATACTTGCTTCTGGGCTCCATTGTTCAAACCCCCTGTGAGAATTTTGCTGAACTCTTAAGATTTGACAAACTTTCTAATATTTTTCCCCACCAAAAAATGAGAAAATAACCAAAACATATAATAAGAAGACTGCACATTTATGCCCCATCCTTCTCTCTGAATCAGAGACTCAGAGCAGCTTTCAGTCTCCTATATCTTCTCCCCCCACAACAGACACCCTGTGAGGTGGGCGGGGCTGAGAGGGCTCTCACAGCAGCTGCCCTTTCAAGGACAACTCCTGCGATAGCTGTGGCTGACCCAAGGCCATTCCAGCAGCTGCAAGTGAAGGAGGGGGGAATCAAACCTGGTTCTCCCAGATAAGAGAGCTATGGCTGAGCCAAGGCCATTCCAGCAGCTGCAAGTGAAGGAGGGGGGAATCAAACCTGGTTCTCCCAGATAAGAGAGCTCTGGCTGACCCAAGGCCATTCCAGCAGCTGCAAGTGGAGGAGTGGGGAATCCAACCCGGTTCTCCCAGATAAGAGAGCTCTGGCTGACCCAAGGCCATTCCAGCAGGTGCAAGTGGAGGAGTGGGGAATCAAACCCGGTTCTCCCAGATAAGAGAGCTCTGGCTGACCCAAAGCCATTCCAGCAGCTGCAAGCGGAGGAGTGGGGAATCAAACCCGGTTCTCCCAGATAAGAGAGCTCTGGCTGACCCAAGGCCATTCCAGCAGCTGCAAGTGAAGGAGTGGGGAATCAAACCCGGTTCTCCCAGATAAGAGAGCTATGGCTGAGCCAGACCATTCCAGCAGCTGCAAGTGGAGGAGTGGGGAATCAAACCTAGTTCTCCCAGATAAGAGTCCACACACTTCACCAAACTGGCTCTCTATAAAGCAGATGAAAATCTTAATCACGCCACTGTGGCCACATGAGAGAAAGTCATTTAAAAAGTATGATGGGAGTAAGGTTTTATTATGGCCATTATAATTCAAGAAGCATTTTAAGGTAGATGCTGAGCGGATATAATTTAGTACACTTTCCGGTGATGTCAGGGGTGTGCGGCAAATGAGTTGTGCTAATGAGCTCCGGCACCTCTTTTTCTACAAAATGAACCCTGCCTAAAGGTAAAAAGGTAAAGGTGGTCCCCTGTGCAAGCACCAGTCATTTCCGACTCTGGGGTGACGTTGCTTTCACAACGTTTTCACGGCAGACTTTTTTCGGGGTGGTTTGCCCTTGCCTTCCCCAGTCGTCTACCCTTTCCCCCCAGCAAGCTGGGGACTCCTTTGACCGACCTCGGAAGGATGGAAGGCTGAGTCAACCTCGAGTTGGCTACCTGAACCCAGCTTCCGCCAGTATCGAACTCAGGTCGTGAGCAGAGGGCTCCAACTGCAGTACTGCAGCTTTACCACTCTGCGCCACGGGGTTCTTTTATAGAATGATGCTGAGAAGTAAATTAGGTGGACAAAAACAGGGAAATACATGTCCTTTTGTTTTAACTAGGCTTGCAGAATCACCAATTGGCAGGCAACATTTATTACCTTTTATGGCTATCCAAAACGAATGGTCTTCTAATTTGTTGCACTGTTTTGCCGTGTGATCCTAGCTTTGTATCAGTTTGCACCCTATCTTCTTTATGGCACGAGGATCCCACCAGTTCCTTTCTGACCGCCGCACGGATAGGATCTTTCTCCCATCTCTCGTCGGTACTTACCTTCATTGCCTTTTTTCTCAGATTTCTCCGGTTACTTCACCCTTCTTTTCGTCAAACCTGCAAGAAAAACAAGGACACTTTAGTGCGTGAGTTTTTCTAGCTCATCTCCTCCCT
This sequence comes from Heteronotia binoei, assembly GCF_032191835.1. Taxonomy (NCBI): domain Eukaryota; kingdom Metazoa; phylum Chordata; class Lepidosauria; order Squamata; family Gekkonidae; genus Heteronotia; species Heteronotia binoei. The sequence continues at coordinate 7,259,456 of NC_083223.1, forward strand.
GGAGGGGGGGGGGGACGCTTTTCATTTTTCTCCCGAGCGCATGGAAAGGCTATGAGGGTACTTCAAACGCTGCAAAAAGTGCGGCAGCAAACTCCCTCCCCCTGATGGCCACGAATTTTGCCTCCTTTGAGCAAGTTTGGTGTAGTGGTTAAGTGTGCGGACTCTTATCCGGGTTTGATTCCCCACTCCTCCACTTGCACCTGCTGGCATGGCCTTGGGTCAGCCATAGCTCTGGCAGAGGTTGTCCTTGAAAGGGCAGCTGCTGTGAGAGCCCTCTCCAGCCCCACCCACCTCATAGGGTGTCTGTTGTGGGGGAGGAAGGTAAAGGAGATTGTGAGCTGCTCTGAGACTCTTCAGAGTGGAGGGCGGGATATAAATCCAATATCATCATCATCTTCTTCTTCTTCTTCTTCTTCTTCTTCTTCTTCTTCTTCTTCTTCTTCTTCTTCTTCTTCTTCTTCTTCTTCGCCTTGGAGAGGGACACCACCCGGAGACCTGCACACATTGTGCGAAGTTCTCTCTACAGATGTGGAAAAATCGTGCTGCGTGACTTCGAACAGCGCTTATGGAAGCAGCACTCACCCCCGGTATGCAGTCCCGAGTCGACTCAGGACGCGCGTTGACCTCGTCCATGCCAACCCCTTCTGGCACGGCTCCTTCTGACGCCGACAGGTCAGTGAGGAAATGCTCAACCCTGGCACTGACATCAGAACCTTCCACTCCTGCTAAAAAACACATGGAGGGAAAGGAGCATAAGAGGGACAAGCACCCCAGGAGCCCTCGTGAAGACCCGAGCCAATCCACAACCCCAGTCAGCTTGGTGGCGCTGGGCAAAGTCCCTCCATTGCAGCTTCTCGCCCCCCCCTATTCGGCAGGCTCCCTCGCAGCGGATACCCCAGGAGGAACTGTCGGACTTCGAGATTGATCTCATACAGCAGACTTCTCGCTCCACGTCCTCTAGCACCGAACCAAGTCTCTCGCCCAAACCGGATCAACAGGAGCGGGTGCCTACTCCCCCGTTGCTTCCTCGGCGACTGCACACACTGATAGAGGCCCCCCTTCCGAAGACTCTGGAAGATCGAGCCCCTCAGCTACCGCCACCGCCGTCGCCAATGCGCTGGGACCAAAGACAATGGCAGTACCTCTACAGAGCATACCCTATGTCATTGGGTTTTCGGTGGCTGACATGCCCGTCACCGGATTGGGACTCGCGCTCGGTCGCATCTTGCCACTCTTGCCATTGGGATCCACATAGGTCTGGGGCCTCTCCTGCAAAGCGCCCAGCGGAACACCTACCCGCTCTGCAGCCCAAGAGTGTCTCGACGCCGACGACTCCACACCGACCCTAAACACCGAGGACTCCAGAGTTGCCCAGACAGCTCTCGGAACATGACTCTGCCTCTTCTCATTCTGACCCCGATTCGGACTCAGATCAACCTAGCCGCTCGGACTCCGACACTGAATCATCCCCGCCTCAGCAATCCATAGAGAAGTCGCTGGTCTCGCCATCCGAAGACCTTCAGACTTACGGCAGTTTCGTTAAGCATATGGCCCATTGCTTATAGCTGCTGATTTCGCAGCCGAAGCCCCTTGTCACCGACAGTCTTCAATATCGTCCAGCATGATGCGTCCACACCGCTAGCCTTGCCCATGGCCTCAGTACTCCTCCAGGCGACCAAGGTTTTGTGGCCAAAACCGGCGTCCACCCTGGTTTCTACCAGACGCGCAGATCATATGTACAAGATGCAAGAAGCGGAGGCTTCTTTTCTTTTCAACCACCTAATTCCATCATGGTATCATCCTCTTCGAAGAGTAAACGCACACACTCCACCCCCCTGGATATGGAGCAAAAGAAACTCGACTCCTTTGGTCGAAAGGTCTACTCAGCGGGAGCATTGGGAATCAAGACAGCCAACTACGAGGCATGCATGGCCAGGTATCAATATGCCCTCTGGGAAAAATTAGCAGACATCTTACCTTCTCTCTCAGAGGACAAGCCTCTAGAGGTAAAACGACTCCAGAAAGAGGGCATGCTCGTTGCGAAACATCAGGTCAACGCAGACAAACATTCAGTGGACGTCTTCGCCAAGATGCTGACAACAGCAGTTACCATCCGCCACCGCCATGCATGGCTTCGTATCACGGCCCTACTCGAAGACACAAGAGTGTGGATCGAGGACCTTCCCATTGAGGGGGACGGGCTGTTCAGCTCAACTACAGACACGGTCCTCCAGGACTTGGACAAGAGCATCAAGACTTCCAAGAGCCTGGGAGTTTCCACCTCATCTCGCTCAAAGTCCAAGATTTGGTCGAAGTCCTGGCCCAAGAAACCATTCACTAAGTCATCTCCTGAACAGACGTGGACCCAGCGCTCCCAGCAAAGCCATTCCAGACCATCATATGGGAGCAAACAAAAGTTTTCCCCGCAACAACAACATAGACCTAAAGGGGGCAAAACACCCAAACAGGGCCTTTGACTCTCTCCCAGTGCTACCACCCTCTCCCACCTGCCTATCTCCTATGCGGACGTGTGGTCTCTTTCTGACAGACAACACCACCACCCTCTACTACATGAACAAACGGGGGTGGGGACGTTCTCCCAAACTCACTGACAGCTGGCCAGCAGCATTTGGGAGGATTGCCTTCAATGGGGTATCCATCCGGTGATGACACATCTTCCAGACATCTAGAACACCACAGCAGACGCCTTGAGCAGGGGGAGCTCCTCCTTCCATGAGTGGGAGCTCAACTGGAAGTACCTCAGTTCCCTCTTTGATGAGTGGGGGCATCCAGACATAGACGTCTTCGTGACCAGACGCAACATGAAATGTCCGAACTTTTGTTCCAGGGGAGGTCATGATGCCCTATATCTAGGGGATAGCCTACTTTATCCGTGGGGAAGGAAGTACCTCTTCCTTTTCCCCCCTCTGCCCTTACTGACCAGAGTAGTTGCCAAGGTCCGAGCACAGAGACCCACAGGGATCTTAATCGCCCCCTGGTGGCCACAGCAACCCTGGTTCCCGGTCCTCCTTCAGTTGTCTGCCCAGAATTTCCACCAGTTCCCACCAGAACAGTATCTGTTGGTGGCTCATGGAGGTTGCCTCTTGAACCATGACGTTCCACACCTGAAACTCATGGCGTGGCAGCTACCATGATGTCCATTCGAGAGCGTATCGACCACGTTCTCCTAAATAGTAGGCGTTCTATGACCAGACGCTCCTATGAGGGCAAGTGGAAAGCCTTCCTGAAACATAAGGCCATGCTACCGGCCTCTCTACAGGACATGCCCCTGATGCCAGTATTTAGCTTCCTCCTTGCTCTACTGGACAGAGGTCTCGTCTTCTCTTCGCTTCGCGTCTATTTGGCAGCTATCTCTGCCACTCACGACTTCGTTGATGGCATGTCAGTTTTTGCTCGTCCGTCCATCAAGAAGTTTCTGTAGGGCCTTGCCCATCTTGTACCAGTGCATAGATGCCCGGCTACCCCATGGGACCTCCCTCTGGTGCTTTATCGCCTCACTCTGCCTCCCTTCGAGCCTATGGCAAATTCTTCTCCCCATCTTCCGGCGTGCCTTCCTTGTTGCAATCACCTCTTCCAAGAGGGTGGGAAAGCTTAAGGCTCTTCGCTGTGATCCACCTCTTATCTCGTTCTCGGACAGTGGGGTCCACCTGATCCCCAACTTGGACTTTCTTCCCAAGGTGGTGTCAGAATTCCACCTATCTGCAGACATCAACCTGCCAACCTTTTTCCCTAATCCTACGACTGCTGAGGAGTGACCCCTGTGTACATTGGACGTCTGGCGGACACTTTCTTTTTATCTACATCGCACCAAAGGCTCCAGGAGGTCCGCCTCGCTTTTTGTCTCATATGCTTCCAGCATGCTCGGGCAGGGCATCTCCTCCCAGCGCTTATCGAAGTGAATTGTGGAGACCATAAAGACTTGCTACTTGTTAGCTAAAAGACCTCTGTCAGGACCTGTGCGAGTGCACTCCACCGGGGCGGTGACTTCGTCTACAGCTTTCTTCAATGGAGCGCCACTACAGGAAGTCTGCCAAGCAGCCACGTGAGCTACGCCTCACACCTTTGTGCGACACTACACCCTGGATGTTAGGAGGCGCCAGCGTGCCACAGTGGGCGTGGCAGTGCTGCAAGCAGCTATTTCCTGAGCACTGTCCAGCACCCACCTCCAGGTAGGTCTTATGGCTTGCTAGTCTCCCGTCAGTGTGAAGCACAGAGACCACGAAGAAGATAAACAGGTTGCTTACCTATAACTGATGATCTTCGAATGGTCATCTGTGCATTCACACTACCCGCCCTCCTTCCCCTCTGCGGTCGGTTCTCATGAGCTTACAGCGGTCAGAAGGAACTGGCTGGATCCTCGGGCCCGTCCCAGTTGGCATGAGCAATGGGGAGCCACGCATGCCCGGTGGGACGGGCACGGAAATCCTTTTTTCTTAGGCTTTGAAGTACCGATCGGGATCGGCGCAGGCACACTATATTCCCATCAGTGTGAATGCACAGATGACCACTCGAAGATTATCAGTTACAGGTAAGCAACCTGTTTTAACCCACCAACTACATGTATTTCGGCCCACTGTACCTTATCCCCTCGTCTGAAGAAGTATGCCTGCATACGAAAGCGTACGTTCTGAATAAAACTTTGTTGTTCTTAAAGGTGCACCTTGAATTCTACTTTGTTCTACTGCTTCAGACCAACACCTCTGCCCCTTGGATGTATCTACATGGGCCAGTCAGTCATAGACACTCTGCCCAGCCTACCTCACAGAATTGTTCTGAGGGTAAAATTATGGGAATGCGATAAGCATATGGTTTCCCGTTGGGGGTACAAATGAAGTGAAATTAGATACAGCATATTGTATGCTTGTATGCTAATTTACCGTTCAACCTCTGCCTTATATGTATGGACTAGTAAGTTTCATTTCACTTTGTCGGAGGGAGTGTGACTGCACACAAAGTTCACACCTTGAATAAAGCTTTTGTCGGTCTGAAAGGTGCCCCTGGATTCCCACTTCCTTCTTTTGCTTCCGACCAACACCGCTGCCCACCTGGACCTAGGCACAGCATTGTCAGAGCGTCCGGTGGGCACGTCAAGAATCATGTGGACGTTGTTTCCGCTGTTTGTTTGTTTTTATGCATGGTTGTGTCCAGGGCTTTTTTTTTGTAGCAGAAACTTCTTTGCATCTTAGGCCACGCCCCCTGATGTAGCCAATCCTCCTGGAGCTCACAGTAGGCCCTGTACGAAAAGCCCTGTAAGCCGGGGTGGAATTCTAACAGAAGCTCCTTTGCATCTTAGGCCACGCCCCCTGATGTAGCCAATCCTCCTGGAGCTCACAGTAGGCCCTGTACGAAGAGCCCTGTAAGCCGGGGTGGAATTCTAACAGAAGCTCCTTTGCATCTTAGGCCACGCCCCCTGATGTAGCCAATCCTCCTGGAGCTTACAGTAGGCCCTATACGAAGAGCCCTGTAAGCCGGGGTGGAATTCTAACAGAAGCTCCTTTGCATCTTAGGCCACGCCCCCCTGATGTAGCCAATCCTCCTGGATCTTACAGTAGGCCCTATACGAAGAGCCCTGTAAGCCGGGGTGGAATTCTAACAGAAGCTCCTTTGCATCTTAGGCCACGCCCCCTGATGTAGCCAATCCTCCTGGAGCTTACAGTAGGCCCTGTACGAAGAGCCCTGTAAGCCGGGGTGGAATTCTAACAGAAGCTCCTTTGCATCTTAGGCCACGCCCCCCTGATGTAGCCAATCCTCCTGGAGCTTACAGTAGGCCCTGTACGAAGAGCCCTGTAAGCCGGGGTGGAATTCTAACAGAAGCTCCTTTGCATCTTAGGCCACGCCCCCCTGATGTAGCCAATCCTCCTGGAGCTCACAGTAGGCCCTGTACAAAGAGCCCTGTAAGCCGGGGTGGAATTCTAACAGAAGCTCCTTTGCATCTTAGGCCACGCCCCCCTGGTGTAGCCAATCCTCCTGGAGCTCACAGTAGGCCCTGTACGAAGAGCCCTGTAAGCCGGGGTGGAATTCTAACAGAAGCTCCTTTGCATCTTAGGCCACGCCCCCCTGATGTAGCCAATCCTCCTGGAGCTCACAGTAGGCCCTGTACGAAGAGCCCTGTAAGCCGGGGTGGAATTCTAACAGAAGCTCCTTTGCATCTTAGGCCACGCCCCCCTGATGTAGCCAATCCTCCTGGAGCTCACAGTAGGCCCTGTACGAAGAGCCCTGTAAGCCGGGGTGGAATTCTAACAGAAGCTCCTTTGCATCTTAGGCCACGCCCCCCTGATGTAGCCAATCCTCCTGGAGCTCACAGTAGGCCCTGTACGAAGAGCCCTGTAAGCCGGGGTGGAATTCTAACAGAAGCTCCTTTGCATCTTAGGCCACGCCCCCCTGATGTAGCCAATCCTCCTGGAGCTCACAGTAGGCCCTGTACGAAGAGCCCTGTAAGCCGGGGTGGAATTCTAACAGAAGCTCCTTTGCATCTTAGGCCACGCCCCCCTGATGTAGCCAATCCTCCTGGAGCTCACAGTAGGCCCTGTACGAAGAGCCCTGTAAGCCGGGGTGGAATTCTAACAGAAGCTCCTTTGCATCTTAGGCCACGCCCCCCTGATGTATCCAATCCTCCTGGAGCTCACAGTAGGCCCTGTACGAAGAGCCCTGTAAACCGGGGTGGAATTCTAACAGAAGCTCCTTTGCATCTTAGGCCACGCCCCCCTGATGTATCCAATCCTCCTGGAGCTCACAGTAGGCCCTGTACGAAGAGCCCTGTAAGCCGGGGTGGAATTCTAACAGAAGCTCCTTTGCATCTTAGGCCACGCCCCCCTGATGTAGCCAATCCTCCTGGAGCTTACAGTAGGCCCTGTACGAAGAGCCCTGTAAGCCGGGGTGGAATTCTAACAGAAGCTCCTTTGCATCTTAGGCCACGCCCCCCTGATGTAGCCAATCCTCCTGGAGCGTACAGTAGGCCCTGTACGAAGAGCCCTGTAAGCCGGGGTGGAATTCTAACAGAAGCTCCTTTGCATCTTAGGCCACGCCCCCCTAATGTAGCCAATCCTCCTGGAGTGTACAGTAGGCCCTGTAAGAAGAGCTTTGTAAGCTCTTGAAGGATTGGCTACATCAGGGCAGCAGAAATATTTCTTGTTTATAGCCAAAGGCTATCGCAATAGAGAATTAAGAACTTAATGATTAAAAAAGACTAAAAGCATCATTAAAAAAAATCAGTTACAAGGTAAGATATAAGGTAAGCTCCCGGAGGAGGTGAGGGCCCTGCGGAGCCTTGAACAGTTCCGCAGGGCCTGCAAAACAGCCCTCTTCCGGTTGGCATACAATTAATTGTTATCGGAATGCCTGAACACTCAATCTCGAACACCAGATTATTTAATACTGGAATATTGAAGAATTGATTTAAAGAAAGTAGCATAGTACATACTGAAGTGAGCTTTATGTGTTTTTATGTATTTTATATGTATTTTAAGTATTTTATTGTATAATTATAATTATTAATGTATTCTTAATGTATTTAAATTGATTTTGTTGGTTTTTATGTTGTAAGCCGCCCTGAGCCCACCTCGGTGGGGTAGGGCGGGATATAAATCAAATTAAATAAATAAAAAATAAATAAATAAATTTTATTTATTTATTTGATTTGATTTGATTTATACCCCGCCCTCTTCGCTGAAACAGGCCCAGGGCGACTTACAACATAAAATCCTAGAAACAATAAAATTAATAGGTATTAAAATACACATTCGGCAATAAAATAACAATGATTAAAATAGTTAAAACAATTTAAACAGAAAAAAACAGACTATTAAGTTGGTGCTATTCTGATGGCGACGGTCTTTTTCCACAGCTCTTAAATACCGGTGCCTGTCAATTGTATGCCAGCCGGAAGAGGACAGTCTTGCGGAACTACACCAGGCCCTCACCTCATCTGGTAGTTAGTTCCACCAGCAGGGGGCTATGATTGAGAAGGCCCTGTCTCTAGTTGATTTCAATTGGGCTTCCTTCAGCCCGGGGATTACTAACGGATTTTGTGATCCCGATCTAAGTACTCTCTGGGGAACATGTGGGGAGAGACGGTCCTCGGCCATATAGGGCTTTAAAGGTAATAACCAGCACCTTGTAACGAACCCGGTATACTAAAAGCAAGTAATATTGAATTACAGAAATGCAATTACCGTTAGGCTCAACTATTGTAAACCTAATTAATTATAAGTGATTAATATATTATAAAATTATGAACACCTAAACTAAAACCAGCGAGTCATAAGATTTATTTGCTGAAACGGCAGTCCTTAAAGGCTACATCAGGGGGTGTGGTCTAATATGCAAAGGAGTTCCTGCTACAAAAAATGCCCCGGTTGTGGCACTGATTTCTAAAACAGCGCGCTGAGAGGGCCGCCTCAGTGCATTCAGGTAAAGGCAATGAGGTTGTCTCCTCGTAGAGACCCGTTCGTGTTGGCTGAGGAAAGAAAACCTTCATCCCTCAGTCAGAATTTTTTTGCCTCCCATTACTGCAAAGCGGCAGGCCTGCGTGGGCTCTGTCGCCCCGGAACGAATGTGATTGAGAGATCCTTGGCAGTTCATGGAGACGTGAAGTGTCTGGGCAAGCCATTGTCTTGTTTGTTTTCAAGGTGTGAGTCTGGCTCCTAGATAAAGCTTGATGGATGTTCCCGGAGGGAGCCTGTAGGACATCTGAACCACAAGCAGAGGCTCTGTGCGCTCTCCCTCCCGCTCCCCTCTTCTCGTTCTGAGCCGAAACGGTGGGAGGGCTGGTTCGTCTTACAAATCCTTGCACTCTGCTCCAAAACACCCCCTTTTCAGGTGTTTTCTTGCTCTTGTACCTCTTTGAGACACGACGTGGGAACATTGGCAAGGAACAGGGGTGAAATTCTAGCAGGAGCTCCTTTGCATATTAGGCTCCACCCCTCCGATGTAGTCAATCCTCCAAGAGCTTACAAAAAAGAGCCTTGTAAGCTCTTGGAGGATTGGCTGCATCGGGGTGTGTGGCCTAATATGTAAAGGAGCTCCTGTTAGAATTCCACCTCTGGCGAGGAGGATGGAGCAAAGGGGGGAAGGGAACAGTGTCTGGTTGCCAGTGCCCCCTCTGTCCAGTGCGATGCAGTTGACCATTTGCTGAGAGCCAGTGTGGTGTAGTGGTTAAGTGTGCGGACTCTTACCTGAGAGAACCGGGTTTGATTCCCAACTCCTCCACGTGCAGCTGCTGGAATGGCCTTGGGTCAGCCATAGCTTTTGCAGAGGGCAACTTCTGGGAGAGCTCTTTCAGACCCACCTACCTCACAGGGTGTCTGTTGTGGGGAGGAGAAGGGAAAGGAGATTTGTAAGCCCAGGGGTAGGATTCTAGCAGGAGCTCCTTTGCGTATTAGGCCACACACACCCTGATGTAGCCAATCCTCCAAGAGCTTGGAATTCTAGCAGGGGCTCCTTTGCATATTAGGCCACACACCCCTGGTGCAGCCAATCCTCCAAGAGCTTACAAGGCTCTTTTTTTTTAAGCTCTTGGAGGACTGGCTACATTAGGGGTGTGCAACCTAATATGCAAAGGAGCTCCTGCTGGAATTCCACCCCTGTGTTAGGCACTCTGAGACTCCTTTGGCTAGTGAAGGTGGGGTATAAATCCAATTTCCTCCTCTTCTAAAATGTGGATGGGGGTCAGGACTGGTGTCAACGTATTGTGAGGTGGGCCAGCTCTTGGTGGGGGAGACAGTGCTGCTGATCCATACCCATGCACATCCCCTGCCACCTTTCTGCATGCGTTTCCCCATCGGTTTGCTTGAAGCGCTCTGCCACTCATGCTCCCAGCTGCCCAAGGCTATTGGGCAAAGTCATGTGGTGCCCAGAGCTGATATTATGGTGGCCATGGCTAACGGCACCCTCAGCAGCCAGTGCTGGTGGTGAGTGCTGGTGGTAAAAGGGTGTGCAGGTGGTAACGGCAGCTAGCGTGGACGGTGGGAGGGCATACAGGTAGGAGAAGGTGGGGGGGACAAGGCCCTGACCTGGATAGCCCAGGCAAGCCCAATCTTGTCAGATCTTGGAAGGTAAGCAGGATTGATCCTAATAGATGGAGACCTCCTTGTAATACCAGGAGTTGGGAGGCTAGGGCAGGCTGTATTCAGCCACCTCTCTGAATATCCTCCAGCCAGCTCTCATAGGAGTTGTCCTTGAAAGGGCAGCTGCTGTAAGAGTTCTCACAGCCGCATGCACCTCACAGGGTGTCTGTTGTGGGGGAGGAAGATAAAGGAGATTGTGACCGCTCTGAGATTCATAGGGCGTTTTCCCACAGAGCTTACCTCGGAGCAACGTCCCTCTTCACCGCGCAGCGTCTGCTCGGATTTCCCACCAACTGCTCCGCATAACCAGGAAGAGCCGCGGCTTTTGCGTCGCTAACGTAAACTGGTTTTTAGCGGTTTACAAATGCGACGCAAAAGGTCCGGCACTTCCTGGTTATGCGGAGCAGTTGGTGGGAAATCCACGCAGACGCTGCGCGGTGAAGAGGGACGTCGCTCCGAGGTAAGCTCTGTGGGAAAACGCCCATATTATCTCAGTATAAATCCAATATCATCATCTTCTTCTTCCTCCTCCTTTTCCCCCCTCACTCTCTCTCTCTCTTATGCACACACAACTTCAAAAATATAAAAAGATACAAAAATACAAAAATGAGTAATGCCATAGTTACCAAGGCAACCAGGTCCTTTTTGCACTAGATCGGGGGTGGCCAACGGTAGCTCTCCAGATGTTTTTTTTTGCCTACAACTCCCATCTGCCCCAGCCATTGGCCATGCTGGCTGGGGCTGATGGGAGTTGTAGGCAAAAAAAACATCTGGAGAGCTACCGTTGGCCACTCCTGCACTAGATGGTCCCTTGCACCAAGAGATCTTCACTTGAACCCAAGTCTGGCCATACTAGCAGTGCAAAACATGAAGAGGGGTGTGCACATTCCATTAGGACTGGTTCCATTTTTCTGCTCCCCTTTATAACTTTGCACACCTACTGGGCTGGTGGTAAGCAGGATGGGGCCCCGGGCTGTGTCTGCACAGGGCCCCCTGAAAAACACCCTTATTTTGCACCGCTAGTATGGCCAGACTTGGGTTCAAGTGAAGATCTCTCAGTGCAAAGGAACATGCAAAAAGGACCTGGTTGCCTTGGCAATTATGACAAGTTATCCATTTCCGGTTGGCTGTGTTACTTGGTGATGCTATTGCGTTCGCTAGATGGTCTCTGATTGGCTAGAATTGCACATTGGAGAAGCAATGTCCAAAAAAAATGGCACGGAATAACATATCGTGACTGCCAAGAACTGAAGAAACATGCAAAAACCTGCTAAGGCAGTGTTATCTCACAGCTTGTCACCCCCTTGAAATCTTAATTTCTCATCTCAGAAATGTTGGGTCTGAAGACTTGCCACATCAGAGCTGTTTATCTTTGCATATTGTTTACCGAGGAGAATGTTGTTCCCCCCTCTTTAGTTCCCCTCCTTCAGACTGTTTATTGATTTGCTGACAGATCCCAGGGTCTTGCATGTTCCGGCTTCTCATGCAACCAGGAGGGCTGAATAACTTAACAAAAGGCAAAACAGGTGCCAGTTTTACACACAAATGATCGTGCAATCGTATGGGATAATCTGCGGGAAAAAGTAATTGCAACAGCATATTGTTGGAACTGTCTGAGGGAGTGGTGTGCTGTATTTTGCTGCTTGGGGGGGCACAGTGGGAGGGCTTCTAGTGTCCTGGCCCCACTGATGGACCTCCTGATGGCACCTGGGTTTTTTGGCCACTGTGTGATGCAGAATCTTGGACTGAATGGGTCACTGGCCTGATCCAACATGGCTTCTCTTATTTTCTTCTGCATAGGGCAGTGATGCTCTGTATTCTTGGTGCTTGCGGGGGAGGGGCAGCAGTGGGAGGGCTTCTAGTCTCCTGGCCCCACTGGTGGACCTCCTGATGGCACCTGGGTTTTTTGGCCACTGTGTGACACAGAGTGTTGGATTGGATGGCCATTGGCCTGATCCAACATGGCTTCCCTCATGTTCTATGTTCTTAACCCTGGTGGGAAACATCATCGAGTTGTAGCTGACATATGGTGACCCTCATAGGGTTTTCAAGGCAAGAGACGTTCAGAAGGTATTTACAACTCTGGACTTCCTTGGTGATCTCCCATCCTAGTACCAAACAGGGGCGACCCAGCTTAGCTCCCAAAATCTGACAGGACCGGATCTACATGTATTTTGAGGTTGGAGGGGGGCAAAATTAAAAAAATGATGCCCCCTTATGGGTCCATAGAATAGAGTGGATTCAATACCCAATTTGGTGTCCACCCCCCTCTGGTGGTGCCCGAGACAAGCGCCCTTTCTGCTCCCCCCTACATCCGGACCAGAGATCTGATGAGATCAGGCTAGCCTGGGCCATCTGGAGAGCTACCGCTGGCCAGCCCTGCCCTACAGCATTCTCTCTGCCCCACAGCAAAATAGGGCTAATCAAAAGCAGATGCCCATGCCAGTGTTTGCCCACAGACTCCCACCTGTATCCAGTATGGTGTAGTGCTGGGGAGGTGAACTCATTTGTTATGAGGGTCGGACCTGACACAATTGAGACCATGTTGGGCTGGGCAATATGTGTTCCTATTTAAGATTAGGTAGCAGAGATATAAACTTTATAAAGGACACAGACAAACGCAATTAAAGAATTTTTTTTTAAAAAAAACCTTAAAATAAAAATGCTTAAAACATTAGTACTTGTTGGTCTTAAAGGTGCTTTCTTTGTATCTCTCCTGTGCAATCCAGGGAACTGGGCAAAGGAAGCTCTGACTCATTCCTTCTTTTCTTCCCCAGGGGACCATGAGGGGGAGGAGCCTCAGCCAATAGAAGGAGGAGAGGGTTGGCTCAGTAGCTCTGCTGTGCGGTTGAGAGAACCTGGCAAAGCAAGCTTTGCCTTCTCCACTTCCTTCCCAAGGGAGGAGCCTCAGCCAATGGAGAAAATAGGGACTTTACTCTGCGGCTCCAGTGCAATTGAGTAAGCCTGGCAAAGCAAGCTGTGATGCAGAAGGAAGCAAGAGAGAGGGAGAAGGAAGCAGATAACAGCCACTTGCTTGGGAGCCTGATAGGAGCCCTCCGAGGGCCTGATTCGGCCTCCGGGCCGCATGTTTGACACCCCTGGTGTAGTGGTTAAGTGCACGGACTCTTCTCTGGGAGAACCGGGTTTGATTCCCCACTCCTCTACTTGCAGCTGCTGGAATGGCCTTGGGTCAGCCAGAGCTCTCACAGAGTTGTCCTTGAAAGGGCAGCTTCTGGGAGAGCTCTCTCAGCCCCACCTACCTCACAGGATGTTGTGGGGAGGGGGAGGGGAGGGAAAGGAGATTTGTCAGCCACTCTGAAACTTCTTTGGCTAGTGAAGGGCAGGGTATAAATCCAGTCTCCTCCTTCTAGGTTGCGTTGAATTTTCCACTGATATCTGTTTTGTCGCTGGGGAGGAGAGGGTCAGCTCACACGGGGTGGGTGTAATGCATGTATTTGTGCACGCAGGCAGGCATACGGTGGAATCTAGCTCTGGCTGAGGTGGACTTGGGCGCTAACTATGAGATAACAGACGGCAGTTCTAGTCAGTGACGTGCATAATCAATGACTGTTAAGAAGTACTAATTGAAGGAGCATGCATATATCTAGATCTGCTTGGAGCGTAAGCCTGTGGAGCCTCTTTATTCTGTGGTTAGCTATTCCTCCTCTGGCGATAACTGCATTACGTATCGCGCCCCGTTCGGATTTCACACTTGGCGCTTGCTGTGCGCTGTGCAAAGCTTCAAAAGCCGCGAGAAGGGTTGTCGAGATACTAGGTGGAAACAGGGCCGGCTCTTGCACTAGGCAAATTAGGCAGTTGTGTAGGGTGCCGGCCCTAGGGGGCGCCGAATCGGGCACCCCTCCCCCCACGGGACTCACAGAGGCCTTTCTCGCTCTCGTGCTGCCTTTCTCACTTTCGTGCCACCTAACCTGCCTCCATTTCTCCTCCCTTGCTGTGCCGGCAGAGTGGGTAGCACTGCGGAGGTGGGCGGCAGGGGGTGGTGGTGTTGAGAGGCCTGCCTAGGGCACCACGCACCCTAGGGCCGGTCCTGGGTGGAAAGGATTCACCTCTCTTGTGTTCTGGGAATATCGCATAACCCTTTGGAAGGAGGTACTACTAGAGCTTTTTTTTACAGCAGGAACTCCTTTGCCTATTAGCCCAGACCCCCCTGAGGTAGCCAATCCTCCAAGAGCTTACAGTAGGCCCTGCAATAAGAACCCCGTAAACTCTTGGAGGATTGGCTACATCAGGGGCTTGTGGCCTAATAGGCAAAGGAGTTCCTACTACAACAAAAGCCCTTGGTACTACAGCACTGGAGCCGGTATTTTTCAACACAGTTGTCTTATTCTCGTTCCCAATCCGGTGGGATTTTTGCCTTCAGGTGTCTTCACCGGCGTGGTTATTCTAAACTCTCTTTGGTGGATTGCAAACTCAAATGGGTACAGAGCATTGCTAAAACGAAGTAACGCAGCGGCACCAATTGCAGAACAGGACACGGGGCAGGGCGAGACATCGACTCCGGATCGTAAAAGTCCTTAGAGGTGAATCCGTATCTCTTATCAGGTCCACGTGTTGTGCAAGGGCTTACAACATCCACCGGGAAGTGACAATGAAAGTGCTGAAGACCGTGTAGGAGTATCTTTCGGCGCTTCCCACCCACGGTAGACAATGCAGATTACAATTGCTTATACACACTATTTTCTTCTGTTTTTAATTATTAATACCCGATAAATACACCAAAGGTAGCTTACATAGCCGCTACAAATTATACTTACAATATAAGCTGTGCCACACTAAGCCGGCAGAGAGCAGGTCTTTTAGAAAAAACCGAGCTCCAAGGAACTGAGATTGTAGCAGTCGTGTCGAAACCTACAGTAATGCTGTCTGCATCCACCCTTTGCCAGCCAGCATGCCTGCTAAGGAGGCAGCCACCTGCTACGTGCCGCTGCCAAAGCGCCTCTAATATCACCTTGCCCTAAGGTTACCAAGTCCAATTCAAGAAGTATCTGGGGACTTTGGAGGTGGAGACAGAAGACGTTGGGGGTGGAGCCAAGAGACATTGGGGGTGGAGCCAGAAGCAAGGTTATGGCAAGCATAATTGAATTCCAAAGCCAGTTTGGTGTAGTGGTTAAGTGCGTGGACTCCTATCTGGGAGAACCGGGTTTGATTCCCCACTCCTCTACTTGCACCTGCTGGAATGGCCTTGGGTCAGTTATAGCTCTGGCAGAGGTTGTCCATGAAAGGGCAGCTGTTGTGAGAGTCCTTTCAGCCTCACCTACCTCACAGGGTGTCGGTTGTGGGGGGAGAAGATATAGGAGATTGTAAGCCGCTCTGAGTCTCTGATCCAGAGAGAAGGGCAGGGTATAAATCTGCAATTATTCTTCTTCTTCTTCTTCAAAGGGAGTTCTGGCCATCACATTGAAAGGGACCGCACACGTTTTAAATGCCTTCCCTCTATTGGACATAGGGTTGCCAAGTCCAACTCCAGAAATATCTGGGGACTTTGGGGGTGGAGCCAGGAGACACTGGGGTGGAGCTAGGGGGAGGGGGGAAACGGCGCCGGGGAGCATGGCGAGCCGCCCCGTCTCGGAGCTGCCGACTCTTCTCTGCTCGCCGTGGCTGCTCCTCCGAGATGGGCTCAGGCTGGGCCTATCTCGGAGGAGCAGCTGCGGTAGAATTGGAGGGAGGGGGTGGAGTCGGGCCGGGAGCATGGCGAGCCAAGAGTCCGGGTCCTAGAAGGGCCCGGATTTGCGGCTCGCCATGCTCCTGGCCTGCCTCCGCCCTCCCCTTCTCTGGTTTTGCCTTGGAGGCGGGGCCGGTGATGCCGCTGCGCAGCTGCCGCCTCTTCTCCGCTCACCGTGGCTGCTCCTCCGAGATGGGCTCAGCCTGGGCCCATCTCGGAGGAGCAGCTGCGGTGGGCGGGGAGGGGGCAGCAGTGGCGCGGTGGCGTCGCCCGCTCCGGGATGGGGCGGCTCGCCATTCTCCTTGGCGCCGTTCCCCCCCTCCCTCACTTCCGTTTTTTTGGGGAGCGGGGGAAGAGGCTGGAAATTCTGGGGTCCCCCGCCAGGGCGGGAGGGTTGGGAAGCCTAATTGGACATAATGAAGGATAGGGGCACCCCCTGGTCCAATCCTTTTGAAACTTGGAGGGTATTTTTTTTAAAGAAGAATTTATAATTTTATTGAACAAGAAAAGAAAAATAAACATAAACAAGTAGGCAAATGAACATTACATTACAGAGTTACAAGCATACCAGCAAAACAGGGGAAGGGGGAAAAAAACACCGCACAATGTAACAAAACAAAACAAGAAAAAACACAAAAGTACAACCATAATACAAACCCACTCACACCAAGGGATGGAGAGGATCAGGTAAATTTCTATTACTCCGTGTCAAAACCTATACTTTTCACCCAGCTATAAACGGGATCCCATTCCTCTTGACATTTTTGCACGTTACCATCTCTTAATTAAAACTTGGAGTGTATTTTGGGGAGAGTCACTGGATGCTATGCTGAAAATTTGGTGCCTCTACCTCAAAAAACAGGCTCCCCAGAGCCCCAGATACCCACGGATTGATTCTTGATTATACTCTATGGGAATCAGTCTCCATAGGGAATAATGAAGTGCCCAGCAGACATTTGCTCCCCTCCCTCCCCACTTTCTGATAACACTGAAGCAGGGGGAGGGCCTTCAAACTTGGGGACCCCCCGTCCCTACCTGGGGATTGGCAACCCTACCTTGTCCCCACCCACAGAGAGAACCTAGGAAAGGAAGGAACACAGGAAACACAGCACCCTCCGCTCCAGATGGGACTGTGGCATGTTCAACAGGAGCCTCGAAACAGTCGCACTCCTGGAAACTTCCAAGGTGAATCCTCAGATCTCCTCTAAGAGCCCGTTTAGTGTAGTGGTTAAGTGTGTGGATTCTTATCTGGGAGAGCTGCGTTTGATTCCCCACTCCTCCACTTGCAGCTGCTGGAATGGCCTTGGGTCAGCCATAGCTCTTATCTAGGAGAACTGGGTTTGATTCCCCACTCCTCCACTTGCAGCTGCTGGAATGGCCTTGGGTCAGCCAGAACTCTCTTATCTGGGAGAACCGGCTTTAATTCCCCACTCCTCCACTTGCATCTGCTGGAATGGCCTTGGGTCAGCCAGAGCTCTCTTATCTGGGGGAACCGGGTTTGATTCCCCACTCCTCCACTTGCACCTGCTGGAATGGCCTTGGATCAGCCATCGCTCTCTTATCTGGGAGAACCGGGTTTGATTCCCAACTCCTCCACCTGCACCTGCAGGAATGGCCTTGGGTCAGCCATAGCTCTCTTATCTGGGAGAACCGGGTTTGATTCTCCACTCCTCCATTTGTACCCGCTGGAATGGCCTTGGCTCAGCCATAGCTCTCATAGGAGTTGTCCTTGAAAGGGCAGCTGCTGTTAGAGCTCTCTCAGCCCCACCTGCCTCACAGGGTGTCTGTTGTGGAGGGGAAGGTAAAGGAGATTGTGACCGCTCTGAGATTCAGAGTATAGGGCAGGATATAAATCTTCTTTTATAACATGCACTCTTTTAGGGCTTTTTTTGTAGCAGGAACTCCTTTGCATATTATTTTATTTTATTTTTTTTTATTTATTTGTAATTTATATCCTGCCCTTCCCACTAGGTGGCTCAGGGTGGCTTACAACATATAAAAACTAACATAAAATATAAAATTAAGCATTAAAAAGTTAACATTTCATAATTTATATAGTTAAAATCTTATACGTGAACATTAAAATCATACAGCGGTCTTACAGCTACACTCAGTTCAAGTTCAGTGCCGGTTAGTTGTGGGCCAGCCGGAAGAGGGGTGTCTTGCAGGCCCTGTGGAATTGGGCAAGGTCCCGCAGGGCCCTTACCTCTTCCGGCAGCTGGTTCCACCAAGATGGAGCCATTACGGAGAAGGCCCTGTCCCTTGTAGCTTTCAAGCGGGCTTCCTTTGGCCCGGGGACAACCAGGAGGTTTTGAGTTCCCGATCTCAGTGCTCTCTGGGGAACGTGTGGGAAGAGACCCCCTCATTAGGCCCCTCATGTAGCCAATCCTCCAAGAGGTTACAGGGCTGTACATATAGGGCCTACTGTAAGCTCCAGGAGGATTGGCTACATCAGAGGGGCATGGCCTAAGATGCAAAGGAGCTTCTGTTAGAATTCCACCCTGGCTTACAGGGCTCTTCGTACAGGGCCTACTGTAAGCTCCAGGAGGATTGGCTACATCAGAGGGGTGTGGCCTAATATGCAAAGGAGCTTCTGCTAGAATTCCATCCCTGGGCCACACACCCCTGATGTAGCCAATCCTCCCAGAGCTTACAGGGCTCCTCTTACAGGGCCTACTGTAAGCTCCAGGAGGATTGGCTACATCAGAGGGGTGTGGCCTAATATGCAAAGGAGTTCCTGCTACAAAATAGCCCTTCACCCTTTACTGTGAGCAGATACATACGGCAAGGAAACATGGCCACTGCCACCATGTTGAGACCCCACTTGGTTTAGTGACCAGAGTGTTAGAGTAAGAATCTGGATGTGGCCCAGGATACAATCCCCATTCTGCCGTGGAAGCTCATTGGATGACCACGGGCCAATCGCGCTCTCTCAGCTCAGTCTATCTCACAGGATGTTTCTTTTGAGGATGAAATGCTGGAGGGGAGAATTATGGGGAGGGTTTGTGGCACAGCGGCAGAGCATCTGCTCGGCAGGCTGAAGGTCCCAGGTTCAATCCCCGGTGTCTCCAACTCAAAAGGATCCAGGCAAATAGGCGTGAAAAGCCTCAGCTTGAGACCCTGGAGAGCAGCTGCCAGCCTGAGTAGACAAGACTTACTTTGATGGACCAAGGAAGCATTATGTGTTCATGGGGATGTTGTAAGCCACTTTACACTACTTACGCTCTTAATTCTAGCCGCATTCTGTATCCATTTGAATTTGCAGCCCGTCAAAGAGTTCCCAGTAAGCAAGCTGGTGAAGACGTTGAGAAAAACACAGTGGAAACGTTTAATTGAATATAGAATCATAGAGTTGGAAGGGACCTCCAGGGTCATCTAGTCCAACTCCCTGCATAATGCAGGAAACTCATAAACACCTCCCCCTAAATTCACAAGATCCTCATTGCAGACAGATGGCCATCTAGCATCTGTTGAAAAACCTCCAAGGAAGGAGAGCCCACCACCTCCCAAGGAAGCCTGTTCCACTGAGGAACCACTCTAGCGGTCAGGAAGTTCTTCCTAATGTTGAGCTGGACACTCTTTTGATTTAATTTCAACCCGTTGGTTCTGGTTCTACCTTCTGGGGCCGCAGAAAACAATTCCACGCCATCCTCTAGATGACAGCCCTTCAAGTGCTTGAAGATGGTGATCAGATCACCTCTCAGCCGCCTCCTCTCCAGGCTAAACATGCCCAGCTCCTTCAACCTTTCCTCATAGGACTTGGTCTCCAGACCCCTCACCATCTTCGTCGCCCTCCTCTGGACCCGTTCCAGCTTGTCTACATCCTTCTTAAAATGTGGTGCCCAAAACTGAACACAAGACTCCCAATATCGCCCAGGTACCTTCAGAGATCAGTCAGCAACAAGAAGAACCACCCATGCATAGAAAGGCCACGTTCTCTTCCCGGCCAGGTTCAGATCCCATCAAGGGAAGGGTACCCCAAAGAGCCGCTTTTTGCAAGGCAGGAGGGACTCGCATAAGGACAGCAGCATGAAGGAACACAACCGAAAACTCCCAGAAAGCACTTTGGCCACTCAGCAAGTGAAAGCACTTTCATTAGAAGCTATAGGGAGGTATTCACATCCCGTCAAGATGAAAGGCAAGCCGTTCCTTTAAAGGAACAGGTGACTGAAATGTTGCCTCAGGAAGAGTTTTGAGAAGACAGGGAGACTGGATTCACTTGGAGCCTCAAAGCGTCTTTCAATCTCCTTTCCCTTTCCCTCCACTGGACAGACACTCTGTGAGATAGGTGGGGCAGAGAAAGCTCTTCCCAGAATTGCTCTTGAGAGAACAGCTCTTACAGCGTTACGACTGACCCAAGGTCACTTCAGCAGGTGCAAGTGGAGGACTGGGGATTCAAACCTGCTTCTAGATAAACGTCCACGTACTTAGCTCTCAAAGGTAGTGGCGGTAGTGAACCTTCGAATAATTCTATGTCCAAAATTTTTAAGAATCGGCTCCCTATGGAGATCCAGGCCCTCACTGAATTACTTCCTTTCCATAGGGTCTGTAAAACAGCTGTTCGCCAGTGGGCTGTGTTGAGGCAGTGGGCTGGTCCTTTGCTGTGATACCACCTCTGCTGCGATATTGCCCCCACTCCTCCACTTGCAGCTGCTGGAATGGCCTTGGGTCAGCCATAGCTCTGGCAGAGGTTGTCCTTGAAAGGGCAGCTGCTGTGAGAGTCCTCTCAGCCCCACCCACCTCACAGGGTGTCTGCTGTGGGGGAGGAAGGGAAAGGAGATTGTGAGCCGCTCTGAGACTCTGTCCTTGAAAGGGCAGCTTATTTGAGAGTCCTCTCAGCCCCACCCACCTCACAGGGAGTCTGTTGTGGGGGAGGAAGGTGAAGGAGATTGTAGGCCGCTCTGAGACTCTGTCCTTGAAAGGGCAGCTTATTTGAGAGTCCTCTCAGCCCCACCCACCTCACAGGGTGTCTGTTGTGGGGGAGGGAGATAAAGGAGATTGTGAGCCGCTCTGAGACTTTTGAGTGGAGGTCGGAATATAAATCCAATGTCGTCGTCGTCTTCTTTCTGTCCTAGGCCTTCAGTGTGTTTAATGTGCCCAACTGAGCCGCCATTTATAATTTATCTCTATTCTGTCTAAATGTATCGTTTATGCTGATTTGGTTTTAAATGCACGTTTTAAATCGTTTTTATGATGTTGTCCGCCCTGAGCCCATTTTGGGGAAAGAGCAGAATATAAATTGCCTGAAAGAAATGAATAAATAAGATTCAACACAGCTGTGTCTTTTATGAACATACGAAGCTGCCTTATACTGAATCAGACCCTCGGTCCATCAAAGTCAGCATTGTCTTCTCAGACTGGCAGCGGCTCTCCAGGGTCTCAAGCTGAGGTTTCTCACACCTATTTGCCTGGACCCTTTTTTGGAGATGCTGGGGATTGAACCTGGGACCTTCTGCTTCCCAAGCAGATGCTCTACCACTGAGCCACCGTCCCTCCCCAAACATATTAACATATGAAGCTGCCTTCTACTGAATTAGACCCTCGGTCCATCAAAGTCAGTATTGTCTTCTCAGACTGGCAGCGGCTCTCCAGGGTCTCAAGCTAAGGTTTTCCACGCCTTCTTGTCTGGACCTTTTTTAGTTGGAGAACCTGGGACCTTCTGCTTACCAAGCAGATACTCTACCACTGAGCCACCGTCCCTCCCCAGGCCTCTTCCTACACTGCCAGCCTCCCGTTACTTATTTATTTCCTCTTGCTCTTCTTCTAAGGCAGGGATGTCGAACTCATTTGTTATGTGGACCGGATCTGTCCTAAATGAGACCTTGTTGGGCTGGGCCATGTCGGGTTGAGCCATTTAAGATTAGGTAGCAGATGAAAGCGTAGATGACTGGGGAAGGCAATGGCAAACCACCCCGTAAAAAGTCTGCCGTGAAAACGTTGTGAAAGCAATGTCACCCCAGAGTTGAAAATGGCTGGTGCTTGCACAGGGGACTACCTTTACCTTTTAGCAGAGATATAAACTTTTTAAAGGACACAGACAAACACAATTAAAGATTAAAAAAAAAACCCCAAGCAAACCTTAAAACATGTTTAAAACATTAGCACTTGTTGGTCTTAAAGATGCTTTCTTTTTATTTCCTGGGCAAAGGAAGCTCTGGCTCTTTCCTTCCTTCCCCAGGGGACTGGAGGGTAGGGAGCCTCAGCCAATAGAAGGAAGAGAGGCTTGGCTCAGTAGCTCTGCTGTACAATTGAGAGAGCTGGCAAAGCAAGGTCTCCATCCCCCCCTTCCTCCCCAAGAGAGGAGACTCAGCCAATGGAGAAAATACAGGTTTTGCTTTGTAGCTCCTGTGCAATGGAGCAAGCCTTGCAAAGCAAGCTGTAATGAAGAAGGAAGCAAGATATAGGGAGATGGAAGCAGATGACAGCCAGTTGCTCGGGGGCCTGATTCGACCCTCGATCTGCATGTTTGACACCCCTGGTGGTTAGGGCAGACTCAACCCCTTCATTTATCATAAGAATCCCTAAAGCTGGTTCAACTGAGGGAGAGCCGCCCCTCCCCAAATCCATGACATTTGCTGGTCGATCTGCTGCCCCTGAGCTCAGATTTAGAAAAAGACCCAAACCGTGCTGATGGTTGCCGAATAAACAAGTAGAGCAGGGGTGGCCAACGGTAGCTCTCCAGATGTTTTTTTGCCTACAACTCCCATCAGCCCCAGCCATTGGCCATGCTGGCTGGGGCTGATGGGAGTTGTAGGCAGAAAACATCTGGAGAGCTACCGTTGGCCACCCCTGGAGTAGAAAGTGCTTATTCCTTGGTGGAGTACCTCTGAGTCCGAAGGGCTTTTGAGTCAGACCTGGAAAATATTCCTTGGGGTGCGTTCTGCGCTGTCTGAACTGTGCTTGCGCATCACACAGCATTACCCAAGAAAAATCAATATGTGCTAATATGGCCAGAGCCCCGTGGCACAGAGCGGTAAAGCTGCGGTATTACAGTCTGAACTCTCTGCTCACGACCTGAGTTCGATCCCAGCGGAAGCTGGTTCAGGTAGCCGGGCTGAGGGTTGACTCAGCCTTCCATCCTTCCGAGGTTGGTCAAATGAGTACCCAGCTTGCTGGGGGGAAAGTGTAGATGACTGGGGAGGGAATAGCAAACCACCCCGTAAAAAGTCTGCTGTGAAAATGTTGTGAAAGCAACGTCACCCCAGAGTCGGAAATGACTGCTGCTTGCACAGGGGACTGCCTTTACCTTTTTTATTAATATGGCCAAAGGTGGAGCAGTTTGAATGGCTTGATCAACCTGAAGTCCTGTCACCCATTAACGAGGGCTAAAGTCTTCTGTTTAATTAAACAAAGTGAACAGAGGTTTAGGAATCTGAGTTTTGAACCTGCAAGAAAGAGACTTATGTAAAAAGAGGGTACCAGTCAAAGGCCAGGTCCGGTAAGCAAAGACCAATTTACTAATTTCCAAGTCTCTCGAAAGAAGGAGATTTCTCTGGAGCAGCACATCGAAAATTATAGTTTGTATAATTCCATAATTGATTGATTATGGCATCTTGCACAACTTGATGTTAATCTACTTGCTATGTTTCCTGTCTTTTATTTTCTTTTTTATACATAATGTGGCTGTTATGTTAGATAAGAACATAAGAGAAGCCATGTTGGATCAGGCCAGTGGCCCATCCAGTCCAACACTCTGAGTCACATAAGAACATAAGAGAAGCCATGTTGGATCAGGCCAATGGCCCATCCAGCCAACACTCTGTGTCACATAAGAACATAAGAGAAGCCATGTTGGATCAGGCCAATGGCCCATCCAGTCCAACACTCTGTGTCACATAAGAACATAAGAGAAGCCATGTTGGATCAGGCCAATGGCCCATCCAGTCCAACACTCTGAGTCACATAAGAGAAGCCATGTTGGATCAGGCCAATGGCCCATCCAGTCCAACACTCTGTGTCACACAGCGCCCCCCCAAAAAATTTATATAAATTTATAAAATGTATAAAAATATAATATATACACACACACACACACTGGGCGTTTTCGCACTGACCTTCAAGTGGTGCGACCACCCTCCTCACGCCGGCGGATCTGCAGGGATTTCGCACCAGAAGCGCCGGCGCACCCAAAAGAGCCGGCGACTTCCGTCGCGAAACCAGCTCAAACGTTTTCCTGCTTCTTGGCGGTTTCCGTTTGAGCTGGTTTCGCGACGGAAGTCGCCGGCTCTTTTGGGTGCGCCGGCGCTTCTGGTGCGAAATCCCTGCAGATCCGCCGGCGTGAGGAGGGTGGTCGCACCACTTGAAGGTCAGTGTGAAAACGCCCTCCGTGGCTAATAGCCACTGATGGACCTCTGCTCCATATTTTTATCTAACCCCCTCTTGAAACTGTCTATGCTTGTAGCCGCCACCACCTTCTGTGGCAGTGAATTCCACATGTTAATCACCCTTTGCGTGAAGAAGTACTTCCTTTTATCCGTTTTAACCCGACTGCTCAGCAATTTCATCAAATGCCCATGAGTTCTTGTATTGTGAGAAAGGGAGAAAAGTACTTCTTTCTCTGCTTTCTCCATCCCATGGGTAATCTTGTCAACCTCTATCATGTCACGCCGCAGTCGACGTTTCTCCAAGCTAAAGAGCCCCAAGCGTTTCAACCTTTCTTCATAGGGAAAGTGTTCCAACCCTTTAATCATTCTGGTTGTCCCTCTCTGCACTTTTTCCAATACTATAATGTCTTTGATGAGGAACTTTATCAAAAGCTTTTTTTCCAATACTATAATGTCTTTGATGAGGAACTTTATCAAAAGCTTTTTTTCCAATACTATAATGTCTTTGATGAGGAACTTTATCAAAAGCTTTCTGGAAGTCAAGGTAAACAACATCTATCGGGTCTCCTTTGTCCACACGTTTGTTCACCCCCTCAAAGAAATGTAACAGGTTAGTGAGGCAAGATCTTCCCTTGCAGAATCCATGCTGAGTCTTCCTCAATAACCCGTGTTCATCCATGTGCCTACTCATTACTGTAACCAGTCTATTGGGTTCATGGCAACAAAAGACAGTTGAAACTATGGGAAGCTTCAACGTAGATGTGAAGAAAGGAGCATTGTTATTCAACGGAGTTGCAGAAGACTTCTGTGAAGGAGCCGATTCTCTCCACGGGGAGTCTGGGAAAACTTCCACATGTGTTCTCCGTGGAATTATGAGCTTACCTATTAATCCCTGCAATAGCTGGCACCGATTTGCCCACAGTGTCCCCTCCAACCTGTGCCCAAAGAGTGATGCAGAACTAGATTTGGTGTATTGCTCAAGGAGCCCTTACGCACACAAGCTGGGCTATGCCTGTTCTTCCAGTCCTCAAACCTAATGCCAGTGTTCACGTCTGCGGGGATTACAAGGACACGAGGAACAAAGCACTTAAGCAGAACTAGAGCCCAATTTCTGGTAGTAATAGGGTTGCCAATCCCCAGGTGGGGGCAGGGGATCCCCCGGTTTGGAGGCCCTCCCCCCACTTCTGGGTCGTCGGAAAGCGGGGGGAGGGGAGGGAAATGTCTTCTGGGAACTCTATTATTCCCTATGGATATTTATTCCCATAGAAAATCATGGAGAATTGATCCGTGGGTATCTGGGGCTCTGGGGTGGTTGTTTTTTGGGGTAGAGGCACCAAATTTTCAGTATAGCATCTAGTGCCTCTACCCAAAATACCCCCCAAGTTTCAAAAGGATTGGACCAGGGGGTGCCCCTATCCTTCATTATGTCCAATAGAGGGAAGGCATTTAAAACGTGTGCGGTCCCTTAACATTGTAATGATAGCTTAAACAAGTTTTCTGAATTCACATCTTTCATTTTTAAAATGAACATAAGAGAACATAAGCTGGTTTGGTGCTGGTTTGGTGTAGTGGTTAAGTGTGCGGACTCTTATCTGGGAGAACCGGGTTTGATTCCCCACTCCTCCACTTGCACCTGCTAGCATGGCCTTGGGTCAGCCATAGCTCTGGCAGAGGTTGTCTTTGAAAGGGCAGCTGCTGTGAGAGCCCTCTCCAGCCCCACCCACCTCACAGGGTGTCTTGTGGGGGAGGAAGGTAGAGGAGATTGTGAGCCGCTCTGAGACTCTTCGGAGTGGAGGGCGGGATATAAATCCAATATCTTCTTCTTCATCTTCTAAAAATTAAGTCTTCACTCTCTGCCGTTGCAGAGATGTGCTTTCCCCCCCTTCTATCTCTGCAAGGGAAAAAATGGAACCTTTTTTAAAAATGGAAACTGGGGGTTCAGATATTCTGGTTAGGCTGTCATTATAATGGTATGTCAATATATTGATATTTTAGGGCCTTTGTAACGACAGCTTATGATGAGCCCCGTGGCACAGAGTGGTAAAGCTGCAGTACTGCAGTCGGAGCCCTCTGCTCACGACCTGAGTTCGATCCCAGCGGAAGTTGGATCAGGTAGCCGGCTCCAGGTTGACTCGGCCTTCCATCCTTCCGAGGTCGGTCAAATGAGTACCCAGCTTGCTGGGGGGAAAGTGTAGCTGACTGGGGAAGGCAATGGCAAGCCACCCCGTAAAAAGTCTGCCATGAAAACATTGTGAAAGCAACGTCACCCCAGAGTCGAAAACAACTGGTGCTTGCACAGGAGACTACCTTTACCTTTTTTAATGATAGCTTAAACGGGTTTTCTGATTTTTCCAGCTTCATTTTTTTTTAAAGCAAGTTTCCAGCTTCCTCCCATGCAAAGATATGCCTTTTTCCTTCTATTTCTGCAAGGTAAGGGATAGAGACTTTTTTTTTAAATGGAAGCTGGGAATCCAGAGAACCTGCTTAAGCTGTTGTTACAATGGCATATCAATATATTGATATTTTAGGGCCTTTGTAATGATAGCTTAAGCAGGTTTTCTGATTTTCCAGCTTCGTTTTTTTTTTAAAGTAAGTCTCCAGCTTCCTCCCTTGCAAAGATATGCCTTTTCCCTTCTATCTCTGCAAGGTAAGGGATAGAGACTTTTCAAAAAAAATGGAAGCTGGGAATTCAGAGAATTCAGTGCTTAAGCTGTCATTCCAATGGTATATCAATATATTGATATTTTAGGGCCTTTCAACAAAAAGTGAAACATGGAATTACCCATCTTCAGACAGGACGAGAGAGGGTAGTTGAATAATGATAGCCCAGTCATTAAAAATAGTGGGCGGGAGGCGAATGGGGGTGGGCAGAATGAAGAAAACAAACAAACATTACACACAAGGAAAAAGGCAACTCAGAATCAGCTTCCAGTAAAAGCTTGGAGTAAAAGTAAAAAAGATCCCCGTGGTGCAGAGCGGTAAAGCTGCAGTACTGCAGTCTGAGCTCTCTGCTCATGACCTGAGTTCGATCCTGGCAGAAGCTGGGTTCAGGTAGCTGCCTCAAGGTTAACTCAGCCTTCCATCCTTCCGAGGTCGGTAAAATGAGTTCCCAGCTTGCTGGGGGGGGGGGGGGAGTGTAAATGACTGGGGAAGGCAATGGCAAACCACCCCGTAAAAAACTCTGCCGTGAAAACGTCGTGACGCGACGTCACCCCAGAGTCGGAAATTACTGGCGCTTGCACATTTACCTTTGCAAAAGTGATTTGAAAAGAACTGGGGAAAAGCAGGAGGGGGGGGGGAAGTGAAAACTATAAGCGCAGAAATGTATGTGGAAATCAGGGGATTAACCGAAGCATTCTGGGGCCAGGACGAAGGAGGGAAAAACACATACAGGAGAAGCCCAAAGACACTCAAGTGGAAGTTGTCTGTTTGACATGAAGACTTTTCTCTGAAGAAGTAAAAAAAAAAAATCGAGAACACTAGTGGTTTTTAACGTCTGTTTTCTTCCATTCTAGTCTTCCGCCAAGAGGCCTAAGTTGTCGTCATTTAGAACTCATATATTTCTGGCATGTGCCAACATTTTCAAACATTAACTTCTCCATTCATATGCATCATCATTCTTAATAAACTTTCTGGGTATCTTGAGCCATGATTTCCCTTTTAAGCGCCTTTTCGGCGCAGGCTGCGCCGCTCCCATTTGGCCCTTCAGATATTCCACCCGGCCGTCTAAATTATTTTAACTGACATCGTTTCTAATTGACTCTCTCCAGCTGAGAGAGCTTTCCCGTCGCTTGTCTATTTCAGCATTTAATTGCTCTCTGCTTTCACAAATTAGATTCTGTAGTGATCTATTTTGCTCTGCTGGTGAAGCGGTGATCTCTTCAGCATAACCTAAGCAGTGTAGAAGCTGTGATGTCGCTTAAAGGACCGTCTCCCAGGAACTTCTGGACTTGTTTTGCTTTGGAGAGATCGCAGCAAACGGAAAGTACTGGCAGGATGTGTGACGCTCAAACCCAGTAAAGCCCCATCTTTTCCTTCAGTGATGATCCTGTGGTACCACACTCTTAAGGCTACAATTCTGCTCACAGTTAAGAACATAAGTAGAGCCATGCTGGACCAGACCAAAAGCCCATCAGGTCCAGTCTGGTGTAGTGGTTAAGTGCGCGGACTCTTATCTGGGAGAACCGGGTTTGATTCCCCACTCCTCCACTTGCAGCTGTTGGAATGGCCTTGGGTCAGCCATAGCTCTCGCAGAGCTGTCCATTAAAGGGCAGCTTCTGTGAGAGCTCTCTCAAGCCCACCTACCTCACAGGGTGTCTGTTGTGGGAGAGGGGGAGAAGGTAAAGGAGATTGTGACCGCTCTGAGATTCAGAGTATAAGGCAGGATATGAATCTAATTTCTTCTTCTTCCTCTTCTTCCTCCTCCTCTTCTTCTCTTTCTTCTTCTTGTAGGGGAGGAAGGTAAAGAATATTGTAAACCGCTGTGGAACTCTGACACTCAGAGTGAAGGGTGGGGTATAAATCCAATATCGTCGCCTTCTATTAAAAAGGGTTGTATATGCCAGTTGGCATTTTCCTTGCCCAAAAAACACCACATGGAGCTGCTAGTTAACTGTATTTTAAAACTTTGTGAACGGCCTAAAACTGCAGTACTCACAACAACCACAAAAAATGTGAGTTTGCAACCTTGCAAATTGTCACGTCTTCTATAGCCCAAACATCATTGTTAGAAAACCGCTACTTCAGCAATACAAATTTCCTTGCTCTGCAAGCACGAGAGTTTCTCTGATAGAAGAAAGGAGAATCTGAAGATCATAAGTTTTTGGTTTGGGGCAAAAACGCTTGATGGTGTTTCACGGGTCGTCGTTTTCTATACGAAACGCTCGCTCTTGAGCAGATTCCTTTTTTTGAAGCCCACGGTGCATTGTGAACCTTCAGCTTCCTTGACCGAGAAGGTTAAGTTATCTGCGGAGAGGATTTCTTTTGCTTGCTTTTGGGTGTCAAATCTTTGGTCGAAGACATTGAAAGCATGAGAGTAAATAACTGCTCTGTTATAAACTGTTGCCCTCCCTGTTCTTTCCATTCCTCTCTTTTGTATTTTGAAAGCCAAGATCTGACCCTGGAAACAGTCTCTTCCATGTCATACGTAAGTTGATTTCCCCCCCCCCCCCCCATTGAGTATATTGTTGATCATAAGAGCTCCATGACGCAGAGTGGTAAAGCTGCAGTACTGCAGTCTGAGCTCTCTGCTCACGACCTGAGTTCGATCCCGGCGGAAGCTGGGTTCAGGTAGCTGGTTCAAGGTTGACTCAGCCTTCCATCCTTCCGAGGTCAGTCAAATGAGTCCCCAGCTTGCTGGGGGGGAAGCGTCGATGATTGGGGAAGGCAATGGCAAACCACCCCATAAAAAGTCTGCCGTGAAAACGTAATGCGACGTCACCCCAGAGTCGGAAACGACTGGTGCTTGCACAGGGGACTACCTTTACCTTTATATTGTTGATCAAGTAAAATGTGTCCTGGTGGTCAGTATTCCCTCTAAGCTGAGTTAGTGTGAGCTAGCTCACAATTTTTTAGCTTCAGCTCACACATTTTTGTCTTAGCTGAGGAAGGATGCCCCCAGAGCAGCGGCCAACGGTAGCTCTCCAGATGTTTTTTTGTCTACAACTCCCATCAGCCGCAGCCATTGGCCATGCTGGCAGGGGCTGATGGGAGTTGTAGGCAAAAAACATCTGGAGGGCTACAAGATTCCGTATCTTAGAGGGAGCGCTGCTGCTGGTTATTAGAATGAGTTTCTTAAAATCTTGGGGGGGGGGGTTTAGAGGGACCGGAGGAGGAGAGGGTGGAGAAAGGCTGGAAGTGTAACCTCCATATGCCAAGGCTGCATACTTTGGAATGCTAATTTGGTGTAGTGGTTAAGTGCGTGGACTCTTATTTAGGAGAACCAGGTTTGATTCCCCACTCCTCCTCTCGCAGCTGCTGGAATGGCCTTGGGTCAGCCATGGCTCTCACAGAGCCATCCTTGAAAGGGCAGCTTCTTTCAGAGCTCTCTCAGCCCAAGCACCTGACAGGGTGTCTGTTTTGGGGAAGGAAGGTAACGGAGATTGTAAGCTGCTCTGAGACTCTGAGATTCAGAGTGAAGGAAAAGGAAAGAAAAAGTCCCCTGTGCAAGCACCAGTCGTTTTTGACTCTGGGGTGACGTTGCTTTCACAACGTTTTCACAGCAGACCTTTTTACGGGGTGGTTTGCCATTGCCTTCCCCGGTCATTACACTTTCCCCCCTGCAAGCTGGGTACTCATTTTACCGATCTCGGAAGGATGGAAGGCTGAGTCAACCTCAAGCCAGCTACCTGAACCAGCTTCCTCTGGGATCAAACTCAAGTCGTGAGCAGAGGGCTCCGACTGCAGTACTGCAGCATTACCACTCTGCGAAGAGCAGGGTATAAATCCAGTATCGTCATCTTCTTCTTCTTCTGGGAGGCTGTGCTCTTTATGCGATGTTTGTTAATCAAAAACATCTGGTTAGCCACTGTGAAAAAGGGAATGCTGAACTCCCTGGGTGTCAAGGTCATCGTTTGCTTAGAGTCACTGGTCTAGTGCATAAATAAGCCACACTGCAAATGACAGCACCAGAAATGATACAAGGGAAAACAATGGCTCCTTTTGTCCCGTCTTGAACTTGGATGAAGCATTTCCAGTTGCGCAATACAATTAATTACCTGTTTGTCTTTTCTTGATTCGATAAGACGGGCGACAGTGTTTTACACTTTTGACAAGCTGGCTGTGACTAACGCACAAGCACACGTTTAACTTTATGACCTCTGGTGCCATGGGAGTCTCTTAATATTTTGAACTGAGGAGCCTGCAGTTCAGGAAATCTCTTCATCTAGTTTGGAAGACGGTATGCAGACTGAGGATGGCTCAATTATGGGTGGAGAGCTCTTTTTGCTATATCTCAGGGAAGACAATAAGGTTTGAAATCGACTTATCAAAACATCTTGTTCTGTTAAGGGATCGCCCCAATGGGAGGATAAGAACCCTGCCTCTATGTCATCTACCGTTCGAAGAGTTTCCAAATTTTTTATTTCCATAGGTTCAGGCCCGGAGGAAGGCAAACTTCAGGGATTATAGGGAGTTGCAGATTTCGTTTTCATGGGGGAGCGTAAATATAAAGGGGAAGGAGAGATAAATCAACAGTGAGGGGTCAGATAATCCTGGGGCTATCATTGTACCCTGTTTAGTCTGTTTAGACCAGGGATGGCCAAACTTGATTACTGTAAGAGCCGCATAGAATAAACATCAGATGTTTGAGAGCCGCAAGACATGAATGTCAGATGTTTGAGAGCCACAAGGAAGGAAGGAAGGAAGGGAGGGAGGAAGGAAGGAAAAGAAAGACAGGAAGGGAGGAAGGAAGGAAAGAAGGAAGGAAGGAAGGAAGGAAGGAAGGAAGGAAGGAAGGAAGGAAGGAAGGAAGGAAGGAAGGAAGGAAGGAAGGAAGGAAGGAAGGAAGGAAGGAAGGAAGGAAAACAGATGGGGAGGGAGGAAGAGGTGGAAAGAAAGCAACTTTAGAAAGGTGGAAGAGGAGGGGGGAAAGCAACTCTCCAAGCAACCAAGTGATTTAAAGAGACAAATGCCTTCTCCAAGCTAGCTGATGGGGCGGTGAGAGCTTCACGAGCCACACAATATGTGTAAAAGAGCCACATGTGGCCACCCCTGGTTTAGACTTTATGTTACCTGGATTTTCATTCAGTGGACCCAGGGGTTCAAGGGTACTGATCGTTGGACTGAAGAGCTGCTAAAACATCTTTGAAACTTGACTCCAAACTTGGCATAACCAGAACGTGTAAGCGCAATGGGGGGGGGGCGGGAATTGGTTAGAATGAAACAGCAGAACTAAGCGACGTTACGAAACTACCAAATGAAGTTAAAAATGCTAAGCAATAAATGCCTAACAGCCAGGGGTCGCTTTGTAGAAAAATAGGTGGTGGAGCTCATCCAGGGATTGTTATGCAGCTGCGCCTACTATTCAATGGAGAAGGAGGCGGAATTCTCAGAAAAGAGGAGGCGGAACTCTCAGAAAGGAGGAGGCTGAACTCTCAGAAAGGAGGAAGTAGAACTCTCAGAAGGAGGAGAAGGAACTCTCAGAAGGAGGAGGCGGAACTCTCAGAAAGGAGAAGGCAGAACTCTCAGAAAGGAGGAGGCGGAACTCTCAGAAAAGAGGAGGCGGAACTCTCAGAAAGGAGGAGGTAGAACTCTCAGAAGGAGGAGGAGGAACTCTCAGAAGGAGGAGGCGGAACTCTCAGAAAGGAGAAGGCAGAACTCTCAGAAAGGAGGAGGCGGAACTCTCAGAAAAGAGGAGGCGGAACTCTCAGAAAGGAGGAGATAGAACTCTCAGAAGGAGGAGGAGGAACTCTCAGAAGGAGGAGGCGGAACTCTCAGAAAGGAGAAGGCAGAACTCTCAGAAAGGAGGAGGCGGAACTCTCAGAAAGGAGGAGGCGGAACTCTCAGAAAGGAGGAGGCAGAACTCTCAAAAAGGAGGAGGCACAACTCTCAGAAGGAGGCGGCGGAAGAAGGAGGAGGTGGAACTCTCAGAAAGGAGGTGGAACTCCCAGAAAGGAGGAGGCGGAACTCTCAGAAAGGAGGAGGCAGTACTCTAAAAAAGGAGGAGGCACAACTCTCAGAAGGAGGCGGCGGAAGAAGGAGGAGGTGGAACTCTCAGAAAGTAGGAGGCGGAACTCTCAGAAAGGAGGTGGAACTCTCAGAAAGGAGGAGGCGGGACTCTCAGAAAGGAGGAGGCGGAACTCTCAGAAAGGAGGCTGAACTCTCAGAAGGAGGAGGCGGAACTCTCAGAAAGGAGGAGGCGGAACTCTCAGAAGGAGGAGGCGGAACTCTCAGAAAGGAGGAGGAGGCAGAACTCTCAGAAAGGTTCAGGAGCTGTGCTCCTGTGAACTCCCACTGAATCCGAGAACCTGCTAACAACCATGGTTTTGTGATGCAGCTAGGGGTGCTAGGTCCCCCCAGTCACTGGGAGGGGGGGCAGTCGGGTTGCCAGCTCCAAGTTGGGAAATTTCTGGAGATTTGGTGTGAAGTCTGGACAGACAGGCAAGGTCCTCAGTGAGGTAAGATGCCACAGAGTCCACCCTTCTAAACATCTGGTGGCTCCATGGAAACTGATTTCTGTAGTCCAAAAATGAGATATAATTCTGAAAGATCCTCAGACCACACCTGGAGGCCGGTGTTCCTAGATGCAGTTTAGAAAGGGATCGCTTTTGGAGGGCTGGTTGGTTGAAGCGGATTATTGCATTGAGTGGAAGAAGCAGCAACTGTGGAGGCTGAGATAAGTGAAGGAGGGAGAGGCAGAGAGGTCATGTGAAGGTATTCGCTGCTCCTTTTCTCTGCATTACCCTCCCATCTGTGAAAATATCAGGGGATGCAGAATTCTTTGGCAAGCAGTAAACTGTAGTTTAACTTCCAGAAAAGCTTGAAGGGTTGCAAGAAATCAGCACTGCTTATGTTGAATTAGCTTGCATACAATGTTTTTGTTGAGGTACTTCAACTATGAGAGCCCCGTGGCGCACAGTGGTAAAGCTGCAGTACTGCAGTCGGAGCCCTCTGCTCACGACCTCAGTTCGATCCCAGCGGAAGCTGGTTCAGGTAGCCGGCTCCAGGTTGACTCAGCCTTCCATCCTTCCGAGGTCGGTAAAATGATGTAGATGTGGAGTGTAGATGACTGGGGAAGGCAATGGCAAACCACCCCGTAAAAAGTCTGCCGTGAAAACGTCGTGAAAGCAATGTCACCTCAGAGTCGAAAACGACCGGTGTTTGCACAGGGGACTACCTTTACCTTTTTTTTTTTTACTTCAGCGATTCAAAATGACTTCAAAAAAGCGTAAGCCACGTTTTAAAAAAAAAGTGATGTCCAAGGATTTCTGAGGGTCTACAAGGCTCCTTTCCTCATAGTTAGCTAGTTAATGTGAAAATGGAGCTCTTTGTTAGGAATGGGGGCATGGACTCCTTGCCCTCAGAAGAAGGGGATGGAATCTGTTTCCCTCTCATTGGAATGGCAAGTCTCAAAGAACTGCTACTGTCCGCCATCTTCTAACTTTCAGGTGACCCCAGAGCATTAGCCAGAAAACACACAGATTGGTTAGTGAGGATCAATAGCTCTATTCTAAGAATTCTGGTTGGTTGAGTGGTGCTACAGATGTACAGTCCTAATAAAGTCATCACAGTTACTTAAACCTGAATGGTTTCCACTTCATTTTCCACACTAAAGGATTTCAGCGCAGAGATAAAGAGATATCACTCTGTATCTATAGACAATAGCTAATGGCATTCTTATTTGTCCAAGCCATATTCTATCAAGAAGAAAAAGACGACTGTAGATTTATACCCTTCCCTTCTCTCTGAATCAGAGACTCAGAGTGGCTCACAATCTCCTATATCTTCTCCCCCCACAACAGACACCCTGTGAGGTGGATGGGGCTGAGAGGGCTCTCCCAGCAGCCGCCCTTTCAAGGACAACTCCTGCAATACCTATGACTAACCCATGACCATTCCAGCAGCTGTAAGTGGAGGAGTGGGGAATCAAACCCGGTTCTCCCAGATAAGAGTCCGCACACATAACCCACTACACCAAACATAGTCTCCCCTTTTCAAATTAAGGAAGGAAGGCAGTTTCTAAAGAACTTATAATACATTTGGAATGATAGAATCCATCTGAGATCATAACAATTGCCCAGTGTAATAGTGGTGATAGTTTCTAACATGCATGTACAAATTTGACTTTCCAACCTGTTCCAGCAATATCAGAGTGTTTGTAATCGTTGATTGGTAACTAAGGTGTGGCACCCGTAATTTTTAAGGAAAAGTTTCATGCCTCATTAGCTCCATATTGTTCTAACGATGGAACAAGTTTGTGCGTAAACGTCAACTCTGCCTAAAGGTTTTGAGCGTGTTGCCAAATAACCGAACGACAAGAAGATAGCACACGATTTCTGTTTTGTATCTGATCCTTAAGTGTTTTATATTCTTGTTCAACACTTTTTTTAAAATTAGAACTTGGGGGGAAAACTCCAGATGTTCTTGGACGAGATTCAGCATCGGGCCCACCCTTCCGTTTCAAAACCTGGTTTTGGAACGAAAGCTACTTGGACTGCCTGATTTTGCTGGGGAAGTGGTGGAAGACGTGAAACCCTGACTGGTTTGCCTAGATCTCTCAGCAGCTGTCACCAGGCTGACAGCACTGAAGATGCTAACCACTGATGAGCACAAAACAGCACCTTTGGAATGGAGAGTTTCCAGTGAGGAATCTGAACAAATTGGCAGAGATGTCATCCCCATTTCATGCCATATGAGATTCTTGCAACAGATTCTCTGTACCTCACACATATTTTGTACTCGTCTGTGGTGGATTCCTCCCCGCAATGCTCCCCACCCACCGTGCATATACCTCCAAACCTACTAAAGAGCCATCTGTTTCAACTTACACAATAAGAAGACGAACATGCCTTTGAGTTGCAACTGACTTATCCACAAGGCAAGTAGAGACGAGTGGTTTGCCGTTGCCCTGCCTCTGTGCAGCAGCCATGGTCTTCCTTGGTGGTCTCCCATCCAAGTACTAATTTGCAGCCAAGCTTGCTTAGTTTCCAAGCTCCGACGAGATCTAATAAACAACCAGGTGAATTATGGCTGGCAGTTCTACTGCTGGGACATTTTCTGCCCATTTTAATCCAGAGGCAGCATCTCTTTTGCTTCCTTTTGCATCACAGCTTGCTTTGCCAGGCTTGCCTCAATTGCACAGGTGCTACAGAGCAAAGCCTCTTTTTTCTCCATTGGCTGAGGCTCCTCCCTTGGGGATAGGGCTGCCAAGCCCCCAGTCCGGGTGAGGGTTCTCCCGTCCGGGAGGTTCCAACCCGCCAGCCCACACTGGGTCAGCGGGGGGAACCTCCCCTGACGTTGCCGGTGCAATTACACATCACCCATGAGTGACGTCACCCTGCCGGCGGCCTAGCGCCCCAGCCGCTCTAGCCGTTTCTGGGGAAACTCTGTCGTTTTCCTGGACGCTTTTAGCAATTTGGGAGGGAAAACTATGGTAGAATAGGTACCATAGAGTTTTTCCCTCCTGAAATTCTAGAGCATCCAGAAAAACCATAGAGTTTCCCCCAGAAAATGCCTAGAGTTGCCGGCACACGATGTTGCCGGAAACAATGATGTCCACTCACATGTGATGTCATTGCAAAGTGTGCGTGAAACAAGTCCCCTGCCAGAGGCTGGGGAGGGGACTTGGTAACCCTACTTGGGGAGGAAGGGGGGAGGGAAAGCTTGTTTGCAAGGCTTGCTCAATCATACCGGAGCTAAAGAACAAAACCTCTATTTTCTCCATCGGTTGAGGCTCCTCCCCCTCCTGGTCCCCTGGGGAGGGAGGGAAAGAGCCAGAGCTTCCTTTGCCCAGTTCACTGGATCCCATGGGAAAAATACAAAGAAAGCACCTTTAAGACCAATGAGTGCTAATGTTTTAAGCATTTTAAAAGGTTTTTTTTTTTTTAAATCTTTAATTGTGTTTGTGTCTTTTATAAAGTTTATATCTCTGCTGCCTAATCTTGAATAGGTCCACACACGGCCCAGCGTGACACGGTCCAACATGACAAGGTCTCATTTATATCAGATCCGGATCCTCATAACAAATGAGTTCGACACCCCAGTTCTGTTGTATATGTTTATACGTGCCAGTAAAGGCTTGTCTAAAGTGGTCAGCCACTTACAGGAAACGTAAGAAATGTCTGATAATCTAGCATAGGTGGTGATCCTTAATTCTTGAGTACATCACGGCTACGAGTGTCTCCTCCAAAAAAAGGTCTTTTCAGGTTTGGGCATACTGAACCCCGAAAAAATATCAGTATGCTTTGATTGAATTTTTTTGGCTCCATTATACCCTGTGGGGACCATTATTGTCAGTGATCCCATTAGGATATAATGGAGAATCGATCCATGGGTATTCAGGGAGGGGGGGCTGTTTTTTTGAGGTAGAGGCACCCAAATTTACAGCATAGCTGCTGGTGCCTCTCCTACCCCCCCCCCCCCCCAAGTTTTAAAAAAGATTGTACCAAGGGGTCCAAATTCTATTAGCCCCCCCATCCTCCATTGCCATCGCTGCAGCGTGACTCAGTAAATGAACTTTAAAGAGGCCACAGTCTCAAGCTGTGCCAAAATAAATTCCGAATAGTATCAGCTTTTAATTGGGCTCAGCTATATCAGTAGACAAAAAGATTCTCTAATTTATTTCAGCTTTAAAACAACATTTTTTTTTTGTTTGGTTAAACTGAATGCACACCCCAGTCACAACTCAAGATCAACAACCTTTATGAATAGCTCAGGGAGCTATCTCTGAATGTTTTGTCATTATGTGTTCCAACTTTTTTTTTTTTTAAATGAGAAGTTAGAGTGTTTAATATTTATTTTATATAGTTATTTAGAGCATTTTAATGCTGCCTTCCTACCTGATCAAGGTATCTGAGGTAGTGCGCAATGAACATTAAAACTTTTAAGCAATTAAAAACAACATTTATACTTATGAAATAGTTCTAAAAATAAGTTGAATAAAAATATCATACGTAATTATACTGAAATTATAAAATAAAATAATTCGATAAAAGCAGGCAATGCCAAAAGAGGGACAGTAATTATGGATTATATTTATATTGTAATTATTATTGTATAATTATAATATTGATTAATTATATAGTTATAAATATAACGTAAATAAATAAATTAGGGGTGAAATCAAAAAAAAAGGGAAAAATAAACCTCTTCACATGCTGGCAGAAGGCACTGATAGAGGGAGACAAATAAATTCATAGGGAATAAATTCTGAGTCCAGTGGCAGACCAATTTAGTTTAATTCCAGGTATAAGATTTCGTGTCATGTACGCTTCTTCAGATACATACATTTTTCAGATACATATGTACATATCTTTAAAGCCCTATATGGCCGAGGATCTGCCTATTTGAGGGACCGTCTCTCCCCATATGAGCCCCAGAGAGCGCTGAGGTCAGCTGGAAAGAACCAGCTGAATATCCCTGGGCCAAGGGAGGCCAGATTGAAGACCACCCGGGATCGGGCCTTCTCCATTGCAGCCCCACTGCTGTGGAATCAACTCCCGGAGGAGGTACGGGCCCTGCGATGTTTAGACCAATTCCGCAGGGCCTGTAAGATCTACCTCTTCAAAATAGCCTTCACCTAATACCGAGCCAAGAAAGTGCCTCTGGACATGTGCTTTAAGCCACTGAATTTTACTAAAGACCAAGTTATAGCACCAACATGTTAATTTTAATACAACTTGTAAATTGATTTAATGATGATTTTATAATTATAATTGTAATCACTATGTATGGTTTTATTGTATTTATATTTATATGTTGTGAGCCGCCCTGAGCCTGCCTTGGCGGGGAGGGCGGGATACAAATAAAAAGAAGTATTATTATTATTATTATTATTATTATTATTATTATTTCATATCTGAAGAAATGTGCTTGCACATGAAAGCTTATATCTGGAATAAAACTTAATTGGTCTTAAAGCGCCATTGGATTCAAGCTTTGTTTTTTTAACTTCAGACCAAAAATGGCTACCCGCCTGAAACTCTTTGGGGAGAGAGTTCCAGAGTTTTGGTGCCATGACTGAGAAGGCCCTTTCTTGGGTCACCACCTGTTGAGCATCAGATGGCAAGGGCAATCAAAGCAGGGCGTCAGACAATGACCGGAGTGAGTAGGCATGAGAGAAGGGTGGTGCAATAAAAATGTAGTTTAAAAAAACCCCAACACTTCCTCATAGGGGTGTAAAGTATATATTTATGCCAAAGGGATGAAGGCTGAAAAATAGCCTACAAAGGGGGTTCAGGACATCTGTGATATTTCTGTCTGCAGTATTGTTATAAAACCCTTTAGTGCTGTAAAAATGTAGCATCATGGGATTGTCCCATCACTGTAAATAAAAATGCACGCAAGGTTACCAATCTCTATTGTTCCGAATATCGGCACAGATTGGATAAAGAAGATTATTCCAGCTAAACCCCTCTCTGTTTCAAAAGATAAGGGGAGGCAGTTCTTGTTAGCCACTTCGAAATAGCTATATGTATTTTCAGTGTGATTGTCATTTGCCTTGAATAAAAGACGCTAATTCAATCAAAGCATTCAAGCAGCCTTTCCTAAAGATACTTGACATTTCTGCCCAGCAGAATAAGTCAGACTGTAATATGTCGTCCCTGAAGAATACCTTGTTTAAAAAAAAAAAAAAAACCCTAGCGTTATCTGTCAGATTATGCACAGTAATATTATACAAAACTATTAGTGCATGTAGAATTTCAAAAATGCACCAAACACTTGACAAGGCTTTAGGCCCTCTCAGAAGCAATACTTAAGAATATGCAAATACTCTCACTTGAATCTAGTTGAACATACGTGACTATTACAAACAAAGCCAGGTCTCCCGCTTTCTGCATGTTGCTGTCAATCAAAGAACTCGATAAAGATTGAAGTTTAGGGCAATTTGTAGAAAGGAAAGTGTGGTCAGGGTTTCAATGTATTATTCTACTACGAATAACAATATCATTAGACCAGATATGCACAGCGACTCTCTGAATGCAAATTGAACTGAGAAATGGCGCAGTGTATGAAAATTCACTTTTCTTTGTTAGTTTGCTGGAAGTATATGTATATCAGCAGTTTCCTAATAATCATTGTAACTTGGTTGAGTAAAGTTTGAGTAAATGGCAACTTTAAAACCAATGAAGTTTTATTCTGGGTGAAAACTTTTCGGTGCGTGCACACTACTTCGGATTATTTGGCTGTTGAACTTTTGTAAAAGTTGGACAGTGAAGAAAGCTGACAGAAAGACCGTTTAAAATGTGGTATTGGTTTGCAGATACCCTGGACTGCCCAAAAGGCAGATTAGGTTCCAGATCAGATCAAGTCTAAATTCTCCCTAGAAGTGAAAACGATTGAAGTGAGGAAAAGTTGTAAGCAGCTGGAAAAGACCCAACAGGAGATGAATTAACTCAAATAAGGAAAGCAACGGCCTTCAATTTACAAGACCTGAGGAAGGGTGTCAATGATGGAATATTCTGGAGAATGACTTGGTGGGAAATATTTCACACATGATTACTCTGGATGATATCTAATT
Source organism: Heteronotia binoei (assembly GCF_032191835.1). Lineage (NCBI taxonomy): Eukaryota > Metazoa > Chordata > Lepidosauria > Squamata > Gekkonidae > Heteronotia > Heteronotia binoei. The sequence continues at coordinate 7,299,725 of NC_083223.1, forward strand.
TATGTGGCTCTCCTTGTAGGTTTGGAGCTCTCCACCCCCATCAGTGTCATAATTTAATAACCCAAACTACTCTCTTATGTCTGTCCACTGTATAGATAAAACATTGATATAATTTTATTTTGTGTACATATCGTTTCATGCCTGTTTTGTTTTGCTTTAAGGAATCTCCTTCCGGACGCCGAAAAGCCCTCGCCACCAGCAATATTAACATGAAGCAATACGCGAGTCCCATGCCGACTCAGACCGATGTCAAGTTAAAATTCAAGCCTCTGTCTAAGAAAGTTGTTTCTGCCACCTTTACAGTTCTCCTTGTCGTGCATTTTCCTGAGGGAAGGAAAAGCAACGTAAGTTTTGAGCAAGGCAGTGGGCTGATTCCTGTTCCCTGACCCTTTTTATTCCGAGAGTTCTCTTGAAATAAAAAAGCATGTTTCGTGGATATAGTTACAGGTATTGAGAAAATTGACCACTATGCTCACACATGCTCACACACTGTCAGAGTTGATTACAGTTGTTCATTGTGACCACAGAGAGGGCATAGGGGCTAAACAGTGTGCTCTGGGTTGGGAATTGGCAGTGTGTCTTCACCTCAGCCATGAACCACTACAGGAACTCAAGTGGGCAACTGTTCTCTTAGCCAAAGCCCCTCATTTGGAATATGAGGTAATAGTAGCCTGATTTACAGAACTGCTGTTGGGAATTACAAAGATGATCCACGTGAAGGTCTACAGCACTAAGGAAAACCACACATAACCACTTATTACTGATCACTCTTATAAAGGTAAAGTGCACCGTCGAATCACAACTGATTAATGGTGATCCCATGTAGTTCCACCTCATGGGGTTTTCAAGGCAAGAGAGGAGCAGAGGTGGTTTGGCATTGTCTGCATAGCAGCCCTAACCTTCCTTGGTGGTCTCCCATCCAAGTTTTCCATTGCCTTTCTCTGCATAGCAGCCGTAATCTTCCTTGGTGCTCTTCCATTACCTTCTTCTGCATAGCGACCCTCGTCTTCCTTGGTAGTATCCCATTGCTTTCCTCTGCAAAGCAGCCATAGTCTTCCTTGGTGGTCTTCCATTGCCTTCCTCTGCAAAGCAGCCCTAGCCTTCCTTGGTGGTCTTCCATTGCCTTCCTCTGCATAGCATCCCTAACCTTCCTTGGTTCTCTTCCATTGCCGCCTTCTGTATAGCAACCCTAGTCTTCCTTGGTAGTCTCCCATTGCCTTCCTCTGCAAAGCAGCCCTAACCTTCCTTGGTAGTCTCCCATTGCCTTCCTCTGCATAGTGACTTAGTCTTCCTTGGTAGTCTCCCATTGCCTTCCTCTGCATAGCAGCCCTAACCTTCCTTGGTTCTCTTCCATTGCCGCCTTCTGTATAGCAACCCTAGTCTTCCTTGGTAGTCTCCCATTGCCTTCCTCTGCAAAGCAGCCCTAACCTTCCTTGGTGGTCACCCAGTTCCTTCCTCTGCAAAGCAGCCCTAACCTTCCTTGGTGGTCTCCCAGTTCCTTCCTCTGCAAAGCAGCCCTAACCTTCCTTGGTGGTCTTCCATTGCCTTCCTCTGCAAAGTAGCCCTAACCTTCCTTGGTGGTCTTCCATTGCCTTCCTCTGCAAAGCAGCCCTAACCTTCCTTGGTGGTCACCCAGTTCCTTCCTCTGCAAAGCAGCCCTAACCTTCCTTGGTGGTCTTCCATTGCCTTCCTCTGCATAGTGACTTAGTCTTCCTTGGTAGTCTCCCATTGCCTTCCTCTGCAAAGCAGCCCTAACCTTCCTTGGTGGTCACCCAGTTCCTTCCTCTGCAAAGCAGCCCTAACCTTCCTTGGTGGTCTTCCATTGCCTTCCTCTGCAAAGCAGCCCTAACCTTCCTTGGTGGTCACCCAGTTCCTTCCTCTGCAAAGCAGCCCTAACCTTCCTTGGTGGTCTTCCATTGCCTTCCTCTGCATAGTGACTTAGTCTTCCTTGGTGGTCACCCGTTGCCTTCCTCTGCATAGCAGCCCTAGTCTACCTTGGTGGTCACCCATTGCCTTCCTCTGCATAGGAGGCCTAGCCTTCCTTGGTAGTCACCCATGCAAGGAACCAGGAGCAATTACTTAAGGGGACCCTGACTAAGGGGACCCTGACAGACTGGTATTCGGATGGTGGCTCAGTGGTAGAGCATCTGCTTGGGAAGCAGAAGGTCCCAGGTTCAATCCCTGGCATCTCCAAAAAAGGGTCCAGGCAAATAGGTGTGTAAAACCTCAGCTTGAGACCCTGAAGAGCCGCTGCCAGTCTGAGTAGACAATACTGACTTTGATGGACCAAATGTCTGATTCAGTAGAAGGCAGCTTCATATGTTCATAAAACTTAGCCCCTCCTTCCCACCCCAACCCCCCCCAAAAAAACCCAGGTTGGAATTGGTTCATTTCTTCAAGTTCGAGCTGCATTGAGCTAGAATTTATATTTGGCACTCCCATTCTCACTCTCCCACGAGATAACATTACCACTCGGATTCAACACCATCTTGTTTTTAGGGGAACTGTATTGTTTTTACCATATCTGAATGGTTTTATCTGTGTCTGAAATTTTTTTTATTGTGATCCACCCTGAGCCTGGCTACCGGGAATGGTGGTCAAAAATTCAATAAAATAAATAACGGTAATTAATGGCTATTGATCTAAGTGGAACTGTAGGTGTTGGTAGAAACTGGTGTGAGCACTGCAATGAGAGAATTCTTGAATGTACAAGGCGAGATGCTAGAAGCTCACGGCTGTTGTTGGCAATTTATTTGACGTAGAAAAAATTGATTTTTTTTTTTCAAGGGATGAAGACATGCAAAGCCTGGCTAGTCTGATGAGCATGAAGCAAGCAGACATCGGGAATCTAGATGATTTTGAGGAAGATAACGAAGACGATGAAGAGAATAGAGTGAATCAGGAGGAAAAGGCTGCAAAGATCACAGGTTTGTCTTTTCCAAAACAGGGTGACGTTGAAAATACTTTTCTCGCCTAGTCTGTAATGGTTTCTAAAGCATTTTCCTCCAAAAAGAGTATTTAGTACATTTTGTATTGTAATATTCCAGTTTGCATTTTCACCTAAATCATGAGCAACTGGACTCAGGCTCATCTTATGACAAGTATCATGTTGGTGTTTGGAACATTCCTAGACAGTAGCAGTGAGTTGGGTGACAACCTGTGTCCCGGTTTGCCTCTTATTTTTATTTATTTATTTATTTATGATTTATAATTTATATGCCGCCCTTCTCACCAGGCGGCTCAGGGCGGCTCACAACATAAAAATTCAGTTTAAGCATTTAACACAGTTAAAACATTCTAAAACATTAAGACATTAGGAGTAACAGAAGTCTAATAGAACCGCACTAGTTTCTTGTGCCGGTTAGTTATAAGCCAGCCGGAAGAGGGTTGTCTTACAGGCCCTGCGGAACTGAGCAAGGTCCCGCAGGGCCCTCACCTCTTCCGGCAGCTGGTTCCACCAGGAAGGGGCCATAACAGAAAAGGCCCTGTCCCTGGTAGATTTTAAGTGGGCTTCCTTTGGCCCGGGGATAACGAGAAGGTTTTGGGTTCCCGATCTCAGTACTCTCTGGGGAACATGTGGGGAGAGACGTGTTCTGAGTCGTGTTGCTTCTTGATCCCTGGTTCAGTTGCAAAACTTCAACAAAGCGTTGGAGAGGGTTCATATGTCATTTAGCGCTGCTAGAATTCTCCTGGGGACAGTGATGGATTGATCTCGGGGGAAAGTTTGGTGCTGCCAGACTTGCAGCTCTCCATTTTTTTTTTTTGCTCCTAGGAGTTATCATGGATTGGATCCAGCCAGCTTTTGTGGAGGCAAAAAAAAAAAAAAGGAAGGGGGCATTCCTGTGGACCCCCCCCAAAATGCTGTTCTGGGGGTCATGGGATGTACACGGAGAAAAGGCACGTCGTACGGAGGCTGGAATAAGGAAGGGGATTATGTATGAATGGAAAAGCTGTCTGGATCCAACCTGGGGGTGCTAGTCACCACATCCTGGTGGAAGTTACTCTGGTTTGGGGGGCTTTTTAAAAAATGGGATGGGCATGCAGAGCTTGGCTAGTTAGTCTAATGAGCATGAAGCAAGCAGACATTGGGGATTTTTGAGATGATTTTGAGGAAGATAACGAAGACGTTGCGTGGCAACCCTCTGGCTTGAGGGTGAAACGGTATAATTCCAAGCTGGTTTTACCATAGAGTTTTGCTCAGAAATTAGAGCATCGGTGTACAACGTCTCTGATGTGATGATGTCACTTCCAAGTGACATCGTCACATCAGGGACGTCTCAGAACACCCTTCAAATCCCCCTTCCAGCACGATGAGGGGACCTGGGAGAGAGCTCTGTACAGAAGAGGAATTGCAGAACTGCAGACACACCGGAGTCATAATTTTCTTTTTTTAAAGCACACTGGAGTCACACAGCTCTGCTTGTGCCTTGTAGTAGTGTAACCACACAACTAAGTACAACTGATACCACACAGGACTGTTAACTTGACAGTAACAAAATACAGAAAAGGATGACAACTGTTCAGAGGGATGGACTAAGGGTTAATATTATTGGCTAAATTATTCCATTCTCCAGGAACCTGTCAACTGAGGTGATCACATAGCTTGGTCATAAAATAAAGGGTACATTCGTTTTAAGCTGATTTATTATACAGCTTGGTTAGCTCAGTTTAGGACTTCTCAACTCTTTAACGTTACATTGATTAAACGTTGTTGTTTTTTTTAGATTAAACAGTTTATAGCTAATAATAAAATACCATTTCCAATAAGCATATGGCTATATTGCTGTTGTAGATACATTGCCTAGTTGAAAGTTACATACTTTATGACGGCTGCTGTCACAGATAGTCATCTTTTTGCCTGCCTCCCCTAAGAAGCCAGAAATGATATTGATTGCATTTCTGTTTGCCCAGCAAAAGCATTTCTGAAATCCATATGATTGGTTACCCTGTTTTCCCATTCCTTAACGTCTATTTCTTAGAATTCCCCATGCACGTTCTCCTGAATTCTATGGTCTTCCCCAGTCTTTTATCAAATAATTTCTGAGTAGTGCAAAATGCCAGATTTTGCAGCTCAAGGAAATTATGCATATTAAATATTTCCTCACTTTGCGTGAATTTTCATGCTTTGCAGTAGCAATATTCTGACCATGATTTGGAATACAACCTAAAGCTTTCAACAGCCAAGAGCAGTACTATAACTGCAGGGAGGCAGTGGTTGGCTCAAAGGAGTTTCGGGGAAACATGTTAGTACAGATGCTACCGGGCATACCGATAAAGAGTCAGACAACTCTTCCCCTGTCAAATCTACAGGGCAAACAGACAACATTTCTACCAATTCTGGGGCATTTTCCAATTTAGTCTGATCAAGTTCCTTCTCTAAAACTTCTATTAGTCCAACCTTCACCCCGCCCCAGTCAAATGGCTGCCTGCACGCTGAATTAAAGCAAAGCACAGTGGTGAAAAAACAGTGTTCCAAGATAAAAATGTTTCAGAGGGTAACTGCATTGGTCTGCAGGAAACCAACTAAATCCAAACCTGATAGCATCTTAGTGACCAACAATTTCGGGGGGCATAACCTTTCAAAAGCTTTTAAGCTGAAAATTTTATCGGTCTCTAAGGTGCTACTGGACTGGGTTCAAATCCAGATGTAACTTTAAAATGTGCACAGCGTGTTACAACAACATTTAATGTAACTAAATGGACAGCTCTAATGTGACCGTGTGTTAAAATTGCAGGTTGACCTGAAAATATTCGGTGGGCCGAATTTTCGGGAAGTTGTGTTCTAACTGTTTACTAACTTCTGCCCCTAATTAAGAAGAGACATTTCCATATAAACTTTTCATGATACCAGCGATTATTAGGTTTGTCTCTGCTGGATGTTACTGATTATCATGAATCTACTGATACTTTTTGTTCACAAAGTATGCCCAGTAGTGTTCCTTTTCGTGGAAATGCTGAAGAAAGCCTTCAGACAGAGGCATTAAGTATGATCTGTGATTATTCACTTCTTTAGAACATATGTTCCTTGAATTAACACGTGTCTCCTTTCTTTCCCTTTTTATCTTCTTTCTAATAACAGCATGCTTTGTATTCTTTTCTTTTTTTAACTTAATAACCTTGCCTTACAATTGTCTTGACCGGCTTCTGTTTACAGAAATTGTAAACCAGTTGAATGCTCTGAGCAGCTTAGACGAAGAGCAAGAGGACTGCACAAAGCATATGCTTTCCACTAAATCAGCCAGTTCCTCTGAAGGTCTATGAGCTTTCCTCCTCCTTTTCTTTTTCCCCTAATTGTCTGTGTTTCTTGTGACCTTCCCCCACCCACTACCCCTTGGCATCTGCCCGTAAATACTGTGTGGTATCTGTGTGCTTGATATCCGTTGCAGCCTTTTCAGTAATTTGTGGTACAACCAAAAGATGACAGCATGATAACAGGGGACTGTGTAAGGTAGGGGTCCCCAACCCTAGGGCTATGGACTGGTACTGGTCCATGGTTTGTTAACAACCGGGTCATGGAGCGAGGCAGAGGTGCTGCACTGCCGCTTTCGCCTCGCCACCCCTTCAGCCCACCCAAGACCCAAGTGGATGAAAGAGGCAGCGCAGCCTCGCTCCAAAGCACCACCTCTTTCATCCGCCTGGGTCCTGGGCAGGCAGAAGGGGCAGCACGGCAGCAACCTTAGCCTACCCCTCATTTAAAGACCCCCACGGGGGGCAGGGGCAGGGCATGGAGGGCATCCTGGGGCAGTAAAGCCCCCAGCACCATTACCTCACCGGTCTGTGGAAAATTATCTTCCATGAAACCGGTCCCTGGTGCCAAAAAGGTTGGGAGCTGCTGGCGTAAGGCGCTTCATTGGCTGAAGGCAACACACAGTTCAGCACAAGCTTGAGCCACAATGGTTTGTCCGGCATGACCAGTATGCAACACGTAAACTTTTCTTTTTAGAAATGGGAAAATTGGAGGTGGTGGTGGAAGTTAATTTTTTTTTTGTACTTTGGCACATTAAGATTCTCCCCCCAGAAGTATCATAGTAATTCCCCCTAATAGTATTTTTCCCTCAGTAATATTCCCCCCAATAGTATTTCCCCTCTCAATAGTATTCCCCCGCAATAGTATTCCCCCCTCAATAGTATTTTCCCCTCAATAGTATTTCCCCCCTCAATAATGTTTCCCCCCTCAATAGTATTTCCCCTCAATAGTATTTCCCTCCTCAATAGTATTTCCCCCCTCCATAGTATTTTCCCCTCAATAGTATTTCCCCCCCTCAATAGTATTTTCCCCTCCATAGTATTTCCCCCCAATAGTATTCCCCCCTCAATAGTATTTCTCCCCCTCAATAGTATTTCCCCCCAATCGTATTTTCCCCTCATTAGTATTTCCCCCCTCAATAATGTTTTCCCCTCAATAGTATTTCCCCCCTCAATAGTATTTTCCCCCTCCATAGTATTCCCCCCAATAGTATTCCCCCCTCAATAGTATTTTCCCCTCAATAGTATTTTCCCCCTCCATAGTATTTCCCCTCAATAGTATTTCCCCCCAATAGTATTTTTCCCTCATTAGTATTTCCCCCCTTCAATAATGTTTTCCCCTCAATAGTATTTTACTCCCTCAATAGTATTTTTCCCCTCAATAGTATTCCCCCCCTTTTTTAAAGGGTTAATGAGTCTATGCCTGATTCTGCTTGTCTCATTGAACTAGAAGCATTGGTGTGCTACAAAGTACGTGGGTCTCGTTTTGCGGTAGAGCTTCTGCTCCAATGCGTTGTCCTTGGCGGAATGAAATGTTCATTTAAATACCCCGTGCTCAGCCTGGGCTGTCGCTACCCTGAACAACTCTTTCCTTTGTTTCTCAGAACTAATCAACAAGCTTAATTTCCTGGACGAAGAGGATCAAGGGACGGCTGATCCCAGCTCAGACCCGTTCCTAGATCCCGATAGATTGGAATTGAATCCTTTTGGGGACTCCGAAATGGAAGGTATCAACCGTTTCCTTTGACGTATCTTCGCCTTTGATAATCTTTGGGCGGCTATGGGTGTTATAGCAAGTTCAGCGTGTCCTGATTCTGGCTGTTACGCTGCCGTCATAAGCTCGCAAGGGGAGCTGAGTTTCACAAGCTGTAGATGCACAGCGTGGTTGCAAAGCATCATTGCACAAGAGCACCTTTGGGCATTGCAGCTTTGGGCATCAGTGATTGCATTAACCATTGACGCCCAAAGATTAGTACTGTTTTTTAAAATATATATATAAACAATGTTTGTTTATTTAATTTTTAAAAACGTTTCAAGAGGGGATTGGACAAAAATATGGAGCAGAGGTCCATCAGTGGCTATTAGCCACAGCGTATTGTTGGAACTCTTTGTCTGGGGCAGTGATGCTCTGTATTCTTGGTGCTTGTGGGGGTGGTGTGGACCGTGGGAGGGCTTCTAATGTCCTGGCCCCACTGATGGACCTCCTGATGGCACTTGGGTTTTTTAGCCACTGTGTGACACAGAGTGTTGGACTGGATGGGCCATTGGCCAGATCCAACATGACTTCTCTTATGTTCTTATGTGACACAGAGTGTTGGACTGGATGGGCCATTGGCCTGATCCAACATGGCTTCTCTTATGTTCTTATGTCTGGGGCAGTGATGATCTGTCTTCTTAGTGCTTGTGGGGGGGAGGCAATGGGAGGGCTTCTAGTGACCTGGCCTCAGTGGTGGACCTCCTGATGGCACCTGTTCTTTTTGTTGTTGTTTCGAGTTGACAGGAATTTGACAAAGGGAGATATAATTCTAAAAAGCTCATACCCCCAAAATCTTGTTAGTCTCTAAGGTTATGGAATTCACTGCCACAGGAGATGGTGGGGGCTACAAGCATAGACAGCTTCAAGAGGGGTTTGGATAAACATATGGAGCAGAGGCCCATCAGTGGCTATTAGCCACAGGGTATAGATGGAACTCTCTGTCTGGGGCAGTGATGCTCTTTATTCTTGGTACTTTGGGGGGACAACAGTGGGAGGGCTTCTAGCATTCTTGCCCCACTGATGGACCTCCTGATGGCACCTGGTTTTTTTGCCACTGTGTGACACAGAGTGTTGGACTGGATGGGCCAGTGGCCTGATCCAACATGGCTTCTCTTATGTTCTTATGTGACACAGAGTGTTGAACTGGATGGGCCATTGGCCTGATCCAATATGGCTTCTCTTATGTTCTTATGTGACACAGAGTGTTGGACTAGATGGGCCTTTGGCCTGATCCAACCTGGCTTCTCTTATGTTCTTATGTGACACAGAGTGTTGGACTGGAGGGGCCATTGGCCTGATCCAACATGGCTTCTCTTATGTGACCCAGAGTGTTGGACTGGATGGGCCATTGCTCTGATCCAACATGGCTTCTCTTATGTTCTTATGTGACACAGAGTGTTGGACTGGATGGGCCTTTGGCCTGATCCAACATGGCTTCTCTTATGTTCTTATGTGACCCAGAGTGTTGGACTGGATGGGCCTTTGGCCTGATCCAACATAGCTTCTCTTATGTTCTTATGTGACCCAGAGTGTTGGACTGGATGGGCCTTTGGCCTGATCCAACATGGCTTCACTTATGTTCTTATGTGACACAGAGTGTTGGACTGGATGGGCCATTGGCCTGATCCAACATGGCTTCTCTTATGTGACCCAGAGTGTTGGACTGGATGGGCCTTTGCCCTGATCCAACATGACTTCTCTTATGTTCTTATGTGACACAGAGTGTTGGACTGGATGGGCCATTGGCCTGATCCAACATGGCTTCACTTATGTTCTTATGTGACACAGAGTGTTGGACTGGATGGGCCATTGGCCTGATCCAACATGGCTTCTCTTATGTGACACAGAGTGTTGGACTGGATGGGCCATTGGCCAGATCCAACATGACTTCTCTTATGTTCTTATGTGACACAGAGTGTTGGACTGGATGGGCCATTGGCCTGATCCAACATGGCTTCTCTTATGTTCTTATGTCTGGGGCAGTGATGATCTGTCTTCTTAGTGCTTGTGGGGGGGAGGCAATGGGAGGGCTTCTAGTGACCTGGCCTCAGTGGTGGACCTCCTGATGGCACCTGTTCTTTTTGTTGTTGTTTCGAGTTGACAGGAATTTGACAAAGGGAGATATAATTCTAAAAAGCTCATACCCCCAAAATCTTGTTAGTCTCTAAGGTTATGGAATTCACTGCCACAGGAGATGGTGGGGGCTACAAGCATAGACAGCTTCAAGAGGGGTTTGGATAAACATATGGAGCAGAGGCCCATCAGTGGCTATTAGCCACAGGGTATAGATGGAACTCTCTGTCTGGGGCAGTGATGCTCTTTATTCTTGGTACTTTGGGGGGACAACAGTGGGAGGGCTTCTAGCATTCTTGCCCCACTGATGGACCTCCTGATGGCACCTGGTTTTTTTGCCACTGTGTGACACAGAGTGTTGGACTGGATGGGCCAGTGGCCTGATCCAACATGGCTTCTCTTATGTTCTTATGTGACACAGAGTGTTGAACTGGATGGGCCATTGGCCTGATCCAATATGGCTTCTCTTATGTTCTTATGTGACACAGAGTGTTGGACTAGATGGGCCTTTGGCCTGATCCAACCTGGCTTCTCTTATGTTCTTATGTGACACAGAGTGTTGAACTGCATGGGCCATTGGCCTGATCCAACATGGCTTCTCTTACATTCTTAAGTTGCTACTGGACTGAAATATAGCTATTTATTCAAATATTTTCTTTCAGGAATGTCTTATCTTTCTTTTTAAATGCCCAAACAGGAACTTACAGTCAGTCTTTAAAACAATATGCATCCAATGTAAAGCTTGAATGAAGCATAAAACGCAAGAAACCCTATGGGTTTTTGTTGTTGTTGTTTAAAGATTACAGATTATAGCATCTATCTGAATAGAAACAGGAGTGTTCAGCCAGAAGAGAGCCAGTTTGGTGTAGTGGTTAAGTGCCTGGACTCTTATCTAGGGTGACCATAATGTCTGAAGGCCAGCCAGGGACACCTGGGGGGGGGGGGAGGTAGGGGTGCGCGCGCGCGAAGCGTGCGCACCGCCGGAAACAGGAAGTGACGTCACTTCCGGTGATGTCACTTCCGGTGACGTCACTTCCGGTGATGTCATACCACCGCCGGAAGCAGGAAGTGACACCACTTCCTGTGACATCATTTCCCCCGCGTCACCTGCCGGAAACGGGAAGTGACATCACTTCCTCTGACATCACTTCCCCCAAATGACATCATTTCCCCCAAATGCCACTGCCGGAAACAGGAAGTGACTTCACAGCACTTCCTGTGACGTCCCCCAAAATCCCCCAAATATCACCGCCGGAAACAATTTTGTTCTCAAATCCTGTATATACTTCATCAGTATATGGGATAAGGCACTTTCTCAACTGTGCTGCATAATGCAGCCTATTTATTTTGTCCTGTTTGCTCTGTTGGCTCTATCTGCGCCACCTTCATCACTTTCGGGGTGTGGATCCCCCAGTGGGGTGGTCTCCCGACTCCCTCCGCCGGCTGTTTCTGATAGCCCTGCGCCCCCTCTTTCATTTGATATGTGTCCCGTGCGGGTGCCACCCTCCCGCCGGGAGATGCCGCAAAATGAGCCCCCTTGAGGCTTATGGCGGCAGGGCTCGGGGGAAGCGAGCTAGACTGCTGTTCTTTTGAGGGGTTATAGAGTGTTTCGAGCCCATCCCTGTGGCATCGGTCTCATCGTTGTGGGACCCAGGGGGCCGGCGCAGCGGCCCGCCGAAGCAGCCTGTCACTAATAACACAGGTCGAGATGCAGGACAGGAACCCGGAAGTGACCGACAGGCTGTGACCGACAGGCTGCTTCAGCAGGCCGCTGAAGTCGGAAAGCTGCCCCGTCCCATTTCTCTGTCTGAAGCCTTTCCGACGCCCTCCCGGGGGAGGAGGACGGGGGGTGGGGGTTGAGAGCCCCGGGGAAGCGTCGGAAAGGCCCGCGGGGGTCGCTGGAGGGCCTCCAGCGACCCCCGCGGGCCTTTCCGACGCCCTCCCGGGCGGAGGAGGACGGGGGGTGGGGGTTGAGAGCCCCGGGGAAGCGTCGGAAAGGCCCGCGGGGGTCGCTGGAGGGCCTCCAGCGACCCCCGCGGGCCTTTCCGACGCTCTCCCGGGGGAGGAGGACGGGGGGTGGGGGTTGAGAGCCCCGGGGAAGCGTCGGAAAGGCCAGCGGGGGTCGCTGGAGGGCCTCCAGCGACCCCCGCGGGCCTTTCCGACGCCCTCCCGGGGGAGGAGGACGGGGGGTGGGGGTTGAGAGCCCCGGGGAAGCGTCGGAAAGGCCCGCGGGGGTCGCTGGAGGGCCTCCAGCGACCCCCGCGGGCCTTTCCGACGCCCTCCCGGGCGGAGGAGGACGGGGGGTGGGGGTTGAGAGCCCCGGGGAAGCGTCGGAAAGGCCCGCGGGGGTCGCTGGAGGGCCTCCAGCGACCCCCGCGGGCCTTTCCGATGCCCTCCCGGGGGAGGAGGACGGGGGGTGGGGGTTGAGAGCCCCGGGGAAGCGTCGGAAAGGCCCGCGGGGGTCGCTGGAGGGCCTCCAGCGACCCCCGCGGGCCTTTCCAATGCCCTCCCGGGGGAGGAGGACGGGGGGTGGGGGTTGAGAGCCCCGGGGAAGCGTCGGAAAGGCCGCGGGGGTCGCTGGAGGGCCTCCAGCGACCCCCGCGGGCCTTTCCGACGCCCTCCCGGGCCTCCGCCGCCACCGCCGGGCCCCGTGCGCGGGCGGGGAAGGCGGCGAGTGAGGGAGGGAGCGTCCCTGCGCGTGCGCAGGGCGATCTGCGCACGCGCAGGGTCGCTCCCTCCCTCACTCGCCGCCTTCCCCGCCCGGGCGCGCGGCCCCCGGCTCTCTGGCTGGCTAAACCGGGACCTCTTAATGGTCCCGGTATACCCAGCCCGGGAGCCGTGAATTGGGGGCCAGAACCGTGAAAGTCCCGGGAGACCGGGACGGTCTGGCCACCCTACTCTTATCTGGGAGAACCGGGTTTGGAATGGCCTTGGGTCAGCCATAGCTCTGGCAGGAGTTGTCTTTGAAAGGGCAGCTGCTGTGACAGCCCTCTCAGCCCCACCCACTGCACAGGGTGTCTGTTGTGGGGGGAGAAGATATAGGAGATTGTAAACTGCTCTGAGTCTTTGATTCAGAGAGAAGGGCGGGGTATAAATCTGCAGTCCTCTTCTTCTGCTTCTTCTTCTTCTCCTTCTTCTTCTTCTCTTCTCCTAATTCTATTGGCTGCCGCTTGCTTCGGCCTGCCTGAACTCAAGTCGTTCCATTTCCCGTCTCTCAGGGATGCTGGGCTGTTTGGTTGTCCTTGGCAACGTGATCTCTAAACTGTTGCAACGTCGACTGTGGGAAATCGGGGTGGGGGGGGGAACTCGGATTACAGACAGAGAAATGGGACGGGGCAGCTCTCTTCTTAACAGCCTGCAGTCCTCTTCTTCTGCTTCTCCTTCTCTTCCTCCTTCTCTTTCTCCTTCTCCTTCTCCTTCTCTTCCTCCTTCTCCTTCTCCTTCTCCTTCTCCTTCTCCTTCTCCTTCTCCTTCTCCTTCTCCTTCTTCTCCTTCTCCTTCTCCTTCTCCTTCTCCTCCTTCTCCTTCTCCTTCTCCTTCTCCTTCTCCTTCTTCTCCTTCTCCTTCTCCTTCTCCTTCTCCTTCTCCTTCTCCTTCTTCTCCTTCTCCTTCTCCTTCTCCTTCTCCTTCTCCTTCTCCTTCTCCTTCTCCTTCTCCTTCTTCTTCTTCTTCTTCTTCTTCTTCTTCTTCTTCTTCTTCTTCTTCTTCTTCTTCTTCTTCTTCTTCTTCTTCTTCTTCTTCTTCTTCTTCTTCTTCTTCTTCTTCTTCTTCTTCTTCTTCTTCTTCTTCTTCTTCTTCTTCTTCTTCTTCTTCTTCTTCTTCTTCTCCTCCTCCTCCTCCTCCTCCTTCTCCTTCTTCTATTGGCTGCCGCTTGCTTCGGCCTGCCTGAACTCACATTGTTCCATTTCCCATCTCTCAGTGATGCCAGGCTGTTTGGTTGTCCTTGGCAGCGTGTTCTCTGAACTGTTGCAACGTCGACTGTGGGAAATCGGGGCGGGGGGGACTCGGATTGCAGACAGAGAAATGGGACGGGGCAGCTCTCTTCTTAACAGCCTGCTGTCCTCTTCTTCTGCTTCTCCTTCTCTTCCTTCTTCTCCTTCTCCTCCTCCTCCTCCTCCTCCTCCTCCTCCTCCTCCTCCTCCTCCTCCTCCTTCTTCTTCTTCTTCTTCTTCTTCTTCTTCTTCTTCTTCTTCTTCTTCTTCTTCTTCTTCTTCTTCTTCTTCTTCTTCTTCTTCTTCTTCTTCTTCTCCTCCTCCTTCTCCTTCTCCTTCTCCTTCTCCTTCTTCTATTGGCTGCCGCTTGCTTCGGCCTGCCTGAACTCACATTGTTCCATTTCCCATCTCTCAGTGATGCCAGGCTGTTCGGTTGTCCTTGGCAGCGTGTTCTCTGAACTGTTGCAACGTCGACTGTGGGAAATCGGGGCGGGGGGGACTCGGATTGCAGACAGAGAAATGGGACGGGGCAGCTCTCTTCTTGACAGCCTGGGCTCCACGCTGACGCTGGCATCGGTACCACTTCTAAGCCTCGTGTGGGCTGGCCTATTGCAATGTCACAGTCAAGCCTGAAGAACAGCCGCTCCCCCTGAAGCATCCCGGACACATGGAACTCCCACTTGGTTTCAAGGGGCGAGGCCACCTGATTGATGTGTGGGTGCTTTCTTGCCCCTGCTGGGTTAGGCACAGCTCTGGGCAGAGAACTCCCTTTCCAGCTCATTACACCTGCTGAAGGCCAAAGTGAACACACTCTGATGTATGATTGTTCAGGATCCCCCCTATAACCAGGGGTGGAATTCTAGCAGGAGCTCCTTTGCGTATTAGGCCACACACCCCTGATGTAGCCAATCCTCCAAGAGCTTACAAAAAAGAGCCTTGTCAGCTCTTGGAGGATTGACTGCATAAGGGGTGTGGCCTGATATGCAAAGGAGCTGCTGATAGAATTCCACCCCTGCCTATAACCCATCCTGCAGTCCAGAGGTCCTTAGTGCAGTTCTTCCGTGCACCATAGTGCCCACTGACGCCTGAGAGCCAGTTTGGTGTAGCGGCGAAAAAGCGTGGACTCTAATCTGGGAGAACTTGGTTTGATTCCCCACTCCTCGTCCACATGCAGCTTCTGGCATGACCTTGAGTCAGTCACAAGTTCTCTCAGAGCTGTTCTCTCAAGAGCAGTTCTCTCAGAGCTCCCTCAGCCCCACCTGCCTCACAGGGTGTGTCTGCTGTGGGGAGAGGAAGGGAAGCCACTCTGAGATTCCGCGTGAAGGGCGGGGTATAAACCCAACTCTTCTTCCTCCCCTCCACCACATGTTTTTTATAAAGTGGGCAGGGCTAGGTAAGGCCTTTTTGATTAGCTGTGCAGATTTCTTTGTAACATTTTTATTAAATTAAAGTAAATTAAATTAGGTGGGCTACAACTAGGAAATACATGTCCTTTTGTGATTCACCTAGATTTACAGAAACACCAATTGGCAGAGGACTTTATTACCTTTTATGGTTTTCCAGGCCAAATGGCCAAGCCGCACTGTTTTATCATGTGACCGCAGCCAGTTTGCACTCTTAAACAACAAACTGCATGTATTTCAGCCCTCTGTACCTGATGAAGTGTTCTTAGAGAGCACGCGAAAGCTCACGTTCTGAATAAAACTTGGTTGGTCTTAAAGGTGCCACTTGACTCCTGCTTTGTAACATTTTGTCGCTGCTGACCTCTCCTGCAGCAGCCATTTTGTGACTGGGCCTCTGACTCTCAAAAAGGTTCGGAACCTCCAGCTCCATAGCCACGGGGGGCCCATGGGGACACTGCCCCAGGGGGCCCACCAGGGCACAACCTGTTTTTCTTCTCTCTTTTTTTTTGTCATGGCTGAGCTGGCGAAGAAAAAACCCCCGCAGAAATCGTAGAAAACCCCCCAGCAAGAACTCATTTGCTTATTAGGCCACACCCCCTCAGTCAGTCACTTTTTTATTTTACCTCCTGACATCACCATTGTTTCACACAAGCAGGAATTTGTTTGTATATTAGGCCACACACCCCAAAGGCACCATTGTTTCAAACAGGGTTTTTTTGTAGAAAAAGCCCAGCAGGAACTCGTTTGCATATTAAGCCACGCCCCCTGGTGCCAAGCCGGCCACAACTGTGTTCCTGTGCGCACACTACACACCTTTTAAATGTCTTCCCTCCGTTGGAAATAGTGAAGGATAGGGGCACCTTCTTTTGGAGCTCATAGAATTGGACCCCCTGGTCTAATCCTTTTGAAACTTGGAGGGTATTTTGGGGAGAGGCGCTGAATGTTATGCTGAAACCTCCGGTGCCTCGACCTCAAAAAACAGCTCCCCTCCCAGAGCCCCAGATACCCGTGAATCAATTCTCCATTATACCCTCCATAGGTCGTAATGGAGTGTCCAGCAGACAATCCCGCCCCCCGCTTTCTGATGACCCTGAAGTGGGGGGGGGAGGGCCTCCAAACCGGGGGTCCCCTGCCCCCACCTGGGGATTGGCAACCCTATGTAGCAGTCAGAATGTGGAATTTTGGTGAAGTGCCCCAGGAGCGCTGCGGTTGGCAGGAAATCATATTGCCTAAAAATCCAGTCTGTGGTAAGAGCATGATCATTGAGCTTATTATGAAATCGGCCGCCCTGAGCCTGCTTCGGCGGGGAGGGCGGGATATAAATGCGAAAAATAAATAAATTTCCCCTGCAGAATCTAAGATGTAATCTGGCTAAATACGGGGGTGGTGGGGGGAATATACTGTAGAAGTTTAAACATTTTCCTTTGAACTAACAGCCCATAATGTTTTTGCTTATCTGTCTGCCCATCCAAAGCGTACTTTCAATTTCTCCTTTTGCCAGAAGAATTTGTCAGAAAGGGAAGTGTTTGTATGCAAAGGCTTCAACTGAAAGTAGGCACAAAGCCAAAGAGCCCCGTGGCGCAGAGTGGTAAAGCTGCAGTACTGCAGTCGAAGCTCTCTACTCACGACCTGAGTTCGATCCCGGCGGAAGCTGGGTTCAGGTAGCTGGCTCAAGGTTGACTGGGGAAAGAAATGGCAAACCACCACATAAAAAAGTCTGCCGTGAAAACGTCGTGATGTGACATCACCCCAGAGTCAGAAACCACTCGTACTTGCACAGGGGGCTACCTTTTTAAGTAGCAGTTAACATGTTCTTCAGTTTCCATGAGACGGAAGTTTAAGAGGGGTGCCTTGACTTAAAACTTCCATAAGGGAATTTGTTAGCACCTTAACTCTTCTATTAAACTGATCCCCCTCCCCCGTTCCCTAGAACCAAATATTGTATTGTTGTCTTTAAAAAAAAAAAAAGCCCAGCTTTTCCTAAAGTAGAACTTTGTCGCTTTGTAATACTTAAAGGAGATTTAACTAGTTTACATAGGAACAGCCTTTCCTTTTTAGCTTTGTCTTGGATTAGTAATTCATCCCAGATCTCTGCACCAAGCACAGTTGACAGAAGGATTTAGATTAATTAGTTAATGTTACAAAGACCTTTGAAGATTTAAAGAACAATCTAAGTCCTGAGTATTATTACAAGCAGTTTGTTGTTTGAGTATACAAATCACTTTCTTTGAAGAGCACGCTTTTCCAGCCCGTTGCCCAATTTTTTAACCCGACACACCGCTGATATGTGCTCAGTTCTCTGCTTAGATGCTGGCATGTAATATAGATTATTTAAACGCTTTCTGAAAATATATGTGTACAGATGAGCACAGACCGGACCGTGGGCCTAATTTTTCTATGGGCCAGGGCCCATCTCGCGGTCACCGCTCTGACATGGACCTGCAAATCTTTTATTTGTGGGGCTTGTAAATGAACATATGAACATATGAAGCTGCCTTATACTGAATCAGACACTTGGTCCATCAAAGTCAGTATTGTCTTCTCAGACTGGCAGTGGCTCTCCAGGCTCTCAAGCTGAGGTTTTTCACACCTATTTGCTTGGACCCTTTTTTGGAGATGCCGGGGATTGAACCTGGGACCTTCTGCTTCCCAAGCAGATGCTCTACCACTGAGCTGTGTGGTGTGCGAGTGAAACCTGAGTGGTGACTTGACCCACTCAGAAATAGGTGAAGTCGCTGCTTGGCCTTTACTCACACACCGCACCATGTGGCTATGCAAAAGCCATTTAAGGGGAACACGACCTGGTCCATTAAACACGGAGGTTTGTGGGGTCGTTGAGGATCACCAGGGCCCTTTTTCTAGCAGGAACTCCTTTGCATATTAGTCCTCACACCCCTGATGTAGCCAATCCTCCAAGAGCTTAGAGGGCTCTTAGTACAGGGCCTACTGTAAGCTCCAGGAAGATTGGCTACATCAGGGGGGCGTGGCCTAATATGCAGAGGAGCTCCTGCTAGATAAAGATCTCTGAGGATAACCATTTTGAGGATAGTTATCCTCAGAATGATTTGGGGGTTATTCAGGATAACTTACCGATGTCATTGAGGATTACTATTTCGTAATCCACTAAGGTTGATTTATCGGGTAGCCGCTCTGAGTGACAGATTGGGGTCTTGGTTCCCTATTGATTTATTTGTGTTTCCTTTATTAAAACAATCATATCCTGCCGTTCTCACCCTAAATAGTGACTCAAGGCAGCTTGCATAACAAGCCGCAGTTAATATCAAAACATGAAGATCAGGCCGCCAACTCGACACCAGGATGGCCTCAGTAACTGCCCCTCCCCTTGTCCTTCACAGGCAAAGCACGCCGTCTGGCCGAAAATTCATCCAAAGTCGTGTCTAAAAAGCAGGGTCTAGAACACGGGTGTCAAACATGCAGCCCGAGAGACGAATCAGGCCCTGGGAGGGCTCCTGTCAGGCCCCTGAGCAACTGGCTGTTGCCTGCTTCCTCCTCCCTCTCTCTTGCTTCCTTCTGCATCTCAGCTTGGTTTGCCAGGCTTGCTCAATCGCACAGGAACTACAGAGCAAAGCCTTTATTTTCTCCATTGGCTGAGTCTCCTCCCTTGGGGAGGAAGGGGGAGTCTCCTCCCTTGGGGAGGAAGGTTTTTCCAGACTCTCTCAATCACACAGCAGAGCTACTGAGTCAAGCCTCTTTCCCTTCTGTTAGTTGAGGCTCCTCCCTCCCCCCCCCCCCCTCCAGTCCCCTGGGGAAGGAAGGAAAGAGGCAGTGCTTCCTTTGCCCAGTTCCCTGGATCCCATGGGAGAAATACAAAGAAAGCACCTTTAAGACCAACGAGTGCTAATGTTTTAAGCATGTTTTTAAGTTTTTCAAAAAAAATATCGGTTTGTCTGTGTCCTTTATAAAGTTTATATCTCTGCTCCCTAATCTTAAACAGGTACACAGATGGCCTGGCCCAACCTGACGTGGCCCGGCCCAACAAGGTCTCATTTCTGTCAGATCTGGCCCGCATAACAAATGAGTTCGAATCCCTGGTTTAGGATTTCCTGTGAACTTGGGCGTACGTACGAGCCCTCCTCTGGCAAACCGTTTCTGGATCTGCTGTTGAAGAGGAGGGTCATCCAAGCAATCGTAGACAAATAACGCTTAAGAGCAGGCCTCGTTTTGGGCTGGAGCTCACAGGAACGGAGCTCTGGAACCTCGAAATTTTATTGTGCTCTTTCTTTCTTAACCCTCCCCCCCTCAAGAAATACTTGCTTCCGGGCTCCATTGTTCAAACCGCCTGTGAGAATTCTGCTGAACTCTTAAGATTTGACAAACTTTCTAATATTTCCCCCCAACACACAAAAATATGGAAAAATAACCAAAACAGATAAAGCAGACAGATGGAAACCTTCCTCATGCCACTGTGGCCAAATAAGAGGAAGTCATTTTAAAAGTTTGATGGGAGTAAGGTTTTATTAAGGCAACTATAATTCAAGAAGCATTTGAAGGTAGATGCTGAGGTGATATAATTGAGTACACCTTCCACGGATGTCAGGGGTGTGCGGCGTATGCAAATGAGCTGTGCTAATGAGCTCCGGCACCTCTTTTTCTACAAAATGACCCCTGCTTAAGAAGAAGACTACAGATTTATACCCCGCTTTTCTCTCTGATTCATAGTCTTAGAGCAGCTTACAATCTCACATACCTTCCTCCCTCACAACAGACATCCTGTAAGGTGGCTGGGGCTGAGAGGACTCTCACAGCAGCTGCCCTTTCAAGGACCACTCCTACGAGAGCTGTGGCTGATCCAAGGCCATTCCAGCAGCTGCAAGTGGAGGGGTTGGGGAATCAAACCTGGTTCTCCCAGATAAGAGTCCACGCACTTAACCACTACACCAAACTGGCTCTCAGTGCCTTGTAGTAATCCATCGTCGGGATTACAGAAGGGTTACAGGTTATAACTTTTTTTTTTTTAATATTGCTTTCTATAGAGCCCAACGTCAAGATGGCGTCATCTTCAAAACAGGAAGGATCGTTCTATGGCGATGACGACGATGAATATAACCCCTTTAAAGATGAGGAATATGTGAATCCTTTTGATGAGCCGGACCCTGAACCTGAGACTCTAGCGCCCGCCAAGGACTTCCCTCCCCAGCCTGCAAAAAGAAAAAATATACGTCCTGTGGACATGAGCAAATACCTCTATGCCGACACAACAAAAACAGACGATGAAGAATTAGATGAGTAAGTATATAACTTTTCTTCTTTGAAGCAATCTTTGGGCATTATCCGGGATCTTAGCACCTTGCCTCAGGGCATGAATTATTCAAACCTGGTTATTGTGGTATGAATTGCAAGAGGGAGTTGTTTCAGCGACAAAATATTAACAAAT
Organism: Heteronotia binoei; assembly: GCF_032191835.1. NCBI lineage: Eukaryota > Metazoa > Chordata > Lepidosauria > Squamata > Gekkonidae > Heteronotia > Heteronotia binoei. Next base: position 7,320,530 of record NC_083223.1, read on the forward strand.
TTAATTTGATCACATAAGTTATTGCTGTTTACGGTACAGCTTGATCACATAAAAATTGCTTTTTACGGTACAGCTTGATCACATAAGTTATTGCTGTTTACGGTACAGCTGCAGGATCTGAATCACTGGTTTTCATATTAGAGAGTGCACATGAAAAAAGGGATATAAACTGGAACTCATCCTAATTCAGGTGCCCTACGGCCCCAGTAACTTCACTTGATTGATGCCACTTGATTGGTGGCATCACATAGCTATAAGCAGGGGTGGAATTCTAGCAGGAGCTCCTTTGCATCTTAGGCCACACACCCCTGATGTAGCTAATCCTCCAAGAGTTTACAAAAAAGAGCCTTGTAAGCTTTTGGAGGCGTGGCTACATCAGGCGTGTGTGGCCTAATGTGCAAAGGAGCCCCTGCTAAAAGATGAAGAAGAAGATATTGGATTTATATCCCGCCCTCCACTCCGAAGAGTCTCAGAGCGGCTCACAATCTCCTTTACCTTCCTCCCCCACAACAAACACCCTGTGAAGTGGGTGGGGCTGGAGAGGGCTCTCACAGCAGCTGCCCTTTCAAGGACAACCTCTGCCAGAGCTATGGCTGACCCAAGGCCATGCTAGCAGGTGCAAGTGGAGGAGTGGGGAATCAAACCTGGTTCTCCCAGATAAGAGTCCGCACACTTAACCACTACACCAAACATGCTCTCCATACTAGAATTCCAACCCTGACTATAAGTAAAGGAAGGTGGCTGAAGGAGTATTGAGGAGGAAAAAGTATAGGATTCAGGGTAATAGGAACAAATGGTGAAAGGGGCAGAAAGCATAATCAATGGTGGAGGATTCAGAATGGAAAGGATCACAATGCAAAGTATAGGGGAGTATTCTGAAATATTTTTGCAGTAACAGGATAAAAAGAGGGGCCTTCCTTCAAAATCATCACTGGCTTAAAAAGAAAGGATTAATTATTCAGTTATACTAGGTAGTTAAAAATTGTAAAACAGTCCAATAGGGTTGGGCATGAACAGGTTCACGAATCATAATTCAACCCAAACCTGGGCCAGCTCAGAGTTTGCGAATTTGCTGTGGGAACTGTGGGAAGGTGCCTTCCCTGAACATTTCCTGGATTTGCGGCTGATTTAGCTGTTCAGGGCCAGCAGTTTCAACCAGACAGCCGAGCAGTATGGGATCCACCGGCAACCATTTAACCTGTTGGTTTTGCTCCCCACTATGTAGTGAGGGGAGCGAAACTGAGGGGTTTAATAGCTCGCAGCCATTTAAACCTAATAGCAGAGCTGCTGGTCAGCTCTTAGGTTTAAATGGCTGTCAGCCATTAAACCCATCAGGGGTAGCCTCAGTTTTGCTCTCTCCTCCCCTCTTCAAAGGGATGTGAGCCATTAAACCCCTCAGTTTCACTACCCCCCCCCCCTTCAAAGCAGGGAGAAGCAAAACCAATGGGTTAAATGGCTGGCAGTTATTTAACCCTTCCTGGTTAAATAGGGTTTAAATCTTCCTGGGCATTTCCACTCCCCTTTCTCCCTGCCCCGATGAGCCACAGCTGGGAGAAACGGGGGACTGAACTCACCAGCTTGGTTCAGGTGGGGCCTTTTGGGGTTGCCTGGGTTTGTAGGCCATCCTGAACCCCAAACCAAACTTATTTTTTGGGTTCATACCCTTCTCTACAGTTCAGTACAAATACATTAATGAGGCAGATGTATGCAATCATAGAATCATAGAGTTGGAAGGGACCTCCAGGATCACGTAGTCCAACCCCCTGCACAATGCAGGAAACTCACAAACACCTCTCCGTAAATTCACAGGATCTTCATTGCTGTCAGATGGCCATCTAGCCTCTGTTTAAAAATCTGTTTAAAGGAAGGAGAGCCCACCACCTCCCGAGGAAGCCTGTTCCACTGAGGAATCACTCTAGCGGTCAGGAAGTTCTTTCTAATGTTGAGTCAGAAACTCTTTTGATTTAATTTCAACCCGTTGGTTGGTCCTACCTTCCGGGGCCACAGAAAACATTTCCACACCATCCTCTATATGACAGCCCTTCAAGTACTTGAAGATGGTGATCCTATCACCTCTCAGCCGCCTCCTCTCCAGGCTAAACATGCCCAGCTCCTTCAACCTTTCCTCATAGGACTTGGCCTCCAGACCCCTCACCATCTTCGTCGCCCTCCTCTGGACCCGTTCCAGCTTGTCTAGATCCTTCTTAAAAGGTGGTGCCCAAAACTGAACACAAGACTCCAGGTGATGTCTTACCAGAGCGTGATAAAAATGCATGATAAAACTATCCTGAAAAACGATGCAAGGAAGTAGGCCAAAACCTACTAATAGGATTCATAAAACTTCTTCCCGGTGCTTTCCTCAATGCAACTGCTTGGCATTTTCCTCCTGGGTAGGAACTGGCTCGCATGTCTGCCCACTGTGTAAGATGACTCTGTGGGTCAGGAAAAGGGGAAGGATCCGGCCAGGGCTGTCGCCATGACATTGCCAGTTAGGTGGAATTTGGGCACTCTGGATTCCTCTGGGTATGGGGCGGAGTAGAGCAATAAGACATGCCTCCCATTGGATTAATCGGCAATGCCTATCCCCCTGAACACCAAATAACGATTTTACAGCAGTATGGGAAGAGAAACACTTTGCAGGGACAATGACTTCAAAAATCAGGGCTCTTCTAGCAGGAGCTCCTCTGCATATTACGCCACGCCCCCCTCATGTAGCCAGTCCTCCTTAGAGGGCTCTTAGCACAGGGCTTACTGCAAGCTCCAGGAGTATTGGCTACATCAGGGGGGCGTGGCCTAATATGCAAAGGAGCTTCTGCTAGAATTCCATCCCTGGGCCACACAACCCTGATGTAGCCAATCCCCCAAGAGCTTAGAGGGCTCTTAGTACAGGGCCTACTGGAAGCTCCAGGAGGATTGGCTGCATCACGGGGGCGTGGCCTAATATGCAAAAGAGCTTCTCCTAGAAAAAGAGCCCTGTCAAAAATTAATTTCCTTTTCTCCTCCAGATGCTACCTGACATGTTAATACCTTTATTCTACCTTTGCCTGGTATGTTTTCAGGGCCAGTGTTCCCTCTCAGCTGAGTTGGCATGAGCTAGCTCACAGGGTTTTATCCTCCAGCTCACACCTTTTTTGTCTTAGCTCAGGAAGGATGACCCCAGTGCGCAATAATTTATGCAGTAGCTCACAACTTTCATGCCAGTCGTTCACAAAGTAGAATTTTTGCTCGCAAGACTTTGCAGCTTAGAGGGAACATTGTGCAGTGCTAGTAGAAATAGACCCTTTAATCCCCCCTCCCGATGGTTATTTAGGAACAAAGAATACAACGTTATATAAGGCAAAGTTGTGTATATCCAAGTCTCCCAGATAGATTGTTTAATAGAATATATATCCCCAGTTTTAAAAATACCTTCACTGCTCCTAGTTTGCTCCCCAGGGACAACTGACCGATAAATCTCTAAGCAGCTTGGGGCTTAGGTATCACAAAGGTCATCAGCTTCTCTAGGAATCTGTGCACCAATTAAAACCACCTTCTGAAGCCTTTCTCTGGGTGCCTGCACCTTCAGGGATTAGATGGATGGCTTCCAGAGAAAGGGCAGCTTTGGTGGAGGCAGAATTCCCTGGTGCTGTCTTTTTTTTAACCCAAGGGTGGCCAAACTCATTTAACGTAAGAGCCACATAGAATAAATGGCAGGTGTTTAAGAGCTGCAAGACGTGAATGTGAGGGGGAGAAAGTGACAGAGAAAGAGAAAGAAAGTTGGAAAGGAAGTTTGAAAGGAAAGAAGGAAGGAAGGAAAGATGGAAAGAAAGAAAGATGGAAAGCAAGTTGGAAGGAAGGAAAGATGGAAAGCAAATTGGAAAGCAAGTTGGAAGGAAGGAAGGAAAGATGGAGAGCAAGTTGGAAGGAAGGAAGGAAAGATGGAAAGAAAGAAAGATGGAAAGAAAGAAAGAAAGAAAGAAAGAAAGAAAGAAAGAAAGAAAGAAAGAAAGAAAGAAAGATGGAAAGAAAGAAAGAAAGACAGAAAGAAAGACAGAAAGAAAGACAGAAAGATGTAAAGCATATTGGAAAGCAAGTTGGAAGGAAGGAAGGAAAGATGGAAAGCAAGAAGGAAGGAAGGAAGGAAAGCAAATTGGAAAGCAAGTTGGAAGGAAGGAAAGGAAGGAGGGGAGGAAAGATGGAAAGCAAGAAGGAAGGAAGGAAAGATGGAAAAGCAAGTTGGAAAGCAAGAAGAAAGGAAGGAAAGAAAGAAATAGAGAAAGAGAGAGCGAGAAAGAAATTTTAAATTTAAATGCATTTTCCAAGGGCCCCAAGTTGGCTGGCTAGGCTTTTAAAAGTGGTTTAAAGAGAGAAGTGCCTTCTCCAAGCTGGCCAGCAGGGCAGTGAGAGCTCCAAGAGGCACACGATGTGTGTGAAAGGGCCGCATCCGGCCCCCGAGCTGCAGTTTGACCACCCCTGTTTTAACCCATATTTACCCATACTCTCAACCAGCGGTCATTTTGTAGAAAAACAGGTGGCGGAGCTCATCTAGGGATTGTTATGCAGCTGCACCTGCTATTCAATGGACGAGGAGGCAGAACTCTCAGGAGGAGGAGGCGGAGCTGTCTGAAAGGTTCAGGAGCTGTGTTCCTGTGAGCTCCCACGGAATCCGAGGCCTGCTTTCAACTATCTACCCATTCTTTTAACAGAGTCTAATTTTGACTTGGTTGGTTGTTTGAGCTTTAAAGCTTTGGTGTCGTTTTATATATTTATATTGTAGTTAAAGTCAGCCACCTTGAATGCGATCGTGATGGAAACGCAGGATAAAATAATAATAATAAAATGCCTTAAAGAACATACAGCACTATGTAGGATTTTGAGAGAATGAAATTGGTCTTCTATCAGATATCCGGGATCATGGATGGATAAATAGAAAAGCTGGGGAGCTTTTAAAAAAAAATTGTTAAAAACAGGGCTTCTTTTGTATCAGGGACTTCTTTGCATATTAGGCCACACCCTTCTTATGGAGCTAATCCTCCAAGAACCTCTTAGAGGGCTCTTAGTACAGGGCCTACTGTAAGCTCTGGAGGATTAGCTACATCGGGGGTGTGGCCTAATATGCAAAGGAGTTCCCACAAAAAAAAAGAAAGAATCCTAATTAAAAACTACACTGCTAAATCATGAATAATTTCTCCAAATTTTGATCATCAGTTGTTTGAAAAGGATTTATAATCAGAATTTACCACTGAGCTTCAGGCCTTCCATTTTTAATGTGTTTGTTTCCTTATAAATAATAGATTTATCGCAATGTTGATGGCTGCTTATATGCATGAAGGTGGTTGAATAGTCTTAACGAAGTGATTGCTTCATTACTGGGAAATACACTAACACAGAACCGATCTAACCTAAGATAAGATTCCCCAAATCCTGGGCGCTTTCGGAACGTTCGGAACAGGTAGTGGACTCCGCAACAAAATGGCTGCCATGACGGTTAGGACCAGTCACAGGAGATTCCAGGCCAAGCGTTCCCGTATCATGATTGCTTCTGTTTCCGAATGGGTGCTCTCTGAAGACACAAAGATAGTGCCTTCTGGGCTTTTCAGAAGCTCCACTGAAGGAAAGCCTGGCTCTTTGCTTTAGAGAAGCAAGAAGGCACCAGGAAATGTATCAGCAGGCTCCATGTCATGGACAGTCAGCATCCAGACTTCATACGTGCAGCCTAGTCAAGAACCAGTGTGGTATAGCGGTTAAGAGCAGCAGTCTCTAATCTGGAGAACCAAGTTTGAATCCGCACTCCATGTGAAGTCTTCTGGGTGACCTCGGGCCAGACGTAGTTCTCTCCGTTCTCTGTGCTTGTCGTGGGGAGAGGAAGGGAAAGGGGATTATAAGCTGCTCTGAGACTTCGTAGAGTAGAGAAAAGTGAGGTGTATAAATTTCTCCTCTTATGATGCAGATCATGGCTGTAGAGTTAACAAGCAAGAGTCAACTTGCACCTTTAAGACCAACGAAGTTTTATTCAGAATGAAAGCTTTCGTGCGCTAGAAACACAACTTCCTCATGCAATAGGATGGGATGGCAAACAGTCCTAAATATAGAGAAAGTGGGTCTTAAGTGTTTTATTGCTTCAGATCAACACAGCTGCCCACTCGGATCTATCCCCCTGCACAGTTGTTAGTATAAAAATTTTGAACTTGAGGAGGCTGCTTGCGTTGTGATCAGAGTAAGAAGGAATTGCACAGTAGTGAGAACAGTTTAGGATAATACAGTCTAGCACAGGGGTGGCCAAACTTGCTTTAACGTAAGAGCCACACAGAACAAACGTCAGATGTTTGAGAGCCGCAAAAGATGAATGTCAGCTGTTTGAGGGAGGGATGAGGGAAAGGACATGTCATGGACAGTGCAGCCTAGTCAAGAACCAGTGTGGTATAGCGGTTAGATGGGGGAGGGAGGGGGAGGAGAGGTGGAAAGGAAGCAACTTTAAATTTAAATGCATTCTCCAAGCTGGCCAACGAGGGCGGTGGGGGCTGCAAGAGCCATACAGTATGTGACATGTGGCTCTTGACCCCTGGTCTAGCATTTAAAAACCTGTCACTTTCCATAGTTGCTGTTTTTATATGCTATCAAGTATGAGACTTTTTCACGAAGTAACTGTATTACCTGTGTCAGTTACATAGCAGCACTTTTTCCATATAAACTTTGTTTTTCTTGCCAAGGCATTAATCCGGTTTGTTATGTCTTATAGCTTTAATCGATCCATTTTAATAATTCATCATAAATGCCATATGATTGCTATTATCTTTATGTTCGGAGTTCTGATAAGCTGTAACAAAGCGTGATAGAGCCCTGTGGTAAAGCTGCAGTACTGCAGTCAAAGCCCTCTGTTCACGACCTGAGTTCGATTCCAGCGGAAGCTGGTTCAGGTAGCCGGCTCGAGGTTGCCTCATCCTTCCAAGGTTAGTAAAATGAGTCCCCAGCTTGCTGGGGGGAAAGTGTAGATGACTGGAGAAGGCAATAGCAAACCACCCCATAAAAAGTCTGCCGTGAAAACGTTGTGAAAGCAACGTCACCCCAGAGTCGAAAACGACTGGTGCTTGCACAGGGGACTACCTTTACCTTTTTAACAAAGCGTGGGGGAATCCTGTTGTTCTTCCCTCATCACTTACTTACAAATGGAGATCCTAGGAAGGTTCAGGGGTTTGGTGTCTGTTTTTGTTTCCTTTTGTGGACATAGCGTTTGGTCACGTTCTCATGTCGAGAGCAAACGGAGCTATTTGGGGGTGCGGCTTCCCCACCAGCCTGTTACGTGCTGGCAGGTTGGAGGGCCTGAAATTGGGGGAAAACACCACCCCCCAGTAGGAGGCTGGGAGCTCTACATAAAGGTATTCCTGGTATAATGTCTCGGCACCCTTTGTCTCACGCACAGAGTGCATACCACCCTCCACAACCTCTCCCACAGGTTCAGGGTTACAGGTAGGTCAGGTTGTCACACGTCTACCCAGCCCCATTTAATAATTGCCCCATGCTGTTGGTGTTGGGGACTCAAACACTGTTTCATTCACCTACTGCAACTAGTTGTCCGTATCTTGAAATATATAGATCTTAGGTTCAGCGTTCCCTCTAAGCCGAGTTAGCATGAGCTAGCTCACAGATTTTTAGCCTCCCGCTCACATATTTTTGTCTTAGCTCAGGAAGGATGACCCCAGAGCACAATAATTTATGCAGTAGCAACTTTAATTCCGGTAGCTCACAACTTTAATACCAAGCAGAATATTGGCTCACTAGACTCTGCAGCTCAAAGGGAATATTGCTTAGGTTGTGGGTGGCAGGTTCTTTTCCTGAGACAGCCAGTACACAGGGTTTAAGAAACAAGGAGTCATTTTTTATTTATGGTTTGAACAGGTTATAATTTTTTTTTCAATTGAACTTTTGAACCGATCCCCTTTTTCAGCATTTTGAGATCCCCTTGTTACAAACTGATAATTTTCAGTCAACGTTAAGCTGCCTTTTTTTACCACAGCTTCTCTTCTCTCAGCCAGATGCACTCTCAACTCCCTAACTATTGTCTTCGATTCCTTTAACTGCTGTTTTCCAATGGTCTCTCTCACTAATATTCTCTCCGCTCCCATTGGTCACTCACAGAAGAAGAGGAACATAACCAGTTCATCACAAATGTGGAAAACGTTGTGGAGGGGGTGGGGAATCAAATTTCAGATGGCATGGGTTCATGTCAGGGGGGATTCTTCTCATGCTAGGCAAGTGGAGAAAACAGGATTCAGACTATATACCAGTTCTGGCCATAGAATCATAGATTTGGAAGGGACCTCCAGGGTCATCTAATCCAACCCCCTGCACAATGCAGGAAACCTACAAATACCTACCCCAAATTCACAGGATCTTCATTGCTGTCAGATGGCCATCTAGCCTCTGTTTCAAAACCTCCGAGGAAGGAGAGCCCACCACCTCCCGAGGAAGCCTGTTTCACTGAGAAAGCGCTCTAATGGTCAGGAAGTTCTTCCTAATGTTGAGTCAGAAACTCTTTTGATTTAATTTCAACACATTGGTTCTGGTTCTACCTTCCGGGGCCACAGAAAACAATTCCACACCATCCTCAATACGACAGCCCTTCAAGTACTTGAAGATGGTGATCATATCACCTCTCAGCCGCCTCCTCTCCTGGCTAAACATGCCCAGCTCCTTCAGCCTTTCCTCATAGTACTTGGTCTCCAGACTCCTCACCATCTTCGTCGCCCTTTTCTGGACCCGTTCCAGCTTGTCTATACCCTTCTTAAAAGGTGGTGCCCAAAACTGAACACAATACTCCAGGTGAGGTCTTACCAGAGCAGAGTAAAGCGATACTATCACATCACGTGGTCTGGACACTATGCTTCTCTTGATACAGCCCCAAATTGTATTTGCCTTTTTAGCCGCCGCATCACACTGTTGACTCAGCATCAGGGGCGGATTGGTCATTGAATCCGTAGGGATTTCCTGGTGGGCCGCAGGCAGCAAGGAGCAAACAGAGCCAAGCTCCAGCCACTCTGCTAATGCCTCGGGGGCTACGGGATTCATCAGCAGTGACGACTAGTGCAGTCCCACTGGCTGCCTTCACTGGTTTCCAGCAAAGGGAGGGGGCAGTGCTCATCGTTGGTCTGTGATTCCAGTGACCTTGCAGTGGTGACGTGTCACGTTGCAAGTGCCAGCTTGTCCGTTGCCAATTCGGCCCCTGATAAAGTGGGCCCCCTTAAACTTTAGACCAGGGGTCCTCAAACTACGCCCCGCGGGCCAGATGCGGCCCGCTGAGGACGTTTATGCGGCCCGCCGGGTTATGGCAAAATCAGACCGGAAGTGATGTTCGACCTAAACTTGAGTTAGCAACGCACACTTCCGGCACTGGGCTGAGGCGGCGGAGACAGAGTGTGAGGTGATACCGAGGTGAGGTGAGTTCCCAGGCCGGGTGTGTGGTGTGGGGAAGGGAGAGAGATGCAGAAGACGGAGAACTGACGGCCCGCGGCCTTGTACAGTAACGGCAGTCCGGCCCTCCAACAGTCTGAGGGACAGTGAACTGGCCCCCTATTTAAAAAGTTTGAGGACCCCTGCTTTAGACAATATGTTTAGAATGTTAATGTCCTTTTAGTAGCTTGAAAATATAATAGAAGTTCCAGTATTATTACTGTCAAGCGACTAAAATTTACATCGTATTTAGGGTTGCCAGCCTCCAGATGGGGCCTGGGGATCTCCCGCTTTTACAGCTGACCTCCAACTGGCAGAGAGATCAGCTCCTCTGGAGAAAATGCAATCTGTATTTACATTTAATATCTACTGCATGCTGCCAGTAAAATGTACAATACGTGTACAACTGTAATCACTAATACACCCACGCACACGTTTATTCCGCAAAAGTTTTAATTGTACCTTTTTTTCCCATTTACGTATTTTTTTGAAAATTTTATATTTTTTCTTATAAAAATTAAACGATAATATTATAGTTGTGGGTGGGCCCCCTTTGTTTCCCGGCAACCAATATTTTTAGACCCCGTCCGCCACCGTCAAGGTCCACTCAGGTTGGTTTACCTCAGGGCCATGATGGGTCGGATCCTTTGTAGAATGTGGAGGAATGCTGTGATAGATTAGATTATCTAACACCGTCTGTAAGGCAAATGCAAGAATCTTGTGGGAATAGTTTTTTTTTCTTTTCTCTCAGTGTCCCCGGATGGTATGTTCTGAACCTGAATCATTATAAGGAGTTCACAGTTCCATCCTAAGCTGGGTGTAACGGAGTAACACCCATCTTAGGATAACGCAGTTATTTGTTTAGGCATCCGGGATGTATACAACTGCCTAATCGCCTTTTAGAGCCTTGTGAAGCTCCCGACTTCAATGAAAATGTTGATTCGTTTCATAGGAAATGAGCGTACTTTTTGAATATTGTGTATTTATTTGTCGAAGACTGAAAAAATCTTTCTAAAGGAGGCCAAGAAGCACTCGTTGGCTGTCATTCATTGTGTAACATAAGCATTTCTTTCACATTTTTTTTTCTCTCTCCTCTTGTGCCTGTTCTCTAAACTAAGCGATTCTTTTATCTTTTTAATCTCTCTTCACAGAAGTCTCTCCATGTCTCTTACCATTTTCATCATCCGTCTCTGGATCATCTTAGTTTTACTGCTCTATGTCTGTTTTAAGATGGGGTAGCCACAGCCCCTGCACGAGATGAGGGAAACCCCTTTGGTTGACACGATGCCGATGTAATTCCATCCGCGCCACTTTCCATTTCAGTCACTGTGCATGCGCTCGTTTTGCTCGCCTAGGTTTCCGGGGGTAAATAGAGGCATTTAAAGGATGTTGCATGAAAAATGTAAGCGTTCTGAAAGGTGTTTTCTGTGATCACACACTGTTGTAAGCTGCCCTGAGCCCCCTTGCGGGATAGGGCGGGATATAAATCAAAAAATTAAATTGAAATTAAATTAAATATATTAAAGACTGTCACCCTGATCTTTTAACACATTAGATCTGTGCGCATCCCATTGGTTAGTGCATTTGTGTACTCTAGGGTTGCCAAGTCCGATTCAAGAAATATCTGGGGACTTTGGGGGGTGGGGCCAGGAGACTTTGGGGGTGGAGCCAGGAGCAAGGATGTGACAAGCATAGTTGAACTCCAAAGGGAGTTCTGGCCATTACATTTAAAGGGACCGCACACCTTTTGAATGCCTTCCCTCCATGGGAAATAATGAAAGGTAGGAGCACCAGCTTTTGGGGCTCATAGAATTGGACCCTCTGGCCCAATCTTTTTAAAACTTGGAGGGCATTTTGGGGAGAGGCACTGGATGTTATACTGAAAGTTTGGTGCCTCTATCTCAAAAACCAGCTCCTCCAGAGCCCTGGATACCCACGGATCCATGATACCCTATGAGAATCAGTCTTCATAGAGAATAATGGAGTACCCAGCAGTCAATTCCCCCCACACCCGGCTTTCTGATGACCCTGAAGTGGGGGGAGGGCCTCCAAACCACGGGATCCCTTGCCCCCAACTGGGGTTTAGTACAACATACAAAGAGTATCACGGCAGAAAGGAACAAGGAAACAAAAAGCAAAAAGCCCCACGTGAAACCAGCTTCTATATCAAATTACATAAACAAGAAAAACCATTCATATACACATAATTGTATTTAACCCACATATATTACTTTCATCAAAACAACCATAATACTTAGTCCTTAGAACAAAAGGAAGCATTTACACCAAGAGTTCTTTTCCTTTTATATGGTAAAATTATCTAGCTTTTCCATGTAACCTTGGTGTGATCTTCCAAATGATGAATGTCTCTCAATGGATGCAGCCAAATAATTCAATTTTCGAAGAGGAAAGGGACAAGGTTGTACTAATACCCTTGTTTCGCAAAACGCTTTTTCAAGCTATAAAAGACCTCTTAGCAGAGAACTTCTTCAAGCTGCAATACAGCTCTTGGTAGAGAGCTTATTCAAGCTGGAATAGACATCTTAACAGAGAGCTTCTTCAAGCTGCAATAAACCTCTTAGCAAATCCTTAAAGCAAAGGCAGTCATAGCCCAAATGTTTTCTAACTGAACACCCAAAGTTTTATTCAGGGTGTAAGCTTTCATGTGCGTGCGCACTTCCTCAGACAGCCAGTATCATAACGCCCCTGTACAAATCGATGGTGCAGCCTCGTTTGGAGTACTGTGTACAATTGTGATCACCACACCTCAAAAAAGATACTATAGCACTGGAAAAAGTCCAGAAAAGGGCAACTGGAATGATTGAAGGGTTGAAACACCTTCACTATGAAGAAAGGTTGAAACGCTTAGGGCTCTTTAGCTTGGAGAAACATTGTCTGAAGGGTGACATGATAGAGGTGTACAGGATTATGCACGGGATAGAGAAGGTAGAGAAAGAAGTACTTCTCTCCCTTTCTCACAATATAAGAACTTGTGGTTACTCAGTTAAATTGCTGAGCAGTCAGGTTCTAACTTGGGTTAGAACAGATAAGGGAAATACTTCTTCACCCAAAGGAAATTCACTGCCACAGGAGGTGGCGGCGGCTACATGCATAGATAGCTTCAAGAGGGGATTGGATAAACATATAGAGCAGACGTCCATCAGTGGCTATTAGCCACAATGTATAGATGGAACTCTCTGTCTGGGGCAGTGACTCTCTGTGTTCTTGGTGCTGGGGGGACCAACAGTGGGACGGCGTCTAGTGTCCTGGCCCCACTGGTGGACCTCCTGATGGCACCTGGATTTTGGCCACTGTGTGACACACAGAGTGTTGGACTCGATGGACCACTGGCCTGATCCAACATTGCCTCTCTTACGTTCTTAAATAGAAAAATGGAAAAACAGAATAGAAACAATCCTACATATAGAAGATTAAAAGATCATGAACATATGGCCTAACAGGTGATAGCAGTATACCTAAGCTTGTTATCTTCTAATCTGTTAAAAATATCCTCGTTATTCTGTATGCTTATTTAGTGCCCACCTGCTACTTGTAAGTTTGTTTCCATTCTGTTTTCCCGTTTTTCGGTTTCCATTCCATTCTGCCTTACGAAATGTGCATGCACGCAAAAGCACACATCCTGAATAATACTTTATTGGTCTCAAAGGTGCCACTGGACTTCTGTTCTGAATTAGGGAGCTTTGCTGCTTCCCGTGACCATATCCTACTCAGCTTCCACTTTCTAAGTTTCCCTTCCCTCTCATCCCACAGTTCCTTCTTTCCCCGAATCCCTTTGTCAGATTTCCATCCAAGATGGTTGACCTTGCACTCCCACCCAGAAACTGTTTGTGAACATTCTTTTGTTCAGGGCTTTTTTGGTAGAAGAAGCCCAGCAGGAACTCATTTTGCATATTAAGCCACACCCCCTGATCACCATTGTTTCACACAGGGCTTTTTGGTAGGAAAAGCCCAGCAGGAACTCATTTGCATATTGAGCCACACCCCCTGATGTCATCATTGTTTCGCACAGGGCTTTTTGATAGGGAAAGCCCAGCAGGAACTCATTTGCATATTGAGCCACACCCCCTGATGTCACCATTGTTTCACACAGGGCTTTTTGGTAGGAAAAGCCCAGCAGGAACTCATTTGCATATTGAGCCACACCCCCTGATGTCATCATTGTGTCACGCAGGGCTTTTTGGTAGGGGAAGCCCAGCAGGAACTCATTTGCATATTAAGCTACACTCCCTTATGTCGCCATTGTTTCACACAGGGCTTTTTGGTAGGAAAAGCCCAGCAGGAACTCATTTGCATATTGAGCCACACCCCCTGATGTCACCATTGTTTCACGCAGGGCTTTTTGGTAGGAGAAGCCCAGCAGGAACTCATTTGCATATTAAGCCACACCCCCTGATGTCGCCATTGTTTCACACAGGGCTTTTGGGTAGAAAAGGCCCAGCAGGAACTCATTTGCATATTAAGCCACGCCCCCTGATGTCACCATTGTTTCACACAGGGCTTTTTGGTAGAAAAAGCCCAGCAGGAACTCATTTGCATATTAAGCCACACCCCCTGATGTCGCCATTGTTTCGCACAGGGCTTTTTGGTAGGAAAAAACCAGCAGGGACTCATCCTATGCAGTATGTTTGATTATTCCATGATATCATGGCCATCGAGCCAGTGGCTGGTAAGAGCTTCATAGCTGTTAAGGCATCTTTTAGTGGATTACATTATAGATCAGGAAGAGAGGCAATTTGCTAAGGATTAAGGATTGTTTCTAAGGATTAATAATACCAGTACTTTCTCTGGGAAGTTAGTTGTAACGTTTCGGCTGTTAAGCGTTTTGCCCTTGCAATGGCTCTTCGATAGAGACTGAGGAAGTGCACCATCAGAGAGGGGAAAGCCCTGATTTATAGCTCGGGCACATAACTCTTAAATGAGAATCTTTTATCTCACTTTAATGAGAACCTTTTTGCACCGAAAAGCTATTGCACCAAATGAGAGCCGTAGAGCAGTGGGGAAGGATGTATGTAAGATAAATTAAATGGCCGGCTGGCTTTTCTACAGCTGGGTGGACAGGTCACCTTTGCTTGGAACTCCTCCATTTTGTGTATGTGAAGCGCCATCAGTGAGGCACTCATGAGGTTTTCAAGGCAAGTGACATTCAGGGGTGGTTTGCCATTGCCCAGCCCTGGCTAGGAACTCTGGACTTCCGCGGTGGTGTCCAGGGGTGGAATTCTAACAGGAGCTCCTTTGCATATTAGGCCACACACCCTTGATGTAGACAATCCTCCAAGAGCTTACAAGGCTCCTTATTGTAAGCTCTTGGAGGATTGGCTGCATCATGGGGGTGTGGCCTAATATGCAAAGGAACTCCAGCTCGAATCCCAGCCCTGGTGGTCTCCCATCCAAATATTAATCAGGACCAACCCTGCTTAGCTTCTGAGATCTAAGCACACGCATACTAATTAGGGTTGATCTTATTTAGCTTCTGAGAGCTGATGGGATCAAGCTAGCCTGGGTCATACACGTCTGGGCCCTCTTCTGTTACTTCCAGAGAGCCAGTGTGGTGTAGTGGTTAAGTGCGCGGACTCTTACCTGGGAGAACCGGGTTTGATTCCCCACTCCTCCACTTGCACCTGCTGGAATGGCCTTGGGTCAGCCAGAGCTCTCTTATCTGGGAGAACCGGGTTTGATTCCCCACTCCTCCACTTGCCCCTGCTGGAATGGCCTTGGGTCAGCCATAGCTCTCTTATCTTGGAGAACCGGGTTTGATTCCCCACTCCTCCACTTGCAGCTGCTGGAATGGTCCTGGGTCAGCCAGAGCTCTCTTATCTGGGAGAACCAGGTTTGATTCCCCACTCCTCCACTTGCAGCTGCTGGAATGGCCTTGAATCAGCCATAGCTCTCTTATCTGGGAGAACCGGGTTTCATTCCCCACTCCTCCACTTGCACCTGCTGGAATGGCCTTGGGTCAGCCGTAGCTCTCTTATCTGGGAGAACCGGGTTTGATTCCCCACTCCTCCACTTGCAGCTGCTGGAATGGCCTTGGGTCAGCCGTAGCTCTCTTATCTGGGAGAACCGGGTTGGATTCCCCACTTCTCCACTTGCAGCTGCTGGAATGGCCTTGGGTCAGCCCTAGCTCTCTTATCTGGGAGAACCGGGTTTGATTCCCCACTCCTCCACTTGCACCTGCTGGAATGGCCTTGGGTCAGCCAGAGCTCTCTTATCTGGGAGAACCAGGTTTGATTCCCCACTCCTCCACTTGCAGCTGCTGGAATGGCCTTGGGTCAGCCATAGCTCTCTTATCTGGGAGAACCGGGTTTCATTCCCCACTCCTCCACTTGCCGCTGCTGGAATGGCCTTGGGTCAGCCGTAGCTCTCTTATCTGGGAGAACCGGGTTTGATTCCCCACTCCTCCACTTGCAGCTGCTGAAATGGCCTTGGGCCAACCAGAGCTCTCTTATCAGGGAGAACCGGGTTTGATTCCCCACTCCTCCAGTTGCAGCTGCTGGAATGGCCTTGGGTCAGCCAGAGCAATCTTATCTGGAAGAACCGGGTTTAATTCCCCACTCCTCCTCTTGCACCTGCTGGAATGGCCTTGGGTCAGCCAGAGCTCTCTTATCTGGGAGAACTGTGTTTGATTCCTCACTCCTCCACTTGCAGCTGCTGGAATGGCTTTGGGTCAGCCATAGCTCTCTTATCTGGGAGAACCGGGTTTGATTCCCCCCTCCTCCTCTTGCAGCTGCTGGAATGGCCTTGGGTCAGCCAGAGCTCTCTTATCTGGGAGAACCGGGTTTGATTCCCCACTCTTCTACTTGCAGCTGCTGGAATGGCCTTGGGTTAGCCAGAGCTCTCTTATCTGGGAGAACCGGCTTTGATTCCCCACTCCTCCACTTGCCCCTGTTGGAATGGCCTTGGGACAGCCGTAGCTCTCTTATCTGGGAGAACCGGGGTTGATTCCCCACTCCTCCACTTGCAGCTGCTGGAATGGCCTTGGCTCAGCCATAGCTCTCTTATCTGGGAGAACCGGGGTTGATTCCCCACTCCTCCACTTGCAGCTGCTGGAATGGCCTTGGCTCAGCCATAGCTCTCTTATATGGGAGAACCGGGTTTGATTCCCCACTCCCCCCACTTGCAGCTG